>NW_004567121.1:24011773-24075023 GCF_000260355.1 Condylura cristata | reverse complement strand
GCGGCGCTGGGCAGGCGCTATGGTCCGGGAAGGGGGGGGAGGGGGGAGGGGAGGAGGGGATGATGCAATCAAGATGCTGCTTTAAGCGACAGACTGATGTATCTGGGATTAGAATCAAGAACGCGTTTCTGGTTTGCTATTGATCAAAGCAAAACCAGGTGCAAAAGACGTGCTCCTCACCTCTAGGGATGGAGGATGTTACCCCTTCCGGACACCAGCACTACCCACCCCCGGCAAATCCCCCTCCCATCAACTGCCTCCCACCTTCTGTGGAAGAAGGAGCAAGCCGGTCACATGATGGACGGTTCCAGAGTGGATGCTGAATGCCCATGTGAGGAAAGCTTTCAGTCTCACGGTGCTGGGGGGTTCCCCTCCTGGGAGCTCCTCTACCTTCTCTCCGGGATTGCTGTGAGGCCCAGATTCTGCCAGGGCAGGGCCCACCCTCTAGGGTCATGTGTGCTAAGAAAGCAGGGGCCAGACAGCTGGGAGGTTTTCTAATTACAGCTAGCTCTCAGCTCGTGAGTCACAAATGTCTTGCCTTTGGAGACGAGGCTCTGAGAGAGAAAGCTGAGCTGTGGAGGCTCATCAAGCAGGTGTTTTTAATAAAACCAGACACCACTGCCTCTTGGCAAGGTTGGACTTTCCAGGTTAGCTCTGCTCCTGGGACACCTAAGGATGAAGTTAGGTGTCTGTGGGTGATGAGATGCCCAGGTCCAGGACGCAGACTAGTGGCCAGAGTCTGAATAAAAAGGGGAGTAGGCAAAATATTAAGAGTTAATGATGTATACTGGATGCTGTTGATGGGTCAGGCATTGCACTGCGCACACCACATGGACTATGTCTTATAAAACTAAAACAGAAGGGCTCCCCTGGTGGCCTAGGGGTTAAATCTCAGCACTGTCACCAAGATGACCTAAATTGAACACCCCCCAAGCCCCCACCCCGACACACACACCCCGCAGACCCACATGGCACAACACAAGTCTGTCTCTCTCGCTGTTCTGTTCCGCAGTATTTCAGTACCTCTGCCTGTTCTGCTCCCCACTCTGTCTCTCATCCCTTGCACCTCAGGCACCCCAGTTCTTCAATACAAAAATAAATAACATCTTTCATAAATTAAAATAAAAAAGCACCCTGCCTTACAACGGAGCGGTAGCTTAGAGAGGAAAGCTGCTTCTCCGACGTCTCACTGCAAGGCTGTTGGGGTGCCAGGACTCTGTTTACTTCAAGCTGCCTGACTGTGAAACCCCCAAACCATCAGGACGACAGACTAGGGGTGTTATGCTGCGACTGGAAGAGGCAGTGGCTGGAGAGAGGCACTGATGAGAAAGGGAGCTGAAAATAAATGCCAGTGATGAATGTTGAGAAAGCAAAACATCAGGTTCCAGTAGATCGCCTGCCCCAGAACAGGCTTTCTGGAAGGTTCTAAACACCAAACCTCAGTAGTATGTCGCTTCAGTGTCCAGAGTTAGGTGATAACATTAATATTAACATAATACTTGTGAAAGCAAGGGAATGAAAGGTTAAATTTACCTGTAGATGTTCCCTCTGGAGATGAAGAGGAAGCAGGGGCAGGACATAAGGGAGGAACGCCTAGGCAGGTGCAAATTATTGCTAATTTTGCTAGTCCTTGGTTTGGATGATGGGTTCACCAGGAATTCATTTTATTATTTTTAAATAATAAACAAATGAAAAAATATAATTTTAAAAGTCAAGATAAAGAGCTTGTCTTGGGGCACAATTAAGGGGGAAAAATCTAATTTGTACATCTAAGGACCAGATGTTTTTAATAAAAGAGTAAGGGAAGTAATAAACAGACAGATACCCATTTCCAAATTTAAGACATAAAGCACTGCAATTTTATTTTATTTTTTTAAATTTTTTTTTAAAGATTCATTCATTTGTGCATACAGAACTGGGGTACAGGCCAGAGGCTCAGGGGCGGTGAGAGGCTTCAACAGAGACAGAGCGGGGAGCAGAACGGGCAGATCTACGAAGTACACTGCCGAGGGGAGCAGCAGGCAGGTCAGGAGAGGTCTGCCTCGCCATGTGGTCACCTCCGGGGCAGGCGGGAATCGAACTCATATGGAAGTGGCCTCAGATTCTCAAGCACTACAATTTTAACCAGGGCTTCTTCGTGCCCAGAGGACACCACTTTCTGACTGTTCTTATATTCCTTCATCTCTTCTTAAAAGCTTCTCTACCTATATGCCTCCATGAGCAACAGAGTTGCTTTTGCACGATGTAAAACTTCAGAACAGCAATACTGCATTCTGCATAATGGTCTCACTGGCTTCATCTGGTCAGGCTGTTTTGGCACTGGTCAATACAGTGCCCTCATTTTCTCATTTTTCTTTTTTAAATATTCATTTATTTATGATTACAAACCTGGGGTACAGGAGGATCTACGGAAATGCACTGCTGAGGGGAACAGCAAGTGGGTCAGGAGAGGTCTGCCACGCCATGTGGGTCAGCTCCCTGGCGGGGATCAAACATATGCTGCAGTGGCTTTGGAGAGCTTCAGAGTGTGGTGCTTTAACCCAATGCACCACCAGGGAGAGCCCCCATTTGCTCAATTTTCTAGTATTTATTTTATTATGTGAAATTCATTCTATTACATGGACATGCTGCAATTTACTTACCCATTTTCTTGGTGAAGGAAATTTAGTTGTTTATAATATTTTGCTGCTGCACATCAGCCGCCACCAACATTCTTATATTCATCTTCCAAGTATGTGCGCAAGAGATATTCTCTCCAGAATGTCTAGGGATGCCATCGGAGGGCAGAGGGCACAAGAATCTTCAGCTTCTCCGGGTGGTGAATGCCAGGTCGTTGCCCAAGTGTTCCTACAAATCTGCACACCCACCAGTGACGTGTGCAGGTCCCTGTTATCCACATCCGGGCCACCACCTGGTCTCATCCAATTGTCATGGGTCACTTTGATGGGCGTGCATGACCGCTAGTTGACACTTGACACTCATTCCTGATGCGGTTCAACATCTTATGTTCATAACATAAATTTGTGGCCTGTTTTTTAAAGGAACCGTCATATCTTTTTCCTCCTTGGAAGTATTGTCTTTTTTTTATATGAATATACAAGCATTTGATACATATTTTGAGTCCATGTGCTGGTTTTATGTACTGTAAATAATTTTTAACTCTTTTCTACCATCAATTTAACAATAGTGTCAAATTTATTCATCTTTTCATTTGCACTGGCACACTCAGTGTCTTGTTGAAGGAGTCCTCCCTGACCATATAGTCGTATATGTGACCTCTATCGCATCTCCCAATATGTCTGGTTTTCAGATTTTCTGGCTATTTTACTGGGTCACTGTTCTGCTGTTCTATCTCTGTGCCGAAATCACACCATCTTAGTCCCTGCAGCTTGGCAGTGGTGTTCCTAGCTATACCCTTCTGTGACTAATAATTAGTAATTCCTTCGCTTAGTTATTATTTTTGTTTTGTCATTTTCTCCTCTTCTACTTCCTCGGTTTCCGCCTCACCCTTCCTTTCCTCCTCTTCTTTCTCCTTAGTTCTTCTTGCACCACTGTTTGATATGCATTTTAGAATCACCTTGACAATTTCCATGGAAAACCCTGCTCAAATTTCCATTTAAACTCAATTATTGAATCTAGCAATTATGTTATAAAGAAATTGCATCTTTGTGAAATGATTGCAGATGATAGATCATTCCCATTTAGAACTTCTAGAATGTCTTTCCATAAAGTTCCACCATTTTTCACATAAAGACTTTCCTTAGATTTTCCCTAAGTTTGTGTTATAAATAGTATCATTTTTTAAAGTTCCATTTTCAAGCTCAATACCACTATAGTATAGAAATGCTGCTCTATTACTCAATTTCTTTTTTACAGAGATAGATTTAGGTCTTCAAGAACGAGTGACCCAAACTATATGTGTTAACAGACATTCAGGAAATTAGGAAATTAGATATTCAGAGCTGATACTCAGGGACAAACACCATGGGCTGCTTCATTCTCATGGCATTGTAACCCACTAATTATGTGGGATATTACCTCTTAGGCACATCTGCGGATGCTAAAATAAATACCAAAGGCAAAATATCGATCTGAGGGGTTCCTCACCCAAGAACACAAGATTGCTCAGAACGAGATGATCAGCTTCAGGGGGCAAGGAAAGAGACAGATCTAAAGCTGTACCTGAGAAGATTCCAACCGGTGCCACCTCTGACACCCCCAAACTTCACCCTCGTCCTTCACCTGAGGTTCCACAGCACATCAACTTTGATGTGTTTCAGACCAACTGAATCATCTTTAATGCTCTATCTACTCTCTTTCTGAGTGCCCTAATTGTTGGAACAGTATTCCTAACCATTCTAGACCAGCCATATTCTCATTTCCTCTCTCATGTTGCGCACAAGGACCTGTCAACTGTAGGTTACAAAAAGTCTCTTCAAGACAGCCTCTTCACCATCCTCATTGCTGTTGTCTCCTATATTTTGGAGTTGTTTCCTAACTGGCTTCTTGGCATCCAGCCTCTTTGCTCCACAATTCCCTTCCACTCAATGCTGCTAGTCTGAGCATCGAGCCCCCGTCTATTGTAGAAAGGCATGAACAGGAGCCATCGCCTTGGCAGGAGTATTTTATCACTGACATTGTTTAGAATGATGCTAATCTAAATCAGATGGACTCCAGTTTGGTTTTATTACTGCATTCAAATTCTCAACAGGCAGGGGCCTCCCTGATGATGCAAGGTTTTAAGTCTCAGCACTATGAAACTATCAGAAGCTACTGCAGCACAGGTTCGATCCACAGCTAGGATCTGACCCACATAACATAGCAGACCTCTCCTGTCTCTCCTGCTGCTCCCCTCAGCAGTGTACTTCAGTCAGTCGGCCTGTTCTGTTCCCCACTCTCTGGTGAATCCTCTCATGCCCGTGCACCTCTAGCCTGTACCTCAGTTGTTATATGCATAAATAAATAAATCTTTAAAAACAAATTCTCAACAGACAATGTCCCATTTTTGCTTATACCTGCCAAATTGTCCCACCTCCACCAGAGATAACATGATCTACCTTACGAACCTGCTATGAAGGTTAAATGAAACAGTGCCCACTGAGAACTTTGCTGGTGCCTGCATGGGTGGCACTGAGTTAATGTCAGCAATTATTAATTATAACACTAGGATCAGGTCCTTACTTCCTATGAGTCCTGTCTTGGCCAACATATCCTTCACACCTGGCCTCAGAAGCCCCTTCCACCTCCCTGTGCCCCAAATTCTAGCTCACCAGTTACATCATTCACTGTCTTCCACATACCAGGTTTTTCTGTTTCCCTGCTTCTGCGAATGCCCTTTACACTTCGTGAATATCTCTGCTTCTTCTCTATAGATTCATCATGTTATAACTTCGAGTCCATAGTCATGTTTTCTATAAAGCGTCAAGCTACCCAAAGGACTGGTGTCGTTGTGTGCTGGTGGCTCTCTAGATATATACCCTGCCTAACGCTGACCTCAACCAGAGCCCCTGGAAGGGAAAGTCAGCCTGTGCTTATCTTTCTGATCCATTGTGTATTTGTAGTCACTAAAATTGTGCCCGCCACTAAATCCTTAACACGTGTGGGGTTTCTCATGGATGAATGAATGAATGAAGAGCGAGTGAATGAGGAAGGCTCCTTCGACTTCACCTAGATCTAGCAAAAAGTCCTAGTGACAAGTGTGGTCATTTTGTGTAACCTGGTCTTGGATTCTTCATTTCACACCCGAGAAAAATACTCCCCAATATTAGTATTTTGTCTTCCTAAGGAATTGGACGCAGTAACTAAAGGAAAGTCTATTTAAAAGCAAGGAGAATGATGAGGTCAGCGCTGCCTTCACTGTCGCCTCTGAGAGGGCGCTGTTCCCAAACCAAGCCTCCAGGGGGCGGGGATGAAGTGCCGGCGCGTTCCCACGGGACGCAGCATCCCTTAGCAAGCTGCGGCCACAGGTCTGGCGCGCGGCGCCTGCCCATAAACATGGCGGCGCCCTGCTCAGCTTCTCCTCGCGGGGATCCGCGGGCCAGGCGGGCCTTGCCAGTACTCGGGGACTTCCTCCGCTGGCCGGCTTCCTGCACCGCTGGCATTTAAACCGGTGCCTGGGGCTGCGGGTTGCCCTGCGGATGCTGAGCTGTCAGAGGGCTGAGCAAACCGCCGCCTCTCCAGAGCTTCCCGGCAGAAGCAAAGCCCAAGCATCCCTGGGTGCACCCGGGGCGCCGCGGGGGAGAGCAGGCGAGAGATCGGGAGCGCAGGCATCCGACCCCGGCATCTGGCAGTTTGATTGCAGGTTTGACTTTCATTTCCGACATCGCGATCCTCCTGTCCGGCTCAGATATTTTTTCTCTCTCCGGCCTGGGTTCCTGGATGAGGCAGCTGCTGGACTTGGTCCCAGACGCAGGGGAAGAGCGCGTTCCCGGCCCCACGCCGGCGCCCCAGGGACTCGCGAGCCGCGCGCCCAGGTCATGGTGCGTCTGAGCCCTGCGCTCCTGTAAGGCGGCGGCGCCACCCCGAGCCCAGCGGGCCCGCCCTGCAGGGCACCTTCCCCCCCGGAACCGAGGGCGCTCGGACGCGGGGCTGTGCGCCCTCCTGCTTGGGCAGCGCGCGGGGGACCAGCGGCGGCCGCGATGTTCAGCTGGCTGGGTTCCGATGACCGCCGGAGGAAGGACCCCGAGGTCTTCCAGACAGTGAGCGACGGGCTCAAGAAACTCTACAAGACCAAGCTGCTGCCCCTGGAAGAGCATTACCGCTTCCATGAGTTTCACTCGCCTGCCCTGGAGGATGCAGATTTCGACAACAAGCCCATGGTCCTGCTGGTGGGCCAGTACTCCACTGGGAAGACCACCTTCATCAGGTGAGCCGCCCGGGGCCCGGCAGCCCGCCCGCCACCAGGCGCTGAGGCCAGCATCCACTCTCGGTCGCTGTCCCCTCCTGCTTGGGGACCATTTTCACATGGACTCCTTGGTGCACTTGGGTCCACAGTTCTCCCCACAGTTGTATTTCTGGGCGCCCCCCCCCATCCTACCAAGTGCCTCACTGATGAATGTAGCATTTGGCTAAGGAGGTCAGTTTAGTGTTCAGAGCTATCCCCATCCTCCCCATTTTGGTGAGATCAAGGCCCAGGAGAGAAGGGTGAGAAAGCTCACCTTAAATGGGAGGTGGAATCTGCCACCCTCACTCCCTTCCTGAGGGGACCACTCACGCTCAGCCATTCACATGCCAGCTCTACAGCTGCAGCTGAAAAGGAGGGGGAGGAACCAGGTGGCCCTCCACCTGCCAGGGCCACCTGTCCTCTTTTATCCATCTCCTTCTCTGAGCAGAGCTCCAACAGACAGCTCTCCCACACCAGGCAAAAACTATCAGCAGCCAAATGCATTTTTCTTTTCCCTGTTTGAATCTCAATGGCTCGGTAATAATATTAAATATCTTCTGGCGGCGGAAGGGACACTGGCAGTTTTGTCCTCCAGCCCTTTACTTGGCAGGTGCACAGCCCAGATAGAGGTTAGATTAATTGTCCAAAACCAGAGAACGGGCAGGACGCCGACCTGGGACACAGGTTCCAGACACATGGGAGGACATGGTTGGCTAGATGCCTGTCACTTTGGAGGGAGGAGTCATCCATTCCTTGGGCTGGGTCTAAGAAGTCAACTTGTCCACCTAGACTCAGAGAGGCCCACGTACTGTCCCCAGAGCGATGAGGACCCCCTCTCCTTAGAGGACAGGCTTATCTTCCATCCACAGTCCAAAGCCCTTCTAGGGCAGCCTCGTGTTCTTGGCCTCATGTGCAGTGATCACCACATTCATAAGGGCCCCCTGGCCCTCAGTGTTGAAAGTCAGACTCCTATAGAGTGGTGATGAAGGCCACGACCCTCCCACCCCCCAAAATCACTGGTGCTCATCTCCTGTGGAAGGTTTCAAAGCAGGGGCTTCTTTTGCCCTTCACTACCTGAGCACCTGCAAAACAGTGCTCTGTTTACTGAAGGCAGAGAAGTTAAGAATCTGGTTCTTGATTTTCTAGGTACTAATTTTGTCTAACGCTGTGCCCCTAACACCTCCCCCAGGAGCATGGCCCTCAGTGACATGTGTCTGGACAGAACACCAGAGCGAACTTGGCCTTGTAGGGTGGACTGCCTTGGACTCATCAGTTTTGAGGAGTTGAGTGACCCCTGAAGAAGGGGGCGGTGGCGGATGGCCTGGTAGCTTTAGGATCTTGCATACCATTAGGACTTCAGTGATCAGTGTAACCCGTTGCTTCTTCACTTTTTAAAGATTGGTGCCTCCTTTAAAAATCTGATGAAAACTGTGAACTGCTTATCTTTAGAAAAATGCACATATACCCCAAATTTACATCTAATTCAGAGGGTGAGACTGCCTGGCCTAACTCATCTCCCTCATTTTATTTACTACACATGGCTGCCCAGGTTCTGCCATGTATTCCTAGGTTTCCTTTGGCCCCGGTTGTGGTTCAGCCTGCCTGGCCCTCCGGACACTCCCTGCATTTAGCTCTGTACACTATCTGGAGCTTTTCCTTCTGGGACCACCAGTTAAAGGGGTGCCTTAGCTCCCCAGGGGCTCACCTGCAGTCAAGGAGGTTCTGACTTGTGCAGAAAGGGAGAGAAAGTGGGGTAACGCCAGTGTCCCTGGGGCAGGATCCCCTATAATGTGCAGTGGGGTTTAAGTGCCTCTTGTCTGAGACACTCCCTGGCTTCGCCTGAGTCACGCTGGCCTGGCCGTTAACTGGGTCTAAGAAAGGGGCAGAGTGGACTACCCTCGATTATTCCTTATCTAAAAGAGACAGGAAGGCCGGGAGAGAGAGAGAGCCCAGCTTTTTCTTATCCTCCAAGTACAAGAGTCTTTCTCTCTCACTACTTGTGTCGGTAACTGAATTTAGCTTCGACATCAAAAGCTGTCTCTCCTTGAGGGAGAGGCAGCCCACAAGGTAGGGGGCGGTCACAGCACAGAGAAGCCTCCAAAGCCAAATGACACATTTTCCTTTCTTCTCCTTAAACCCACTGAACATTTTTTTTTTTTAATTTTGGAAAGTGCAGACAAGAATAAATTTGAAGAGGAAAAAATTTACCCATACTCCCACGACTCAGGGGAAACCATTTTAAATATCATATATATTTATCTTTCTGGCATTTTTGGCTATTTGGCGACATAGTTGCGATCTTGCTGTGATTTTGTATGCAGGTTTATCTTGCTTATAGCCTGAGTGTTTCCCAAGTACATTAAAAAAATCTGTGCATTATTTTAAGGACTTCATGATATTTCACTGTGTGCACAGACAATTATTCATTGAACCAGTCTCTTGAATGTTTTAAATTGTTCTAGTTTTTTTTTCTATTGTAACATCACTCTGAACATTTCTGCATATAATATTTCTGCACATATTGGACTGTTTTCTTGGATTCCCAGACATGAAATCATTTGGCTAAAGGTTGTGTGGTTTTTTCCCAATTTGTTTACTTTTTAATTTTTAGCTATTAAGAGTTAGATTCTTGAGTTGCTGTCCAGAAGCTAAGTTGTCTGTCCCCTGGTGCCCCTCACCTGACCCTCCCCCTTCCTACCCTGAGCTGGCGACTCTCAGCCCTGTCCCTAGCCGGAACCTGGGAAAGACCTTTCCCTCAGGGACAAAGACTTGCTTCTTCAGTCCCATCCCTGGGCCTTTGGCCTCCTGAGTGTCCATGTTCAATTATATGTAGTTGCACAGGATCTATTTCTTATCTCAGACAGAACATGCAGAAAAGAACATTCTTCTAATAACTAATTAATGTGCTATGATCTCTGCCTGAAATAACTCCCTTGGCCTAAGGCCCAGCAACCCAGAGTAATAAAATAAACAATAAATTGGCCTGGTGGCCCTCCTTCCCACATGACTGCATCTTTGGAGTACAGTAACTCTGTGTCCCTGAGGCTGGCTGCCTTTCCGCCTGCCTCTGCTGTTTTTCTCCCCTCACTCCTCCTCTGGCTAGCCTGGAGCCTCGAGCCCCTCCTTCCTGGCACCAGTTTCAGGGACTGAGGAAGGCCACAGGTGGTAGGCAGGCCTAGCAGGGCCATGGAGCTGGACACAGGCGGGCGGGGTGTGGGGCCTGGTCTGGCTAGCTTCTCAGGGAGGTCTGCCTGGCTTTGAGGGCCAAGTGGGCTTTCTATAGCATGACTTGGATCCTGAAGTATGAATACATGGGGCAGGAGTTGTGGAGGTATGGTAGGGGGCTTTTGGACTCCCCCATTTCCTCAGAGAGCTTGTTGTGTCTTTCTCCAATGGTCAGTTGGCATTTACCTGTGGCTGCACCATATGGTCACCTCCCTGGCCTCCCCCATCAGCAGGCCTCACCCTGACATTACAGTATCATCACCCCATAAAAGAAAGATGATTCTCCAGAAAGCTGAAGAAAGCTGCAAAGGGCCCCCCCAATTCCAGAGAGACCCCCTAAGCTCTGCAAAGTCCCCCCTGACAGCCACAACCCCTGCTTTCCTGTCTGCGCTCTGGGTCGGTGGACTTGAGGATTCTGACCCGGCCCCATAGAGGGACTGGGGCTTTTTCAAGGCCTGATAGTTACTGAAGGAAGCAGACTGCCTTTGGGTGGAGGAACTGTGTCCCCTTGCCTCAGGCCCAGCTTAAGGTCTTCCTGGAAATCAGGAGTCTGGGGGTCCTCTGGAGAAGCCTCACTGGGAGAAGGGACTCTGGAAATGGGCTGCTTCCCAGTCCTGTTGCCAGTGGGATGGGATCCTGGAAAGAACACAGACTGGCTCGGCCGAGTGCAGGCTGCTGCACCAGGTAGCAGCCAAGAGGCCCGGTGAGCAAGGCCTGACTGCTGTGAGCCTGGCGGTCTTGGCTCCAGCGTGATGAGTAACCACTCTCACTCAGGCTGGCCCTTAGGAGCACTCTTCTGTTCCTCACACTGGGCTTGCCTCTCTTTGGATTCACATGGATTCTCTTCTGCAACTTGGAGGCTGGCCCTCAGGAAGGTGGGAAGCCCTTGTGGGCACAGATCCCAGTGGGGGAGGGTTTGGGGTGAGGAGAGGAGCCTGGCTGCCGCGTCCCAGGGCTGGACGAGTGTGAGGCAGACGGAGGCGGCCGTGAGGGCAGGGGCAGAGCAGGGCAAAGCAGGGCCTGCCGCAGGCCAAGCGCAGATACCCGGAGGCTCCAGGGAAAATTGGCCTCTGGCCTGGCCGCTGTCTTTGTGTTGGGTCATTTTACCCACGGGGTAGGCTGCTCCCAGGAGCGCAGAGCTGACTCAGACCTCCACTGGGCGGTGGAGCTGGGAAACTGCAGGCAGTACTGGCCAGTGGCTCCCACCTGCCCCCTCTCTTCATGTCTGTGGGGTGCTCTCGGGTCTCCCCTAAAGTCTTGTGAGGCCAACAGGGTGGAAATTACTGTCTGAACCCCCCCTTTTTTAAAAGATTTATTTATTTGTGCATACAGAACTGGGGTACAGGCCAGAGGCTCAGGGGTGGCGAGAGGCTTCACCAGAGAGAGAGTGGGGAGCAGAACAGGCAGATCGACGAAGTACACTGCTGAGGGGAGCAGCGGGCGGGTCAGGAGAGGTCTGCCACGCCACGTGGTCTCCTCCGGGACAGGCAGGAATCGAACTCATGCGGAAGCGGCTTTAGCTTCTCAGTGCTGTGTTTTACCCACTGCGCCACCAGGGAGGGCCCTGAACCCCTTTTTAAAGCTGAAGTCCTCAATGCTTCGTGAGACTAAAATGAAGCTATCTAAGCAAATATATATGTTCAATCATACAAGGCACAAAGTAGCATAGAAGATAACGAGTGAAGAGCTGTGTGATTTTCAGGGAAGAGAGTAAGGTGGTAATGAGCCCGTTAAGTCTTTACGGGGGGGGCCCTGGGGTTTACTGGGACAGGTCTGGAGTAGTAATGTGCTGAGTTCTTAGAGGCAGCTCTGGTGTTCCCTTTCTCCAATTACTCTGCCTGTTTGGGCACGTAACCTCTGTTTTTCCCAACCTCACACGCCTCATCTCAAAACCTTCGTTCTGTTCTTCTGATCTCACCAGAAAACAATCATTATCTCCACTGTATAAGTCAGGGAAACCGAGGCAGTGGCCTGCGGGGCTGGGTGTCCAAGGCCCTCTCTGCCCGCGAGGTGCTTCCTCCCCACCCCGCCCTGGCACCCTGGTGCCTTCCGCAGCAGCCTGAGCTCTGGCCCCATGGCAGAGAGGGGAACTTTGGAGCAGAATGTTAGACTCTTGGCCCCATGCCTTACCCTGGGTGCCTGGGTCACCACTGAAGCAGGCCACAGGCTTAGAGTACCAACCAGGCAGGACACAAACACATGAGGGAAATGCTATGAACTCATTTCCTTAAGAAGAATATGCAGAAATGTGAGCCCTGTGAGGGAAGTCGGCATTGCACTGGGCTGCCTCGCCACCACTTTAGGGTCCGTGCTTATTTATTTTGCATTGGATGGAAAAACCTTCTAAACCCTCTCCTTTCTCATCTGGCCCTGCCTGTGCAGAGCCTGTATCTCAGAGCTGTGCCCTGCAAAGCTTCGGTGAAGCTGCTGCCCCAGAGTATTTGTAGGACTGACCCAGTGGGCCAATTTGCGTAAATGTTCCAGAACAGCCCCTCCACCCTGGGCACTCGGCCCCTGCTGTCCCCCCTTCTTCACGCAGGTCCTCCTCTCTGCCCTTCCGCCTAGGCTTGCATTAATTTTTCTTTCTTTATACCGCTGTGGGAACGTCTTTGCCTGGCGACATAGGCGATCTGTGCCCCTTCCCACAGAGAAGCCATGATGAGCCCTGTTTTCTCTCTGGACCTAGAAGCTGCTTTGTTCAGGGCGCACTCGGTGCTGCTGGCCGGACCCGTAGTCCCTGTGAATTCACCCCGCTCCTGGGCCCGCTGCATGGACTGTGTCCCTGGACTTGCTGGTGGCTTCGCTACACTGTTTCTCCAGACCTGTGTGTGGTCAGCAAGTTGGGGACGTGTGGGTTTAGCTGAGAGGGCAGCACAGCACACCCTTGCTGGTCGCCCTAGCCTGTAGCTCCAGGGACAGTGCCCTGCTCTGCTGGGAGGCCCCGTCCCGGCCCATCTGCTGATACCCAGGGTCTCCCGTCCGGGATGAAACCTGAGATGCCTGTGTCAGAAAGACGCTTCTCCCCGCATGGGGCCTGCGAAGGCTGGGATTTCTCAAGGCTGCGCGGAACTGTTCCCTTCCAACTCAGCCTCCCCTGCCAGCTGCCCCCAGACCTGGACGGGAACCACCACCCGCATGTGCCCAGACTTCACACTTGCCCCAGCATGGCCCTGTCTTCTCACCCATGGCTCCTTTCAGGCAGATGCTCCTCGCACACAGGTAAAATGGGTGGGTTTCCCAATCACGGTGCTGAGTCTCATGAAACTACTTCCCAGGAGAATCGGACCCTACAATTATTTTTAAGTCCCCAAAGTGTCCTCCTGGAGTCAGTGGACCTGGGGTCCGCTCTCTCCATCCAGCTATAGCTCTTGCACACACCTGTGCACACATAGCTGTGGAGCTATGAACCCCAAAGCTGAGTGCTCATGCAAATGAGTGCATTCCTGGGCGCCTGAGCCCCAAGGCCTAACCTTCCCCCCAAGCTTGACCCCTGGCCAGCCTCCTGCCAAACCATGTCCTTTGTGGCTTTCTTGTCACTCCTCCTTGCAGGCCATGAGGACCTCAGGGCTTTGGCCTGTGCCCGCTTCCTGGTCAAGGTAGGAAAGGAGACAGTGAATGTAGTGGCTCAGAGCCTGAATTTGCAGTCTAAGTGCCAAGTTCAAATTCAAAAGCCCAGTTAGTTACTAATGGCATAATCTGAGGCAGAGAGAGACAGAGAGACAGAGAGAGAGAGTCTTTCTCTTCTTTAAAATGTGATAGCAGGCCCTCCCTGGTGCAGTGGGTTAAAGCACAGCACTAAGAAGCTAAGGCCACTTCAGCATGAGTTCAAAACCCGCCCCAGAGGTGACCCACATGGCGTGGCAGACCTCTCCTGACCTCCCCGCTGCTCCCCTCAGCAGTGTACTTCACCAGTTGGCCTATTCTGCTCCCCACTCTGTCTCTGGTGAATGCTCTCAGCACCCCGGCACCTCTGGCTTATAACCCAAGTTCTGTATGCATAAATAAATCTTAAAATGCAATGGCAGTCTGGCTGTGGGAGACTGATGTAAGTGCTTAGAGGCTGTAACTAATTTGATACTGAGTCTTCAGCTCTGTAAATAGTTTGATCCTAGGAGGTATGTTTTCTCACTACACCCATCTGATAAGGGCGATAGTGTCCACATCAGAGGAGACATGAAGATGAAAGGAGCTTGTCCATGGAGAGTCCAGACAGTACCTGGTGCACTGCAGCTGTCTGCTTTATGAAAGTGGAGGTGTGGGGCCCCCAGAAGTCCAGTGTGAGTGCTTGGAGAAGCCAGGTCTGCCTGCAGGAGCTGAGCTCCCCCGCCTAAAGGAGAAGGCACAGGGAGGCAGGAAGTCCCATTCAGGTGTGCAGCTATTGTCATTTATTCTCTTCACACCCCCAGTGATAGGTTTAAAGTGGTCACCCAACAGTAGGAAATCCTGCCTTCACATCCAAATTGTTGGGCCGGATCCCAGAGGGAGATGAGGGGCTTCCTGAGGCAACCTGACACCCTCGGTGCCTGGGGTGGCCTCCTGGGCCCAGCAGAGCTCTGAGGCAGGAGGCAGGCTCCTTGGGGAGGGAGCCCTTGGCAACCCTGCCCTGGAACTCCGCAGAACTAGCAGCTGGGAGCACTTCTCGAAGGCACAAGCAGATGTCTCCAAGCCGGAAGAAGCTCCAGCAGGTCTCCCCAGCCACGGCTCTGTCGGGCTGAGCTGGCTGCACCAGGTTCTCCTTGGTCAGGTAGAGCTCTGGCCTGTAGAGCTCAGGCCCTGTAGATGTGGCCTGCAGTCCCTGCTCTGCCCAGACCTCTGTGGGGCCGTGACCCACTCTCTCTGGCAGGCATTCCCTCAGCGTAGAAGACAGTTGAAGGGCAGATGTTAGGCTGTTGTGGATGTGGGTTCCAGGTCCACTCCAGCTGGAGAGAGCAGCATAAGCCTGCTCAGTCTTGGATTTCTCAAGAACTCCTGCTGGAAGGCTGAAGGAAGCGATGTTCTTGAAGTGATCAGAATAACACCTGACAGGTGGAAATGCTACTGTCAGGGATGATTACCAGTAAAATGAGAATGGTGGCTCACAGCAGGTTGTCAACCCTAGCTACATATTCAGCTCAGTGGGGAAAGTCCTAAAAGGTACCAGCTGCCAGGGCACACAGATCAGAACCTCTGCTGGGACCCTGGCTCCATCCGCCAGAGCTATAGGGGGCACCAGGGCTGGGGACCCCTCGTCCAGGAGGTCCCAGGTTCCCTTCCTGACCTCACAGACTCTGACTTGAACTTTCTCTAAAGGTTTCTTGATTTTTCCCTCCAAGCATGAATATGCAGGGTTAAAGGAGGAGACTCCAGCCACAATGGGGGCTCATCCCAGGGGTCATCCCTTGCCTCCTGGTCCACTCTGGCTTGGGAAGGTGCATTGGGCACTCTCCTCGGGCCAGTCCCAGCCCTCAGCAGTTGTGGGCTCTGTCCTGGGTTCAGACTTACAATGTTTGGGTTCGAAGCTGTTCCGAGCTCCTTTGAAAGGGCCTGGTTGTCTCTCAGGCTCTGTGCTTCATTCTCTGGCTCACGTGTGATGTTGCTCTTGGCTTCTAAAGGGGGCTGTGGAGAAGGACACTTGGCCTTGGACTCGCTGCCCAGGCAAAGAGCCAGAGGGGACGGCCACCTCAGGTCACAGCTGATGCAGAGAGGGGCCCAAAGTCCAGGAAATCCACTTCTTACTGTATCATATGACAGCATTTTTTACACCAAATGACTGACTAACCAGGTAAATTTATAAGGGGCTGAGGAACGTGAGCAGAGTCCATGGATGGACTGACCCCGGCTGCCTTCTGAGGGCATGTCAGCCACCCTCACGGCCTGCAGTTATGGGGTCTCTGGCCCTCCACGAAGGAGTCAGTGTCAAGGCTTGCTTTGTTTCTTGCTTTTTTTTTTTTTTTTTTTTTTGGTCCTGGCTCAGGGAGGAAAAGGAATAAGCACCTAAAAGGACAGATTTGGTATCTGAAGAGCAGCTGCAATCCCCCCTCCTCAGCTGGTCTTTGGGTTCTTGTCTGAGAGGGAGTGGCCTCTCCTTGTCTTGAAAGCCCATGGCCCGGGTCTGCCCCTGTGTGGCCCCTCACCTTCCTGAGGAGCTGGGAGTCTGATTGTGACTATGCTCCCCTCTGCCAGGTACCTGCTGGAACAGGACTTCCCCGGCATGAGGATCGGGCCCGAGCCCACCACTGACTCCTTCATCGCGGTGATGCAGGGAGAGGTGGAGGGGATCGTCCCAGGGAACGCCCTGGTGGTGGACCCTAAGAAACCCTTCCGGAAACTGAACGCCTTTGGCAATGCCTTCTTGAACAGGTGAGTGCTGGGGGTTTCCTTTTCTTCTTGGAGGATGGGAAATGAAAAGCAGGGCCTGATTTGGGGAGCTTCAGTGCTTTTTAAATACTCAAGGTGTCTCTTTGAGTGTTCCTCTCTTGCTAGGAGTGTGATTGAGTGTGACCCCCATTGATAAGGGTGAGGGAGCTGTATCTGGGCTGACTCCTGGCCACAGAGCAGGGAAGGGCACAAGGAGTTAACTCACACCCAGGTCTGTACCTCTTTTCAGTAAAAACCTGAGGAGCTACTCTGGCTAATCCCCCAGCATGAGGGGACTGGGCTTGCACCCAACTGAAAGGAGCCCGAGGACATTATTCTACTTTGTGGAAAGGACTCAGGACTTAAAGTAGAAGCCTTGACTTTGAGCACTGAGCCTCCTATAAATTAATTATGTGACCTTGGACAAGTCAACTCCTCTCCCCTAGGAAGCATCTAAGTCTACAGATATGGGGGGTAGGGAGTTGATTGTCAAGATTTGACTGGAGGAAAGCTTTGCGGTCAAGCTGGCCCAGACCTTTCCATCATGATTCCTGATTCCTGCAGGCAGAATCCATCACACTTGTCACTGGACCCAGTGTTTGCATGTGCATGGCACTGAGCATTTTTTTCAATGACTTTCAACTGGAGGTAGAGCAAAAGTAAAGGCTTTGACTTCAGACAGACCTAGGTTAAAATCCAACTGAAGGGCCCTCCCTGGTGGCGCAGTGAGTTAAAGCACCACACTGAGAAGCTGAAGCCACTTCCGCATGAGTTCGATCCCCACCGCAGAGGTGACCATATGGCGCGGCAGACCTCTCCTGACCTGCCCGCTGCTCCCCTCAGCAGTGTACTTCATCCATCTGCCTGTTCTGCTCCCCGCTCTGTCTCTGGTGAATCCTCTCACCCTCCGCATCTCTGGCCTGTACCCCAGGTCTATATGAATAAATAAATCTTTAAGAAAAAATAAAAATCCAACTGAATAGCAACACTGACCTAAGAAACTGCACCCAACTCCTCTGTGCCATCCTCCCCCCACCTGTAAAATAGGATAATAGTTCTAATTTCTGCCAGTGACTAAAAGGAGAAATAAGTGAGATGTTGAGCAGGGAACACTTAGTGCCAGGAACATAGCACACAAACAGGTCGTGTCAGGCTGCCCAGTGTTACCACATACTGCTTCATTCGCCTCCCTGTGCCATCCACTGAGGGCCTACTCAAGCCCCTGGTGCCACTTCCTATTTGTCAAAGTTGAAGCTCAGTGCCCAAAGGGTTCTCATCCTGAGGGATGTTTCGTACCAAGCCGTGTGCTTGTCTCTCATCTTTCTTCAGTAGCAACCCTAGACAGGGACAGGGAGGGTCACAGGGGACACCCCGTCTGAGGAAAGTGGGAATTGTGCACAGGAAGGGGGTGCTCTGAAGTAGTGATGCCTGGGAAGGGTCTTGCTAACAAATCTTGGGATTTGGCCTGGAAGTAACTAGTCCTCAGGAATTTGATGTGGTTTATTAAACTGTGCGTCTAGGGTAGAAGATTAAGGTGGTGATGGTGTTAGGTGCAGTGAGGCGGGTAGCCCTGAGTCATGTCTCTAATACCTGAAGAACATGATGGAGGATGAGTCAGGATAAGTGAGCGGAGGCTGGGAGTTCCGGGGGAGCCTGCCAGGGGTGTGGCTGATGAATTTGACTTCAGCACATTGAGTTTGCAGTGGCCGTGGGTCCACTGAGAAGCATTAGACCATCTGAGGCGAGTGGTGAGGGTCCCAGAGAGAGGAGAGAAAGGACTGGATCTAAGAGCAGTGGGGTTCATTGGAAAACAGAGTGAAGCTTCAGCAGTTAACCCCACTTTGAAATAAGTGTGCTCATAATGACAACAGCAGTATGTGGTAGTTTGTGTCATAGCGTCTAGTCTGTTCTGATAACAGAATCTGTGATTAGCATCCTACTGTTGGTGCGTTCTCACGAGCTGAGAGCCCTTCTGTATTAGTTGCCCAGCAAGTCTCGACAAGTCTATTTTTATACGCAGTAAAATCAGGAGGTGTGTGTGAGGTGAAGCTGGAGTGCTTCACCCGGGGTAGAAACAGTTAACTTCTTTGAGTCTTAGTCTCTTCATCCACAAGTAATAGAAATCAAGCCCTCTGTGCTATAATCTCTGGCAAATATTGTGTAAAGAACATGTGAGCGCCAGTGCTAGGAAATGAATTTCAAGTGGTACCTGTAATTGTTTACAGTGGCTCCATTTAGGGAGTGGGTTGTGAGGTGAAGAACAAGGGAGACCTTCCTATTTACTTCCTACACTTAGCTGAACTGCTATTTTTGCTATTTGCATATTTGATTTAGTTCAAAAACTGTATATAAAAGTGATAGGAAAAGAACGATACAAACAGAGAAGGTGACACGCTTCAGCTGTCTGGATCTCTTTCAGTCTGTGATGTCAATGAATAAAGTGTCTAACCTGAAGCAGACTCAAACAAGATCCTGAATTTCTAGAAGGGCCCCTCTCTGCCTCTGGTCAGGAGGCAAAAGAACCTTCACTCCCTCCCTGGGTCTTGCTGGATTCATGAGAGAACCCGTGTTTTATTTCAGCAGACATCGACCCGCCTGGCCCTGGGCCTGGCTCTGATGGGGTGTGAGGCTGAGCAGGATCAGATGCCTGGAGAACCGGCCAGGACCAGGGCCAGGAAGGCTGAGGCTGCCTTAGTGGACAACTGGCATTGGACATTGGCACCTGTGTTCAGTGAGCAAGGAGATGACACTGAAAGGGTTAAAAAAGGACATTCCAGGCAGAGACAACTGGAGAATTAAAATAAGGGGGAGGAATGGGAGGACTTGGTTGAGCAGGAGCCCTCTGACAGGACACAGAAGGAATTGCGAGGTCTGGTTTTCTGCAGGAGCTCTCGACAGGCAGATTGTCAGACTGTGGGTCCTTTGGGAGAACAACAGGGATGTGAGACTGGACCCCTTCTGTGTGCCACCAGCTTCATTGCAGCCACGCACAGGGAAGCTGTACCCAGATGTGGGTTTCCCCCAGTTCCTGTCAAGAGGCCCCATTTCCTGTCCCCATTCTTTTCCTCTGTGTTACCCCAGGCCACAATGACCCTGCTTCCTAGTCTAGATAAATGAAGCCAGAGCCCCTGATTCCATCAGGTTGGTTTTTTACAATCTATTCATCAGTGGGGGTCTTCACTTTCTCCTTATTCCTTCCCTGAGGTTGCAGAAAGCCAGGACCTCCCTTTGCTCCAGGGGTAGCTCCTCCCCCTCCCCCCAACACCATGCTTGGGGCCAGCTTCTCAGGGACAGCCCTACTGATTATTCCTCTCTCTGACAACTCCATCCTCCCTTGACTCCCTCTCTTCCTCCAGGAAATATCTCTTCTGAAAAACTTACAGGGAACTCTACCCACTTTGTACCTTTCACAGTCAAGCTTCTTGGTGGGTGACTTCTTAATTACCATAACACGGGCACCGACCTTCCCTATTTCCCTGGCTGTTGTCCCACCACTGTCCCCTCAGCTCATTGACAGTGCTCTTGCTCCCCTGGCCAGGGTCTCCCCAGTCTCTCTGTGGTGCCTTTTGGCTCTTGTTCCTATGACCTGATGTCGCCCTCAGTCTGGCCTACCTTCAGTTCCTGGCCCTTCCCTTTCCATCTGCTGAGTCTGCCTGATGCCTTGACCCCAGCCTCATCCTGTAGCATGGTGCCAGGCACATAATGACACTCCATACATACTTGCTGAACTGAACTGGACCTGCTGACGGTGTCCCAGTGAGTTTCTTCTGCCCTTAATGTATAATCCAGATTTGTTAATGTGGCTCTGAAGACTTAGTGATTTAGCACCACTCCTTGTCCATCCATATCTGGCCAATCCAGTCTTCCCATTCTTGCTCCAGGGATGTGTGAGTGATGGTGTATATTTTGTCCTCCTGCCCCCTGCCGCATTTCCACCAGCTTATACTTTCCTAGGGTCACCATAGCAAGTTGTCACAAAGTGGGTGGCCTAAACCTACTGCTGCCTCACTGTTTGGAGGCCAGATGTCCAGAGACAAAGTATTGACATGCTCCTATAAAGTGTCTAGGGGACTACCTTGCTGGCTCCTTCCAGCTTCTTGGTGGCGCAGGCATTCCTTGGCTTGTGGCAGCATCCCTCTGTCTCTGCCTCCATCTTCATGGCACCGTCTTTCCTTTGTGTGTGTCTCCATGTGGTGTTCTCCTGCATTATGGGGACACCAGTCCTATCAGATTAGGGGCCCACCCAACTCTCATATGACCTCATCCTAATTACTCTATCAACCCTTGTTCCACATAAGGTCACTTGTTCCAAATAAGCTTACTGGGGATTAAGATATCAACATAACTCTGGGGCACATGATTAAACCTATTAGCACTGTACTTTCACCCCTTATCTCAGTCTAGAATGCTGCCTTCTCTCTTCTACTCACACACACACATACACACACACACACACACACACTCGGGCTATGCCTGATAAATTTTGGTCATCTATTGCAGCTTAGATGCTGTCAGGGTGCTTCAGAGTCCTCTGCATCTCTGTAGCTGTGTCCCTGGATAGCAGAAGCTCAGGGTACGTGTGATAGTAAGATACCTTATTGCCTCCCATCAAAAATATAATTGAGATTTGGGGTAAGAAGAATCGTAGTTAGTTTACCAATTTGTATTTTGAGACTTAGGATGTAACAACAGGAATAGTTTCTTGAATATGGCTTGACATCACCCTAATAACAATGGCTGGTGTTAGGATGGAACATCCCAGAGGAATGTTCCAGGGTGATCTGACCCATTCTTCCAGACCAGCGCCAGTGCCTCCTCCTCCTCCGGGAAGCCATCTTGCCACCTTAGATCTCCCAAGGTTGGGGTGCTGGTCCCCTCGGACCTCGTCCTGGGGCTGCTGATGAGCATACCTCCTCCCTACACCTTTGGGGTCAGAGAGACCTCCCAGCAGGGCTTAACAAACATGAACCTTGGGACCAGCAGGGAGCTTGCTCTGAGCAGAGCCCACTGCCAGCGTCAGGCTGGGCGTCTGCCCTGGAAGGCAGCTGGCTTCTGAAGCTCTGCCCGGGGCAGGAAGGCTGGCGTGCGACAGACACAAACACGCGTGACCAGCACGAGGGGCCAGTGGTTCACAGCAGGTTTCCTCCATGGTGCAGGTTCGTGTGTGCCCAGCTGCCCAACCCCGTGCTGGAGAGCATCAGCGTCATCGACACGCCGGGCATCCTCTCTGGGGAGAAGCAGAGGATCAGCCGAGGTGAGTGTGGCACCTGTCAGGTTGGCTCTGGCTCGTGCTATTTCTCTGCGGTATGGTCTCTGGCTGCCACACCCCAGGGCCTGGCTTCCCTTGAGAAGCCTGCACTCCTGTGCTGGGGTCTGGGTTAAGTCAGGGTTGGGTCTGACTCAGGGGACAGCTGGGCTCGGTTCTTCTCGCCTGGAGAGTGCAGGCATCAGTGTCTGCCCTTCTTCCCTCACTCACCAGCCAGACCCTGGTGTTTCTGAGGTCCCTGCAGAAAACTTCAGCTCTAGGTATGCTCCAGAGGATACAGGAGCTGGGTAGGTGGAAAAGCTCAGAAAACAGTTCACTCCAGACAGAAGGATATGCGTGCAGGGGACGTCCCAGCTGGTGGCTGGGAGAGAGCAGCTGGAGCCAACTGCTGGGTCTGTGCTGGTCCTGCTCCTACAGAGTGAACTCCGCAGCTTTCTTGCTTGAGTTGGTTCATTTATAAATAAGGGGACATAATTCTACCTTCCATATGAGGCTGCTTGAGGACTGAAGCAACAGGAAAACACCTTCCTAGCACATAGCAGGTGCCCAGCAAACACTCGGCGTCATCCATCATCATCCTCACTTTTCCCTCGCTCTGCAGTGCTGGACTGATGCTATAAAAGCTAAATCGGCTGTGTTGTCTCCCCACCCTCCCAGCCCAGCCCAGCCTGCTGTGTGCCCCGGGAAGCCTCCTGCCCTCTCTGTGCCCTGAGCTGTATCATGGGCAAGAAAAGTAGATGAACCACACCCATCCCCTACTGGAGCTGGAGTAGAGCCAGTTCGGCACTCAGAAGCCAGCCTCCAGGAAGAAAAGGCTTCACCAGCCTGACAAGGCTTTCTGGGCAGCGGCCGGGACTGCCACCTGAATGACCCGGGTGCCTGCTTCCCTCCACGTGCTCAGCTCCTGTGCTCCGTGGCCCATGGGCTCTGTCACATAGGTGGGGGGCAGGGGGTGCAGACAAGCCTCCTACCAGAGGCATGGCCTGCACAGACTGGCGTCCATTCACCCCTAGGCCCTGAGGGGTGCCCATAGCCTCACAGGCAACAGGCCAGGGCTCCCATGTGGGGTGCTGAGGGGGCCTGGGGCTGCAGTCCCGGCCAGGTGCTGGCCACTAGTGCCAGACTGGGCCTCTGTCCAGAACTCCTGCCAGCTGCCTTGGCTTCTCTGAGAAGATCGCTTGTCTCTTGCAGACCACTCTCTAACGAAGGCAGGCGGTGGGGGGCAGAACTGGGCTCTTTGGGGTTCCGCTGTGGCTACTATGTGAGCCAGCCCTGGCTGGAGGTGGAGAGGAGGGACGGGAGTGGGCAAGGCCCCCCAGGTCAGCAGCCTGCTCGGGTGTGACCTGCAGTCGTCTGAAGGGAAAACCGAATCTGCTTTTCCTGGGGAGGGAAGGGGGGTGTAGGATTTGGGCTGGAGGCCTCATCAGGCCCTGACCCTACTGTCTCCCCTTTCGTTGAGGGAAGAGACCTGGCAAGAAGAGGCAGAGAAAGCAGGGAGGCCGCAGGGGCTGTGGGAGCTGTGTTAGCAGGAGGTCCGTGGAAGGCCTCCCTGAAGGGGGTGTGGGGAGCCTGGACCCCACGCTCCCTACCTTTGGGCATAGGGTGCCGAGGGTCTGAAACCACAGGTCCCCAGAGAGGGGTGTTGCTGCCACTTCTCTCTCAATTTACCTGCCCTTTGAAACCCCCACTGCCCTGCCCAGGGGTAGCCCATGTGGAGCCTAGCATGGACGGCTCTCTGCTTGCTTCTGTCTGTTCCCCAGCATCGGGGTTCACCCTGAGTTTGGGCCTCCAGGGGACGTACTGCTCCACAAGGGCCTGTATCTCCTCAGGAAAATCTCAGAGAGGCAAAGCCCCCCAGTCTGCTCTACCTGGGGGTGGAGTTGGGGTCTGTGCCCCCAGCAGGTCGGTCCAGACAGCTCCCATCTTTGGGGTCCCAAGAAGCCTGGGTGGGGAGCCCGGAGCTGGGCTGTGGATCCTGCGTGGATCTCAGCAGGTCACACTTTCTCCTCGAGGCTCCAAGCACCCATGTACTATAGGGGTAATGGTACCCGTCACACGGCTCTGTAAGGTCCAGGGGGGTACTGTGAACACAGACCCCAACTCTGAGTCTGGATCACAGTGAGCACCCGTCTGGCGCCCTTATCTGGCAGCCATCGCCCCAGGGCCCCCCAGACTATGTGGGCAGTCTCCCTCCAGTTGTGCAGTGCACAGCATGTGCAGCTGTCTGTGGCAACCTTGCGCCGGACCCCGCCAGCCCCTGCCCCTTCCCAGGCTTTGCCTGGCCTCTGCCGTCTCTCCTGCTTTCATCGCTGGACCTCAGAGACGCCCTTTGCCACTTGGGTGCTTGGTTTCTTGCCCGCTTCTCTTATCCACCCCACCCCACCCTAAGCACCAGATCTCACAACACTTCTGGGAGAAGCCATGGCCCCATGAGTGGCTACAGAGGCCAGCTTGTGCTCTGCTTTCCTGAGTGCAGACTAAACGCAGCCTGAGGTAATAGCACGAGCTGGCGGTGGGCTGCCCGTATCGCATCGCCAGCCTCGGCAGTGCTGACACGGCACTGGGCGAAGGGGCTCAGACACTCTCTGCTCTCAGAAAAGCTCTCGGTAAGCAGCCCCTTCCCGTCCTTCCCACTCGGCCGTGGCACCTGCTAGCTCCTGTTACACCTACACAGCAACACACACACCCCTCACCCCCAGGCATGGGTGTACCCAGAAACACCCTTCATAGGACTGCTTCTGGGGCCCTCCAGCGTCTGGGTCTGGGTGCAGCTCATATCTGGAGCTTCTTCCCTTCCTCCAGCCAGCCCACGGACTGAGGACCATCCCCTTCCTGAGGGCACCTGGCTGAGGAGCACGTAGGGCCTAAAATCTGGCCCACATTCTGTCTTCCAGGCACAGGCCTGTGTCTGGGGGGCCCCTGGGCACCATCTGAAAAGCTAGTTGTTCCCAGCGCCCCCCAGGCCACAGGAGGAAGGCACACTCGGGCACCCAGGCCTGGGCAAGCACAGTCCTTGTTCCGGGCATTGTCTCTGCCAGGACTTGGGTCTGGGAGTGTCTTGGGGGAAGAGGGGAAGGAGTGGTGGGGGAGACATCCAGGAACCCGGTCCTGGGAAGTCCCAGGCCTGCAGATGCACTGGGGTGAGCCACAGAGGGCCAAGGGGGCAGTTCCTGGAAGTGACGGGATGGGCCCAGCCCAGGGCTCACTACTGGGAAGGAACAAGGATGCAGCAGCAGGGGAGGCTCCGGAAACCTGAGTGTCCTCACACTTGGGAACCACATTTCCTGCCGCTTCTCAGCTAGCAGTGTCCACCCTGGAAAAGCAGCCCTGTGGGTGTGGTGTTCCCAGCATCCCCAGAAGGCCCTTCCTGAACAGGTGAGTCAGCGGGGCCAGGGCAGGTAGAGCCTTGCCAGGTCCCAGCCCTGGAGGGCGGCCTCTGGTCTCCTGACTCCCAGCCCACGTCTTCCTGCCTGGTGTCGCCTGCCCAGAGGCTGGGGCGCAGGAACAAGGGCAGGCTGTCATGGACAAGCTTCCCGGGGGCCCTGGTGGGGCCGTGCTGACCTTCACCACTTCACACCCCTGGCCAGTCCCTGACACCTGTATCGCGGTGCACACGCATGTCCATGTGGGCATCGCCGCTGGGCAGAGCAGGGCCCTGACGGCCTTCCAGAGGCTCCCTGACAGCCTCGAGGTCGGAGCCTGTGATGACTGTGGGGCCGCATTCAGGGTTACTTCTGACGGCATGTAGGGTGGCTGTGGGTCCCCAGTGCCATGTCAACTCTGACTGCACATTGTAGAAACAGCTGCCTTTCTATTTGCCAAAATGTCTTTAAAACTTGAGTTTGGTTTGGGGAGCTAGTTTGAGGGCTCAACCCACCTGCTGCAAGGGGGTTGTGAGCAGGGCCTCAGGGCTCCAGCTCTGTGCTCCCCGCCCCTGGCCATATATGCTGGAGCAGACCCTCACCCCTCCCTTCTCCCTTCCCTCTAAGATGTCTGTGGCCCATTACCGCCCGGCATATGGAGAATTCTAAGGGTCAAATGAGATCTTGTGTCTGCCCATTTAGTGCCTCCATGTCTCACGTCACCAAGACGGAAGCCAGTGGGTAATGAAGGAGTCGCCTTGCTTATTGTGTTTGTCTCATTGATTTCCTCCTGCCTGGAAGTACTTAGAAATGCTTTCTTTCCAGTGCTCTGAGCCTGGGGAGGGGGAGCAAGGATGGGGAGGGAGACAGCAGTGGAGAGGGCCCCAGGTCTCTGCAGGCTGCCCAGACACTGGGCTGGTGCCTGTGGAGCCGGCCAGCTAGCTGTAAGTGATTCCAGGAAGTGCCGCGAGCCACTGGGTCTCTGGGACTTCGATGCTCCCCACCCCCTCATGTACATGCCCCTGGGCTTCTGCAGGTGCTCAAGACCTCCTACCTTTCTGCTGTGGGTCTCGGCCATTCCTGAGACCAGTGAGGGAGGGGGGACTGTCCCTGGGCATCTCATCACCCCAGATGTTAGGACAGAGCCCCTGGACTGAGCCCAGGCCCACCCTGCACTGGAGCCTGAGGTCAAGGCTCTACCACTGACTCTCACCACAGAGTCATTATTAGCCCAATTTAGTGCCGAGAAAACTAAGGCCCACACTTGTCCAAGGCCACACAGAAAATAAAGGAGAGAGCTAGTCTATTCCCTTTGCTTTAACAAGTCCAGCCCATGCCTTTCAGGCGCTCCTGTTCCAGGATTCTCGTAAGCCCTTCCAAGAAATGACTAAATACCCCTGCTGGAGGCTGTGGGCTCCTAACACCAGAGCAGGGAGGCTGAGCTTCTGAGGAAGCTTATGGAGTCATGACTCGAAGTTCAAGGTCCTCACGGCCATACCTGGGGAGGAAGTATCTTAGGAGTTTATCACCTGAAAGCAGTTTGCCAGGACCTGCAGAATTTGTGAAAGGAGGTGACAGGCCTTTGTGCTTATAAAGCATCCTCAAAATGCTTCCCCAAGGCCATCTGCTGTCCTCAGGCAGGAGCAGCCCTCACGGAGGCCCAGGAGAAGAACCCAGTGGCACCCATTTTTCTTTCTGCCTTTCCTCCGAGGACTTCTCGTGCCTAGCCTCCTGCTGTGCCCCTCACCCTCACGCCACAGTCTTAGAAGCAGGGGCTTGGCCAACCAGACCCCCTCAGTTTGACAGGCAAAGAGATTGAGGATCAGAGACAGAAGTCTACTTGTCCAAGGACACACAGCAAGTTAATGAAAGAACAGAAAGCTGGAGGTGGGCTTGCCCAGGCTGGTGCCCACCCCCACCTCCACCGCCACCCCATGTGACCCCTTTGGAGCACATCCATCTGTGGAAACTGGCATCTGGAAGGAGCTCTATGTGAAGGGCTAGAGCTACAGGAGCAGCCACAGTCACACGAATGATTTTGCTGTGTCTTCTTTGACCGGACCCACACAGAGACCCTTAGGCAGGGTCTGGTGGGGTCTAATTTGGAGACCAGAAAACAGGGGCCCAGAGAGGACTTGCTGTGCTCTAGATGTAAAAGGCAGAAAGGGGCTCACATTTCAGGGCTCACATATCAGTTCTGATTGGCAAATACTGATATAGCACCTCCTGTGTGCCAGGCACAGTGCTGGGGGCCGGGGACTAGGGAGGAGGCCAAGCTTGGCCCCTGCCTTGCCCAGGTGTGGCTACAGTGGGGGAGAGCCTCCCTGGCATTTCTTGGGTCAGCAGAGGGGCAGCCCGTACACTGGAGTTATCCGACCCAGCAAAGGGGCCAGGAATCAGCAGGGCGCCCCCTACTCTGACAGCACCCATGCCACCCCACTGGGGGAGGTAATCAAGTTTGCCCCTCCCCCCACCAAACCTTTTCATCCAGACTCCTCCTTCCAGAGCCTCTTGGCAACCCCAGCGCCTGTTTGCTTCCCCTCACAGGGAGGGCGGGCTGGGGTGTGTGTCTTGGGGTTGGAAGACCGGAAGCTGCCCTCGATCCCGGCTCCCACCCTACCGCTTCCAGGCCCTGGACATACCCCTTCTCTTTCTGAGCCTCCATTTCCCAATTAGGCAATTGTCCAGTGCCAGCTGCCCAGCTGAGAAGGTTGCATGTGTGCATGTGTGTGTGTGTGTGTGTGCATGATCTCTGGGAGCTGAAAGCAGGGAACAGGTGGGAGGGAGCAGCAACCTGCCTTCCCGGCTGCTCTACCCCATGTGGCCTGCAAGGTTGCTCAGGCCGGATTTGAGAATAGGTCTCTGGTTAGTTTTGGAGGCCTCTGAGGCCTGCTGTCCCCATCCCCACCGCTGAGACAACTCGTTCCAGGACTGAGCAGCTGTGACCTGCTTTACATGGTGGGGGTTGGGCAGGGGATCACGTGCCCTGATTTTCAGAGCCCTTGGGCCCTCCTGGAGCTGTGCTAAAGGGAAAATTTAAAATAGCCTGGGACCATATCTGGAGGGGGAAGGGGAGAGAGCTGAGGGCCCACCTGGGGCAGGAATGTGTGGGCCTCAGGGCCTCATGTGGAAGCTGCTGGGTGGGCCTGAGAGCCAGGGAGGGGAGAAGTAAGAGCAGGAAGGGAGACAGCCAGGTGCAGAAAGGCTGCCAGAGTAGCATGTGCAGAGGGCCCAGGGCCCAGACACCATGTCCACTCCACCACACACCTTGCCGGCTAATGCTCCTCACCAAACCTGCCTCAGGGGGTGTGTGAGGGTGAAATGAAGTCCAAACATGAGCTGAGTCAGGAACTCTGGGATTATAACCCAGCCATACGGATTTTCGCAAGCCCACTGGGAAATTCTGGCGCAGGTTCAAGTTAAGGGCCCTTCGTGGATGATTACAGATGGTCAGAGCCTCTGGAGTCCGACTCGTTTGCATGAGATTCGCTAGTGCCCTTGCCCTGGTCGCTGGCATCCCTCTGACAGCTGGATCCTCCTAATGCCTAGGTTTCCCACTGAATGGGGCAATCAGCTTCAGGGCCTCAGAGTAATCCCCTTGTGGCACTGAGAGCCAGGGAAGGCCTCCTACCTCTAGACTAGAGCTGTTCCATGGAGAAGCAGGGGGAGGACCCGGTACCTCCATTCTTATGCCAGTGCTGTGTTCTCAAGGTCTGTGTGTCTGCGAGCAAGTCACTTTACCTCCCCGAGCCTTGCTTTCTTAATCTGCCCCTATTTAAGGGAAATGACTGACACCTAGACAGGCTAGCTTAAATATGCAGACTGGGGCATGCCCTCCCTCTCGAGCATCTCACAGGTCCATGCTTGCTTGGGGTCTGGCAGAGCACTAGGGCCCCTGGAGCCAGCCTGACCTGAAGCTGTCACTACCAGATGACCAAGGTCTGCGGCAGAGTCCATCACATCCAAACGGATAAACCGTTGTGGTTTAAAATTTGGAAAACTGGGGCTGCAGATGGCCAGTAAGGAGAGAAGAGAGCTCTTGAGCAGGTATGAGAACAAGTCAGGGTTATTATGACAACCGCAGCTTTCTTCCAGATCAGTAATGAACATGGCTGAACCATCAATAGCTTACATTTAGCTGTTGTATTGTTTGTAAAGAATTATTCAAAATATGCCCAGCCTCTTTTTCAACAGTACTTAGCAGTTAACTATAATAAGCAAGGCTAAGGGAGCTGTCTAGTGGTGTGCTTCATGAGAACAAAGGTGCTCATAGCATTTACTGAGCAGCTACTCTGTGCTGGGTTCCATGTTGCTTAGTCCTTATCATTCTGTTAATGAGGTATGATTATCATGCCCATTTGTAGATGAAACACTACTGACTTAAAGACATTGAGTAACTTGCCCACCGCCGAATAGTGACGATGTAGGCACTGGGACCTGACCTCCAGACTGGAGGCTCTCTACTGCACTGGCTGGCTGTCCCCAAGCCTTACCCTGCACCCAAAGACCCCTCCCCTGACTGTCCTCTCCGCAGGGTATGACTTTGCGGCTGTCCTCGAGTGGTTCGCCGAGCGGGTAGACCGCATCATCTTGCTCTTTGACGCCCACAAACTAGACATCTCTGACGAGTTCTCGGAAGTCATCAAGGCCCTCAAGAACCATGAGGACAAGATGCGGGTGGTGCTGAATAAGGCTGACCAGATAGAGACGCAGCAGCTGATGCGGGTGTATGGGGCCCTCATGTGGTCCCTGGGGAAGATCGTGAACACCCCAGAGGTGATCCGAGTCTATATTGGCTCCTTCTGGTCTCACCCCCTCCTCATCCCTGACAACCGGAAGCTCTTTGAGGCTGAGGAGCAGGACCTGTTCAGAGACATCCAGAGCCTGCCCCGGAATGCTGCCCTGCGCAAGCTCAATGACCTCATCAAGAGAGCCAGACTGGCCAAGGTAAGGCTACCACCGGGAAGGTGGTCACCCTGCATGGGGTCAGATGTGGGGAGGGGTTAGCTCAAGAGCTCAGGTGACAGCCCAGGCCATCTCTCAGCCTTCTGATTCTGGGCTGAGTTGCCATCGGCAATCCTGGACTATCCTGGCCACGTGAGACTCTCTTGTGGCCACTATCTCACAAGGGTCCTCCGAGCCAACCGTGGGACTGGGAGCAGGATGGCATGGCGGTGGTGAACACAGGCCCTAACATCAGACGTCCAGCTCATTTGCTAACTGTGATCCCCAACCCCAGCCAGGCCCTTTCCACATCTGTAAAGGGTTAGGTGATAGAGTCAGATGAAGAGAATGTGAAAGCCTGCATCCTCTGAAGTGCCAGAAACGGTAGCTGTTACTCCTGACCCCCGACGGCATCAACATCATGCCAAGTTGACCATCTTAGTTATGGCTTTGACCAGTCTCCCTGGATTCTCACCTTTCCTGTGTGATCGAGAAAAACGGCTTAGCACTGCAAGTAACACGAGAGCTGGAGGGTGGAAGTAGATATTGATTCAGAAGGTGGAGCAGGAGGGAGAGATGGGGAGAGATGGGTAGAGCCATCCAAGAAGACAGGAATGAATCATGGGTCTTGATCTGAGGGTTTCTCCGCCCCGTTCCCAGGTCCATGCCTACATCATCAGTTCTCTGAAGAAGGAGATGCCCTCAGTTTTCGGAAAGGACAACAAGAAGAAGGAGCTGGTGAACAACCTGGCTGAGATTTATGGCCGGATTGAGCGGGAGCACCAGATCTCACCTGGGGACTTTCCCAACCTGAAGAGGATGCAGGTAAGCAGGACCTGGGGTCCCCGGACAAAGGGGCAGTGTCACTTGAAGTAGCTGAGCAGCTTGAGCATGGCAGAGCCCCCCGGGATGCCCCCGTTGGAAGCTCAGCCCAGAGTCAGAAGGCAAGGGACGGGCCGGCTGCCCTTCCAGCGGGCTGCTGCTGGTCTCACGGGGGCTGTATTTGGGCCTGGGGAAGAGCACAGAGTCCCAGTGTTCCTTGGGAGAGGTGTTACAGGATATTTGGGGGTCTGCTGCCTCCAGCTTTTTACCTTCCTCAGTTATAGCCACCATGAGGCTTGGCAGTCCCACCACAGCATGGAAAATGGGGTAAGTCACCTGAAAGGCCTTTCTGCGCTTAAGTATGTCTCTCGGCTCCCACTTGGGAGCAGCTTGGGCTGCAGCCCCAGGGCAGTCTGTACAGGAGCTTGCCTGTTCTGACACGCCCCCCTACCTCAGACTTTCCCTCTAGGATCCATCCCTGTGGTTTCTCCTGCCGCTCACCACAGGCGTCCTCTGAGGGAGGCTTTGTCCTCCCATACAGATGAGGACAAGGTAGTTCACAAGGTAGCCCATGAGCCTGCCTGTGGTTTTCTGAGGGCTATGTTTGTGTGGCTGTGGGTAGAAGAGCCAGGAGCTCGGCCCAAGGTCCTACCAAGAAAGCGCTATACCCCGCTAACTGGATCTTCTCTGAACCTCTGTCTCTTCTCTAAACAGAGGCTTCCAGAGCACACACTTTGTAAGGATGTTATTAGGTCATAGGATGAGCTCGTATTTGAAGGCACAGCCCGACACAGCCTCTCAGGTCTGGCAAGCCAGCTAGGATGTCACCCTGGAGAAGCTAGGTGCTGAGCAAAAGGGACCTTCCTCCTGTACAATTTTCAGACTATCTGTGATTCTATGGTTACTGCAAACACGTTTTCTTTTAATAAGAGAGTCAAAGCAAAAATAGCACATGTAGTCATGATACTGTTGCTGGAGCTTCAGCTTGGGGAGCTTTAGCTTGGGGATCAGTTTCTCAGGTGAAGATGACAGTTTCAGAACCCTGCGATAGTCCCAACGGGGCATTTTAGGTTTCTTATATGATAAAAGAAAAATATGCAGACGTTTAAGACCTGCATTTGTCTGTGTAGCCCTCACCCCTGTCAGCACCTCCTGAGAGCTATCGGTCACTTCAGAATTGCTTCCGTACCACCTGGGCTTCTCAGTCCGCTGGTCTGACGCTCCTCAGCTCTGTCCTTAACTCTGAGTTCCACCTGTAAGCAAACATTTGGAAAGATGACAATTTGAAATGAAACATCCACCCCCTCTTTAAGGTGAGGGGTCCTTTCACACATAAAATGGGTTTCGCCATTTCAGGCATTGGTTTACTAGTGCGAGGTTTGGGGCTGTTTGGGGCACGCCAAACGGATCAGGTAAATGGCGTCCTATGGGTGAGGGCTGCAGGTGGAGGGAGGCATATGTGTGCAAAGATGGGGGCACCACCAGGCCCCCTGGAAGATATTGGGGCTCCTTTAGAAGGACACACCAGACACACCTAGATGTGCACAAGCTGACAGAGGTGGCTGGAGAGGAGAGGCCTGTTTGCCCTCCACACACCCACATTCCTCCCTGACCTGGCAGGGAGGTGAGAAATGTCCATGATAACACTTGCTCTTGGCATGTAGCTGTGGGCGTTTTCTGACGTTTTCTTGATGAGCTCCATTTCCCTGAGACCAGCTCCTGTGTATGTACTGGCCTCCGCCCAGGGCCCTAACATTGCTGTGGTCAAGCCAGGGCAGGAACAGAAAGTTCACCCAATCACTCAAGAGGCCCATGAGAAGCTAGGTGTTCTAGACTCAGAATCTTTAAAAATCACAAAGACAAATGATGTAAAAATAAACTATTATATTATTTTTTTTAAAAAAATCACAAAGATGTGCAACATGGAGAGCATTTCTTTCACCACACAGGGTGGGTGTCAGGAAGGCTAGGGGGGGCTTTCACAAAATCAACACACCTGTTTGTGTCTACTCCCCCCCCCCCCCAGAACCCTTTGAGGGGAGAAGCTGATGCTTGGAAATTCACTGCCGGTAATTCCCATGAGCATCCTGACAAAGAACCTCTGGTTGGGGAGGTCTGTCAACCTCCCTTATGACTTGCTTTTAGTTGCCTGAGTCTCAGTGATTCCTTCCCTACATGAGGAGAGGCTGTGATTTCCTCTCAGGGGCCCCTGGAGGTAGTTAGGTCATTAATGCTTTGAAAGATCTTTCCATATTTCCATCCTCACTGACACTGAGGCCTCCATGGCCAGTCCCAGGGCAGTGGAACATTCCAGAACCACCACTCAACAGCCACAAAGACCAGAAAGAGAGGTTTCTAGAACAACATTAAAGGAAATCCAAATAGGGGCCTTCCTGGTGGCACAAGGGGTTAGTCTCAGCACTATGAAGCTATCCTCACCTACTACAGCACAAGTTCGATCCCCGGCCAGGGAGCAGACCCACATGGCGCAGCAGACCTCTCCTATCTCCACTGCTCCCCTCAGCAGTGTGTTTCAGTCCATCTGCCTGTTCTGCTCCCCACTCTGTCTCTAGCAAATCCTCACACACCCACACCTCTGGCATACACCCCAGTTCTGTATGCATAAATAAATCTTTTTTAAAAAAAAAGGAAATCCAAATAACTGGATCCTTCCAATATTTGCTCAATCCCCTTCCTTCCCTGGCCCCTGCCACTGTTTTCTCTCCTGACAACTTCCACCATCACCAATGTGCCTTTTTCCTTTCCCTCTCTTGCATCTTTTATTATTTTGTGCTGGAGCTTCGCCCCCAGGTCCCAGGCTGGGCACACTCCGGGACCATTAGAGGCAGTCTCCCCGCCAGGGGCAGGAGCTCCTTGCACCGTCTGCTGCCCTCACCCTCTTTCCCCACTCTTCCAGGACCAGCTGCAGGCCCAGGACTTCAGCAAATTCCAGCCACTGAAAAGCAAGCTGCTGGAGGTGGTGGACGACATGCTGGCCCATGACATCGCCCAGCTCATGGTGCTGGTGCGGCAGGAGGAGATCCAGCGGCCCGTGCAGATGGTCAAGGGCGGCGCCTTCGAGGGCACCCTTCACGGCCCCTTCGGGCACGGCTACGGGGAGGGGGCCGGGGAGGGGATCGACGACGCCGAGTGGGTGGTGGCCCGGGACAAGCCCATGTATGACGAGATCTTCTACACCCTCTCGCCAGTGGACGGCAAGATCACGGGTGCCAATGCCAAGAAGGAGATGGTGCGCTCCAAGCTGCCCAACAGCGTGCTGGGCAAGATATGGAAGCTGGCCGACATCGACAAGGACGGCATGCTGGACGACGAGGAGTTCGCGCTGGCCAATCACCTCATCAAGGTCAAGCTGGAGGGACACGAGCTGCCCAATGAGCTGCCCGCCCACCTCCTGCCCCCATCCAAGAGGAAAGTGGCCGAGTGATGGGGGAGCGGGGAGGGGACTCCGATCAGGCAGGAGGTAGAAGAGTTGGGAGAGGCGGCGAGACACTGGCACACTCACACACACAAACGCAGACTTCAAGAAGTGCACTGCAGATGAGGGGCAGCGGCCCCCCAGCATTCCAGGCTGCTGCTTGTTTGGACTTTGCATTGGTAGAAGCACAGGAGCATTCCTGGGGGTCCAGGTTCCGAGCCCAGGCCTCCAACCCTGCCCCCTCCCTCGCCAGCTACACGAGACCTTCTTCTCCCTGGGAGGAGGCTGTTCACGAGATGGCCCGTCCACCCCAGCTCCCCGAGGCTCTGAATCTGAGCTGATGGAAAAGCTTTTCACCTAATAGGCACTTCCCCTGTTTTCTGTGCTTTGGCTACCCAAAGTGAGATCTGCCCCAGGCCTAGATGTGAGGGAGGGGGATGGTGACAGGGAGGGGCCATCCTGAGCTCCGTGTAGGCCAGCTTAGGCTCTGCCTTCCTGGGCGAACCTGGCTTTGAATGCAGCTGGTGCCTCATTTCACAGAATCCCTGAACCACAGAGAAAGAATCTTTCTGCAGGAAAGAAAGCAATGGAAAGCTGTCCTCTCCTCAAAGCCGTCAGGGTGGTTTCCCTGCACAGATTTTCTGAGATTCCTGTTTTTCTACCTGGCCTCTGGCATTAATGCTCATCCTCCACGCACATTTACCAGCCACTCCGGTATCAACTCACTATACAGGTCATCCCACATGGCCCTCAAGGTCAGCCCCCACGGAAGTGTGCATGGGCCCCTGTTTTCAGATAAGCAGAATGACACCCAGAGGAGTTTAGGGGAGCTTCTCAATGTCACAGAGGCCACCTGCGATGGAGAGGAACCTAGGGCCAGGGCCTCAGGTATACAGGTTCCTAACCTCGCTCAGGGTGGGGCGGGGGTCAACCCTGCCGACCCCCATGGTCTCCCAGAGCCAGCTGGCCAGGGAAAGGGTGGCCAGCGTTGCAGGGGTCAGGAGTCCAGCCATCTGTCACATCACACAAGCAGTCCGGGCCTTCTGGCTCTGGGCCCCGTGCTCCCAAATCACCGCAGTCCGGCAGCCCAGCGGGAGAGTGGGCCGGCCCGCTGGCCGTTTTCCTGCCGATCCTTGCCCCACCTCCCACCCAGCAGCTCGACACTCATCCCAGCTCAGTGTCAGTCCCTGTCGCCCAGAAGCGGGACCTCGTGTTTATTCTCAGAAGGCCAACTTGAGGGGTGTGAGGTGGGGTTTCCTGCAGCCCCCCCCCGTGACTCTGCAGTGTCCTTGAAGAAACCCTACATTCAGCACCTGCCCCCTCAGCTTGCTTCATGGTCCCTGGCCCCGTCACTTTGTATGCTATGTCCCAACTGTGATGGACAACAAAATCGAGTATAACTTATTTTATATCTATGTTCAGATTATAGAGAATATTCTGTGTAACTCTGATGTGCTTACTACTGCAGCGTTTGTCATTAGTAATCATGTTAATACAGCGCATTTATCCTTTGGTACCTGCTTGGCCTCTGAGTCTCATTCCCTGGAGGCTGAGCAAGATGGGCTGGTTGTTCCCTGGGGGCCCTGGTGGTGTCCTGGCAGCTGCCCATAACCAGTGTCCACACGTAGCATCGTCTGGCCCAGTGCCCCACCCGGCCCAGTGAGTGCCCAGACCGACCTGACACTGGTGTAGAAGAGGTCCCCAAACGTTCGGGCCGCCCTCTGCAGCCACGCCCCCCTGTCACACACAGTGAGGAGCCAGGCAATGAGGTCTAACCTCTAACTCCAGAGTGCCAAGTCTACTTTTCTGTGAGCTAGAGGAGCCAGGCAGAGGCAGCAGGAGGCTGTGTCTGGGTCGTAGAAGGAAGGGCCATGTCCACTGCGTGCCCTCTCCCACCACCACCTGGACACAATCTCCGCCTTCCTCCCTCTATCTCTCCCACCACCCTGCCGTCCCTTCCTCTCAAGACCTCCAGGACATATCTGTAAGTCTCAGTATTCCAGGTCAGCTCTCATCCTACCTCCGTGGCTGAGGAAATGAGATGCCTCTACGGGGCAGGGGACAGCCACGGACACTCTCTGTGGTTGGCCCTCTGACTGTAGCTGCCTCAGGCAACCGATCTGCAGTCTCTAGGGACCTGGGGACCCCATGCCTCAGTGTGGGGACTGTTTTTGGAAGTCGGAGATGTCGGACCAGTCTAGCCAGCAAGGTCCCTGGACATCTACCACTGTCCTGTCGCTCCTTTCTCCCACACTCAGCCTGGGCCGTGGAAACCACCCGATAGAAGTGCAACACTACGCCTCTGACCAGGGAAGTTCTCCTTGGCACCTAAGAACTACAGTGTTAACCAGTCTAGTCATGTGCAGGGGCAATGCTGGCCCACCCACCCACTCAACCATGCACCTACCACCTACCCGCCCACCCACCCATCTATCTACCTACCCACTCACCCATCTGCCCGCTCACCCACCCACCTGCCCATTCACCATCTGCCCACTCACCCACCCACCCATCTGCCCACCCACCACTCACCACCCGCTCATCTACCCATCCACCACCCACCATCCATCCATCCTTTCTTTTACTCAGAAGATACTGGCATTAGACTTCCCTTCATCGAGCCACTCAAAATTACTTAATAAATGCTATTTGAGGCAATTCCACATAGATGGATAAAATCAAGTTCTGGCTCTAAAAGAACTCACAGCCTAGCTGGGGTGGGGGGGCATTTATACAAACATTTACAATATAAAAGCAGGCCAAGACAGCACAGCGGGGTTCGTGACAGTCAGAACTGGCTTCCAGTGGGGGAGAGGCCTGGGGCACTTACCCCAAGAAACCAGGCCTGCCCTGCACCTATGGCCTGCTCCGCAACCCAAGAACGAAGCAGGATTTTGTGTCAAAGTAAGCACGCAGCCTCTGCAGCCCATGAGATCCTGATACCAAGAAGCGCTGATGAATTTGAGAAAAGCATGATCAGAATTTTGTCTCTGGGGACTATGCTGGTTTTTCACAGCCATTTTTAGTAAAACTTGATATCAGTAGCTAAAGTTGAAATATTTAGAGTCTCAAGGAGGAGAAAAGAGGTGAGTAGGGAAAGTAAATTAGCCAGCGGGTATGATGAGGGCTCTGGGGCTGTGGGAACTCAGCTCTCCCTCTACTCGCCCCCAGCGGTCACCAGGACTCCACCAAGTCTGGTTTTCTAGTCCTTCTGGGACAGGGGCAGGCGGAACTCGCTGCACTACCTGCTGCAGTTGGACGAGTGTGTGACTGACTTGGGCTAGTAAAACATGGATGCAGCACTAACCCTGTCCTTGCAGACACAAGTGTGACATTTGCCACATTGCATATGTCCCCCCGTGCCAGGCCTGCATGTGAGAGCGAGTGAAGATGAGGTTTGGTCAGCCCGAGTCCCTGGGACGCTGAAATCCCCACCAGATTTCTCTAAACAGGTGGCATGAGCAAGACATAAATCCTCGTTATTTTAATGTCAAGTCCCTGGATGATCCGGGCTGTTAATTACCCAGCATGAACTATCCCGAGACCATCATGAGCTAAACACCTGGCAGGTTCCTACCGAGTCGAGCGCACTGAGCACATGTCAAAGGGGGAAGCCTCCGAGGAGACTGTCCCCCGCTTTTCATGCACCAAGGTCACCTGCAGCTGACAGCGTAAAGGGCTGCCCAAAGCCAGCTAGTGCCTCAGCCATCTCCTGCAATGTCCAAGCCCCGACTGTTCAACCTCACTTGTTTTATGTAAAATACATAAAACATAAGTTACCATCTTATCCAGTTCAGTGGTAGGAAATACCTTCCAATCGTTGCAGACAATTGGGGAAATATGCACTCCCGGAGCCAACGGCGATGGGCCTCGTCTTCAAGCGTAGACGCTGGGAGTGGTGGCACATGTAGCCCAGAGCAGACAGAGGGTGGGTGGGCTGGAAGCAGAGACACCAGAAAGCCCAGACTCCCTGGCAGCCAGGTTTAGGATGGGATGGGGTTTTATGTTCTGCCAGCAGGGCAGCTTAGCCCTAATATTCTACTCAGTGATTAGTTATTAACAATTAGTTATTACGAAGCCTAATGTGCCCATGGGCGTTTGCTGGAGCCCATCACGCCAGAGGCAGACCAGCAGGTGTGACGGCAGCTTCCTCGCTTTTGGACATTCTCTCTCAGCTCAAGCAGCTGGAGCTCTTGCCTGGGAGGTGGTGGAGCAACACCCGTGCTAGCAGGGAGCCCTGGAAATCACTCCATGCTTCTGCGTGTGCCCACGAAACCAGGGAGCTGAGCGCCACTGAAGGAGGGGTGCAGGGTGACACGGGAGGCGGCAGGGGCTTCCTGAGGGTGTGTGTGTGTGTGTGTGTGTGTGCACACGCACGCACGCCCCACTCTTTCTGGGTAAGTGAAGGGCAGGGTTCTCCAGAGAAAATGATGGCTGGGGAATTTTCAAAGCAGTAATCCCTTTCTAGGCACCCAGGGGTATGTCTGTACACTTAGCCCGCGATAAAATAGGGAAATGTGAAAAGCAGCAGCTCTTTTACTCCTTCAGCATTTCCTAGGAGGTGGCTCTCCTCTCCCTCCTCTGCCCCCTGCTCAGGGAAGGTCACTGAAGCACAGGCACAGCAACCTTGACCAAAGCATGCACACACCTCACCCAGCAGACTGGAAAGTGCCAAAAGCAGGGGCCCAGGCAGCCTGAATTCCACATCAGAACAAGCGGGGGCCCCTCTGTGCCTCCATGCATGTCCTGCTAAGAGGGGTCCTTGAAAGCTTTTGCTGAGTGTTTGGGTGCAGACAATAAGGGGCAAGCCTGGCGCGACCCTCACAATGTCCCTGGGAGTTGGCATGAGCGGGCGAGGCAGGGCTTGGGGCCGACAGAGGTGAAAACGCCCCCTATGGCAGGAAGGAAAGCCAGCCAGGCCCGCGGAGGCAGGGAACGAGGAGGCTGGGGGGCTGCATCAGAGCAACGTCCCCAAGGTAGCCAGGGAGCTTGGTGCCTGGCAGGTGCCAGGGAGCCTGATGCCTGGCAGGTGCCAGGGAGCCAGACTCCGTGTGTGGGCACCTGCAGGCCCTGGAATGACAGAGAGAACCTACTGCAGGCGGTCTGTGCCGCGACCCCGACCCCTAGTAAATGTGGGGTCCTGAGCCCCTGCCCGTCCCCAGACACAGTGGTCTGTGCTCCTGGGGCCTCTGAACCCCCAGGGCGTGCTCACTGGGGCCTACAGTGGGTTTTGTTGCCGAAGGGGCTGGGGGAGCGCAATGACCTGCAGGTCTTGCCACCCGCCCGTTTCCTGGGCACACAGACCTCCACTACACTGGCGTGGGGCCCAGTGGCAAACCTCTCACCAGGCTTCCCCATCGCACCGAGGTGGGCACTGACTCCTTCCCTACCAGCCAGTTTTCCATAACACTCACTCGTCCTCTTTTAAATCAAGGGGCCAAGCCAGGAGCAAATGCCGAGTCAGCCCGTGAAGGAGATGACCCCCAGTGTACCCCCAGTCCTGTCACAGGGGCACAGGGATTTGGCTCAGCGTTGAGGGATCTTAAACATATGAGCCTGTGAGGACACCGGTGAAGTCTGGTCTCAGCCCCGTTTCCTGTCTCCCAGGCCCCTTCTTCTCCCTTTCTGTCTCTCCTGCTCTCCTTACCGACTCCATCCCACCCTGGCAGCGGCCATTCCCTCTGGCTGGGCCTCTGTCCTCCCAGGCCTGGGAGCCCTGCTCGTTCACCACACCCAGCCCTCCCCACCACCTGGGTCTGCTCCTTCCGCAGAGCTGACTGCCCCTCTGGGGTCACTGGCAGATGTGAGAGTCTGCAAGTGTGACCCTGGGCTCAGAGGCACCGCCATGACTAGGTCCCAGGCGAGCTCTGGCCATGGGGGCCCTCTGTCCCCCCCAGCAGAGGAGATGCAGGCTCAGCCGGGCACTGGCGCATGGTGCCGGGTAGCCCTGCTGGGGCAGCCTGCCCTCCGGACACATCTGCATCCCAAATGCCTCCAGGTGTCCGTGACCCCGCAAGGCAATTCTCCTCCTTCCAGAAAATGCTCTTCCAAGGGACCAGACCCTGGAATGAAAGGAGAGAACCCACTGCAGGGAAGTCAGCTGATACGCCCCAGCCCAAGCAGAGTGTCTGTCCGGCTGAGCATCTGCAGCTTGTCCTCTTGATACCCTGGCGTGGTCAAGGCCGCAGGAAGTGAGGCCTGAGATAACGGTAGCCCTGAACTCTGCAGTGACATTTCCTGGAACTTCTTGAGATGAAGAGAAAATGAGCAAGCGGGCTCCGAGCTGCAGCCCCGGATATACGCCGGGGTCCAGCCCCAGTGGTGGACTCAGCATCCCGCTGGAGTCCAGGCCTGCGTAAAAGGAGTCCCTCGAGCCACGCGAGCCTATCTCGGCTGGTAAGGACAAAAATCCTCCAGCTAAGATTCTCCAGGTCCCAACTTAAATACTCTGTCCAACGCCTCCAGCAACCCCCCCCCCTGCAGATCCTGAAGACTTTGGGGGTCTCCTGCCTGCTGTCACCATATAACATTGTCATTCACATGCTAGTTTACCTCTGCCAGCCAGTAACCAGTTCCTTACGGGCACAGAACGCACTCGGCACAGAGCGGTGGACCGGATTCCAAAGACCTGGCCCTTGCCTCAACCTGGCACTCTTGTGAAGGATCCGCCCAGCTTGGGGGTCGGCTGAGCTCTGCTGGGTGCATGCAGCCAGTTGTCCACTCTGTCCACTCAGGCCTTCCCCTTCCAAGTGTCAACCCCACAGCTGTCTCTTATAAGCTTCCTGCGTGCTAAACTCACCTCTGAGGTGCTTCCCAGACAGCCCACCCACCACAGAGGGCCTGGCCACCTAGCACTATTCCATGAAAGGTCACTGGCACAACTGGCAGCCTGTGGGGGACAGGTCAGCAGTGACCCGGCCGTGTAAGTGCCATGTGGCTCCAGCCCCTTCTCGGCAGGCTTCACGGTGCTTCCTAGCAGAGCCCCAGAGATAAGGATGAGATAATTGTTCTTGTTGCAGATTTGTAGGATATAAAAGTTGATCAGTGGGTGACAAAGAAACATGGGAGCAAAAGGCATGAGGTCAGGGGACCCCAGCAGCTGCCCACATCCAAGCGGCCGTGCACTGGTCACGGTGCCAGGAGCACTGATGGGAGACGGAGTCTGGAGCCCAGTGTGGCTCTCGCAACCAGGTAGCAAGGTCCCCGCTGGTACGGATGAGGGGCACTGGCATGGTGACCGTAGACTACAGTGTCATCTGCTCCTCCATGAAGCGGAATCACGTTTACTACTATAAGTCACTCTATGCTGTCCCTAGTGAATAATGTAAGCCCTGTAGACCCTATTTCATATTCTCACTCATTTTACCACCAGTTTTGAGAAAAAGATCCTCTTCATCAATTTCATGCATATTTAAAGAGCTAGAAACCTGCACACAGTAAATTCCAGTTGATGGGGTGTAAGGACCCCGCTGTCCAGAGAGCCGGCAAACAGCACCCCTCCTGGAACGAGCTTCCTGGGGCCCATTCCTGACTGTGTCTGACCCATGTTATTGAAATGCAGAATTCTGGATCCTAGAAATCACGTCCACCGAGCCTCAGACCCCCACCCGTGGGCTCTGAGACTGTCCCTGGAGAGCCTTATGCCCAGACCCACCTCTGTACGCGACCTGTTCCCGAGATAGCTCTCTACTTCCTGTGCCACTGTGCCTTCCGCACCTGCGCAAGGCCTGCCCTTGAAAACACCTTAGGGCCGTTCTGCATGTGGTGGGTGCCACAGAATATACACCGAGACGGAACCCTAATGTGGCTTTGGGTGGTAATGACGTGGCGGGGGAGCCTCACCCCCAGTAACAAAGGTGTCGTTTGGAGCCGGAGGTGGGGAGCTCTGGTCCTGGGCTGGCAGAGGCAGGGTGTGGCTGGGGAGTCTGTACATCCAGTTAACTTTGCTGTGAATCAAAAACTCTAAAAATAAATCTTCAATTAGAAAAGAAAGAAGGAACCCAGGCTCTGTGAGCCGCGGAGCTCTGTATCTGCACGCAACTGTAAAGGAAGTGTCGCCTGCACAAACTCAGGGCTCGGCAGGTTAGGCCCTCTGGTTCTTTCTGTCTCTTCTCTCTTAGACAAAGTAAGATGAGCGCCCACTGGGCGTTGTGAGGGTTTGCTCTGAGTTGGAGCCTGGATCTATTGGCTCTCAGCTTCCTCATTGTACAGCGGTGGCTCATCTGGGAGCCCTGGTTTTCTTTATCCCCATGTCCTCTTCTCAGCCCCCCATTTAGCTCTTATTGAGGGGCTCCCCCCCACCTTAGCCAGGCTTTGCAATCATCACGTCGCATCATTTCCCTCTGTTGTTGGGTTCATTTGATCCACGCATGGAAAAAATATAACCCAGATGGCTTCTTGTTGAAAGAAAAGCAGATAAGCCACAAGAAGGGAAAGAAGCTTTTTCCTTTGCAGCTCAGGAAATGCAACTCTCTAGATAAGTTTTAAAAAACGAACTCTTTAATTTTCTTCCAAAGCAAGAATAAAGTCTCCTTTGAAGACCAACTGGACGTGTGTGTCTTAAGCATTGTCACTTTTTTAATAAAACAAGGATGGAGAAAGGGGAAATGAACGATTCCAGCCTAGCTCCTTCCCTGTGAATGTTAATTAAACCAGGATGAAAGGTAAAATAATCCACCCACTGCCCTTCCCCCAATGACCCACTGCCTGCAGGGGTTTCATGCAAAGCTCTTTCAGTTATTGTGGTTTCTGGCCTTAATCCAATGTTTTTGCCCACGTGTATCTTGGAGAAATGAGGTGTCTACAGGTTTTCAACATCTGTGTGTGCGTGTGTGTATGTGTGTGTCTACGTGCATTTGTGTGACTGGGCTTGTGTGTGTTCTTGTATATTTGCAGATAGCTGGCTTTGTGCTGTCTCTCCAGTGGTGTAAGTTCTGGCGTGCATGGAATGCACTTGAGAACAACTTTGCAAAGCCCCATACCCGAACTTTCCTATCAAGTTTCTCTGAAGCTGCTCCAGCTTTGCAAAGCTGACCTTGACAAGTGCCTCCAGCCGAGCAATCTGAAGATGTGGGACATGCTCACATATTATCACACAGTCAGCAATTTCGGAGCCGTGGCCAGCACCCCTGGCATATCACCTGGGCAGGTCATTGAACCTCCTTTGAGTCACATTTGTAAAATACAGATAATTAGACCCACGGTCATGAGAATGAAATGGGACATTGTCTGAACGGCACAGAAGGGGCACCTCCCTCACCTCACCCCTCAGTGGCAGTGGGCGAAGGCCTGGTCTGCACCCTCCTCCCAGCTACGGATGCACGCCGCTACAGGAGGCAGCTAGAGATCGACACCACTTCCCCCTCCAGCCCTGGCCACAAGTGCAGTGACTCCCCTCGACAGTGCCCACATATTCAGCACCTAATAAGATGCAACCAGGCCCCCATTACTAGATTCAGGTGCCTGTTTTGTCTGCTCGTGAACTCTAAGTGACCAGAGGGCAGGCTTGAGCTCCTGCCCCTGTTGTCTCCTCCCAGAGTCCACCCACCGACTGACCACAGGCCAGCGCTGTGCTGGCTACACTGGCACATGGGCCTGGGCACAGTGAGGAAGGCCCGGAGGCAGCCTCCAACTGCGCACGACTGGGCGGGTCACACTCCAGGCGAGGGGCTGAGTGAGCCTCAGCCTGGGATTGGAGGAGAATTCTCCAGCCCCACACCCAAAGCTCGTGCTCCTCTGTCCTCTGAAGTTGAGGCAGGCAAGTGGTGAAAAAGACAAACTTTGGAAAGCCAGTGAGTGCCCGATGGCCACTGTTCACCTCTAAGCTTCTTTTCCCACCTGTCCCCGCCCCGCGTCCCTCCCCCCCCCCACACCTCACACAACCTCAGCTTCTATGACCATCGCAGCCCTTCAGATCTGTTGTGAAATTTACCCCTCTGAGTACTGAAGCTTTCAGCTCTGTATTCCAGAAACCCATAGTCGCCTTGGGGCACCCTTGTCTCGTGCAGGAGGTGAAGGCATCCACAGGACATACTTATTCCAGCGAGTCAGCAGGTTCAAGTGGAAACCCCAAATCTACCAGGTGTTGCCTCGGGTGACGGAACACCAGTTTCTTCTCCTGTAGTATAAAGGTAGTTGGGCCTCTATTATCAGAACTGATTGCTGATATTTGTTATTTACTGTCCACCAGCTAGTCTCCTCACTGGCATATCATATAGACCCCAGGAAAAGGACCCTCCAAGGCCAGAGCTGTTGACAGGTGAGAAACATAAAAGAGTAAGTCTTAGATGAGACTTGAGGGAGAAAGCTCTGGCCAAGGTGGCTGTCTGTCAGGGGGCAGGGTGGTCTTCCTAAGAGCTGTTGTTACCTGCCTCTTGTCTTCTGTCTCCAGCTAGAGACTTTTTATGGTTAGAGATACATCTTCTATTTGTTTGGTAGCCTTTAAAAACAATAACAATAGTTTAATAAAGGGATAAAGCAACTTCTTTAAATGGTGCATAACTTTTTTTTAGAAAATGAAGGTGTGAGGTGATCTGTATACAGTTCCTCTAAGGACCACTAGGAGAGACAAATGAGTCTTCAAAGTCCTCGTTAGACTTGTGACACTGGAGACTAAAAATAAATTAAATATCCAAGTTGTTGACCTTGTTCATGTTTGAGGTTTTTGTAATTTACCTGCTCACCACTGCTGACTTTCCTGCTCTCTGTATGGCCACATTCTGCCCCTTCACTCCAATAGAAAATGAATGAACCCTCGATGAGTGAAAAGGCTCCTATCAGTTAGGAGGATTTTTTTTTCCACATGAACAATTCCCAGGACCTGCCTGCCCCACCAAGGTCCTCACTGCACTCTGAGAGCCTTGTCATGAGGAACTTGTTGATTAACTGCTTGGGGGCGGGGGGAGGGTACAAAATCAGGAGAGGAGTGAGCCTTCTCACCCCAACGTAAGGCGAGAGCTCTTCTCCCAAGTCAAGGACGGGATATTCCAAAAGACTGAAAAGTGAATTCTTGCTTAAGGTACATCCAGAGTGATCTCCATGCTGTTGGGAAGAAATATTTCCCCAGGATGGACTACGTGGCCCTCCTGCAATGTACTTCATACAAATACCAAACTCACGGAGTTGGGCATACAAGCCAAAGTGGCCCACTTTGGAGAAGTGCCAAAATGGCTGCCTCTTCCATTCCATCCTGGCTCCCCCATTCCTACTCAGTCTACCTTGTGGATTGCATTCCCCGCCTGACTCTTGAAGGCAGTTCTGCAGATCAAGATCTGAGCCCCGAGAGGGGTTTGAATCAACAGAGTGACCAGGGAGACCACAGTTCCCATACCCGAGAGGCAATAGCTTCAGAGAGAGAAGACGATCCCAGAAACCACAGGTGCTCAAGAATGAGGGTTAGTGGAGTTTATAGGGAAAGGCTCAGTGGCCTCCAGAGGGTGAGGTGACCTGGTGAGATCATGGTCTACAGGTGGGAGAGATGTAGCGATCTCTAGATGGAAATGACTGGCACAGGGCCTCAAGGGAAAGCAGACCAGCTGGTAAAGAGAAGTTGCTAGGAAGGAGCCAGTAGAGGCAACACCTTTAGGGTAACCTATTCCCTGGTTGGCCTGTGACTGAGGGGTCTCCTGGGGTGTGGGGCTTTCAGTTTTAAAACCAGCAAAGACCCAGGCCAGTTAGAAGGAGCTGGTCACTCTACAAACTGCAAAGGGATGGTGTGGGGATAGAGCGAGATCTTAAGGGATCCTGGGAGCGGTGGGAAAGTCAAACTAAAAAGGAGAGTGGAACTTTCTCCACACCAACTTATTCTATTGAGTGTGCAAAAATATATGAGTTTATGAGTTACAGAAACACATTCACAGGTGCTCAGTTAACTTGGTACGGAGCCAAGGTCTTGGCCTTCCCTGCTACTTATTAGCCCAAGCTCTTGGCTCACTCCAGCTCTCTAGACCTGGCCGCTGACCTACCAGCTCACAGCTCCCAACACAAACTCAAGCTTTCACTCTCAGTCCTCAGCCAGGCCTCTGCTTTGTGATCAAGACGTTGTCCTAAATGCTGCATGGCGGCGCAGCAGCATGTTCAAGGGCGGCTGCTGTTGCCATCAGGCCACAGCCCATGGAGCCCACACCTTCACACCCGCCACCTCCTCTGGCCCAGCTTCGCCCTCCCGGATCGCTTTCAAGGGTGTTTTCCCAGGCACGGGGATTAGGCACCTACTTCTTTTTCTACTCTCTTTACTTAGAGGTTAATCCTGCCAACTGACAAACCTCTCCCTTTTGTGTCTGTGGGGTTAGAAGGAAACAGGCTGTCTGAAAAGATAGAGTCAGAAGACCAGGGAGGAGCTGCAGCCCCTGCTGTGGGTCACTGAAGCTCTCTGAGCTTCTCTCCTCTCATTGGTCAAATGGGCATTTAATGCCCACCCTCCAGTGCAGCGCATTTGAGCTAGAAGGAATAAGTAAAAACAGTTTGTAAATTCTTAGGAACACTACTAGCAGCACCAGAAGTAACCATTCAAAAAGGAAAAAAAAAAAGCATAGTGGACAGTCAGGCTAAATATGTGTCAAATGATTGAATAAACAAACCAATGAACGCACGAATGGCCGGGTGAAATGGACTCGCCAAGTCAGACCTGTGGCAAACCTAAAATCCAGCCAGTGCTAGCCAGGTATAAAAACCAGGATGAGTATCCCCAGGCTCACCCGGGCCAGAGTCTGAAGTAAATGGGAAGCGTGAATGCCAGGCGCAAAACCCCAGCCTCAGAGGGAGCCTCATAGTGGCAGGAAGCCACCTGCCAGGAGACGCCTCCCCAAGGCTGGGCCACATCGGGGCACACTGCTTGCTAGGCCATCCCGGGTCACTTACACGGAGGTTGTCGGAGCCAGAAAAGCTTAAAACTTACATATAAACACGTCAAGAAGGCGGGTGGGAGACAACTTGCATGCCGGCGAGTGCCCTGGAGAGCACACGCCCTTCTGAATAGAGGCACTTAAAAACTGGTGAAAACAGGGCCCTCCCTGGTGGCGCAGCGGGTTAAAGCACAGCACTGAGCATCTAAAGCCGCTTCGCATGAGTTCGATTCCCGCCTGCCCAGGAGGTGACCACATGGCGCGGCAGACCTCTCCTGACCCGCCCGCTGCTCCCCTCAGCAGTGTACTTACTTGATCTGCCTGCTCTGCTCCCCACTCTGTCTCTGGTAAGCCTCTCGCCGCCCCTGAGCCTCTGGCCTGTACCCCAGTTCTGTATGCACAAATAAATAAATCTTTAAAAAACAATAAAAAAAGAAAACTAGTGAAAACAAATCCTCTGACAGCCAAGCAAGATACAGATGAGGAACCCAGCTCAGAGCTGGAAGGGCCTACTAGCTTGTGTAGCCCTGTTACTGGGACCTGCATCTCCCGGCTGCAAGCAACGCGTCCTGGGACGCCGGTGAGGAAGGAGGGGCTCCAGGGAGCCAGGTTTGAGCGCCCACCTGCTGGCCTCGCGCCTGGAGAGGAGCCCCAGACCGCCTTCAGCACCCACCCAGTCTGATGCCCAGGGAATAGTGCGATAGAGAAAGTGCAGGTGGGGCCTCCCGGTGGCTCAGGGGTCAAAGTCAGCGTTGCCAAGCTAACTGCAGCCACTGAGGCATGAGTGTGATCCCCAGCCAGGGAGTGACCCACAGGGCGCAACAGACTGCTCCTGTCTCCCCTCGGCAGTGTATTTCAGCAGATCCACCTGTTCTGCTCCCCACTCTGTCTCTGGTGACTCCTCTCACCCCAGCAACTCTGGCCTACACCCTACTTCTTGTATACATAAATTAGCTGGAGAAAACGGCTATAACTAGGGAAGACAACACACTTGTCAACCCTGAAATGGAACATTTTTATTTTCGCTGAAAATAAAATGGTGCTTCCCATTCCAGGGCTGATAAAAATGGGACCATAAGTTATGAGTGAAGACAATGACTCCGTTATCATCAGAAACCACATTCCAAGATAATGCAGACCCCAGCTCCAGCATGTCCCTCCCTCTTCCAGCCGGGTGGGCAAGGAAAGGCTGGCGCCATCTTGGACCATAAATCATTTGCAAACAGCCCCTGCAGGGCACAAACCCCCAGGGCAGTGCCTTCCAGCAGCTGGAGAATTTCCTGCCAAAATGGATAAGAATTTCCTGTTTTGCTTTTCATTATTACTTTAAATAATCATATTTGGAGTCTTGGAGGGTGGAAAGCAGCGGGCGTATCATCTTCTCTGGCTGAACCCAGGACGGTTGGAGGCAGTTTTCCAAGCAGCACGTGAGCTCGGGACAGAATGCATGAAGTGACCAGCTGGAAACCAAGTGCTGGACAGAATGTACAGTGCCACATTGCCACTTGTTGAAGCTCTGAGCACCCAGGTTGGGGGACTTCTGTCCCTAGAGGGCATCACAATCAGAGTTGGTGGGTTCATCATCTCCTTAGCTTTTTCTCCTTGACTCTGAGGACAACTCGCCATGAAAAGCAGGAGATCCCAAATCACCCTTAGAGAAGGACAGGTGACACATGGGGTCCCCCTTTATCGGCACTGGGCTTTGCCCAGACCACTGACCATGACTCCAGACAGACAGGAGAGTCCTCCTCACACTTGGCCAAATTGGAGTTCAGAAGGGAGACCCCACAGCCCCCCAGGGGTCCCCCGTCCCTCCTGGGAAGGTGCCTTAGAAGCAGGAGCCTCTTTGAGCAGGTCCAGGTCACAACCACAGGCAGCGACCCGTCGTTTATTCTGAGAAGTCTGTGCTGAGGCTGTCACTGCACACCTAGACGCGGGGCCTGCGTGTGTATGGCACAGCCGTAGGGACCGCCATCCTCGGTGCTGATCACAGAAACCTCGTCAAGTGACGCAGACTGGAAGTCGCCCCTTCAAGGCATCGACGCTTGCTCGGAGGGCACAGGCAGGGCAGCTGGGTGAGGCTCCGAGGGGCCGCAGTCGGGCTTGAAACTTCACCCCAGGAGGGGGCCTCCAGCCCCACCACTCACTCCACAACCCCTTCCGCTCTCCACAGGCTCCCTCCCTGGCGAAGAGAGCAAGAGGGTCCCTCCCTATCTCTAGAACTGTGTGCACCTCCACCCCGCCCCGGTGGCGACCCCTCCTGACCTCCTCCGATAGATGCCACCGCTTTCCAGCACACGTCCTGCTTATCCTTATTCCTGCCTTTTCCTCCTTATCCATCAAATGCCACCAACTTTAAGCCACTAGTCTAGGATGCCAAGACCCGTCTTGCCTTTCCCAGTTCTTTTCCCATGGTGGTAGTCTTGCCTGCATTTGTTCCCCCCCCAACCCTCCCATTCCAGAATAAAGCCTCAGGGCCCTATCACCTTTAGCACCAAAGATTAACAGCAGCCTCCCACCTGGTCCTCTCACCTGCCTTAGTCTTCTCACCCCTCTTCTGGAGTAGCTAACACCAGCCACACACCACCAGAAAAACTCAGATCTGCTCGGGAATATCTGGGCCTACCAGCAGGCACAGGCCCTCCTGGCCTCAGATCTCTCTTATTCCAACCCCCAGGTTCCCACACCTCAATCACACGGGTTAATCCCCCCATTCAGTCAGCATTTCTTGTGCTTGCCACACCCCTGCCACACAGTAGAAACTTCTGACCCCCCATTAGACTCAGCACTCTCCAATCTGCCTCCGGGTGCCGCCTCCTCCATGCAGTCTTCCGTCAAGTCCAATCAGGTCAGCGTCCTCACCCCCACTGTCCCACATATATCTTGTCACACGTAAGTGCCATGTAGGGTCGTTGTCAGACATGTCTGCCACCCCTCCTTTTCCACATGTGGTGGACGACATTGTGACTTGCTTTGGCCAAGAAAGATTAAGTGGAAGGGACATGTGTCGTTTCTGGTCAGAAGTTTTAAAAGTGAGTACATGCTTTCCCACATTTTCTTCCCTGTGAAACAGGAGTCCAGGGTAGGGGGCAGCCTGGGGCCGTTGGTGACCACAGAAGGTGAGTGAGAATTAAGTCTTTGCTTCTTAGGCCTCTGGGATTTGGAAGTTGTTACGGTAGCAAAATCTAACTACCAGGCCATGTCTATTCAGGAGACCTAAGAGACACTCTACTCCCACCCCCTCCTGTGCAGAAGAGGAAACTTGTTTCTCTCTGAGGAGAGAAATGACTTGTCCAAGAAGACATCATTGGTGATCTAAAGTCAAATTCCCCTAACTTCCTCTCAGAGCTTCTGGCATGACACCCGTCTAGGCTCCTGCAATAAGGACCCAAGAGCAGGAGTCTGGGGACTCGGCCCCCCCCATCCCCCGTCCACTCCTGAGATGTGTGATGCTGGGCATGTCACTCCTCCACACAGACCTCAGTTTCCCTCTTCTAGAATGAGTGGGGCAGTTGTCCCTTCCAGGCTGCCTGCTCTGTGCTCCCTCAGGGGCCTGTCCAAGTCCCTATCACACTGGGGTGTACGGAGCAGGCTCCCTGTCACTGTTACTCATTGAGCTGAGTCTCTTCAGCAGAGAATAGTTACTGCTGCCTCCTGGGATGGGGGAACAGAGAGGGACCAGTGGCAAAGGCCATAGGTGCTGGCCCACGCTGGACTCATCCTCACGCCTCCAGCTGCTCATCCTCACTCACGGAGAGCTCATGCCTGACCTCAGTGCAGGCCCTGCCTTCACTGCTACTCATTCGATGGATATTCACAGTTCCGAGAAGACCGGCAGTGGTCCCTGGTCTGGAATGAGCCCTCCATGGAGCCGTGAGCTTGTTTTTTTCTGTGCATGATTCTCATTTTCTCTGTTTCTTCTGCTACCCCAAATCCTGAGCATTCTCAGAACTGCCAGGCTATCATTGGGCTTCTGCCCGGGATTTCTGACTCCTGATCTTTTTCTAGGCTGCTTTTGCATAAATAGACCCAATTCTTCAAAAATGAATCTACTTATCAAGGTTTTCAGCGTGACGCCGACACCCCGCCTCCCACTCCTGGGCATAGTGTCAAAGTTGAAGCTGCCCTTCTGCCCCAGCCACATGTGCAGGAGCCTTAAGGGGGTGCTCAGCCCCAGAGGGGCAGGCTCAGAGTGCGGTGGCTCGCCTCGTACAGGTGACAGAGCCGACAGGCCGAGACCTGGAGACCAGCTCTTTTTAGAGCTGAGAAGCAGCATCTGTAAGCGTGCTCCTTCCCTCTCGGGCCAACGCCATGACGGACATAAGGGCAGAGGCAGAAGCTGGGGCCCTGACCCCCCCCCCCAGGTGATCTTCCAGCTCAGCACTCCAGCTAACTGTCCAGGTCACGCCAGGAAAGGAACCCAGACCGGCGCGACCTGCCCACAGGAGGCCACACCAATCGCAGGTGCATTTTCCTTCTCTGTGTTTTGTGTTATAACAGTCTGTGTTTCAGATGTGCCTCCACGGAACGCAGCACCACATCAAGGTCACCACGAAAAGCCCAGCGTGTCCTTCACCAGCTCTGTCCCCTCTGTCCCGAGCTGCCACCCCTCGGCGGCTTCCCTCTGGTCACCACTAATTGGCCTTCTAGGCGGGTGACATTTATTTTAATATGCCTGACGGAGCCAGCTATAAAAGAAAATGATCATTTCAACATATAATCAATACCAGTATCGCTAATGAGAAAGTTTACAATCTTTTCTTGAACTGCCTTTGAAGCCCAGGGTACATGTTACATTTATACACATCGCAGTTTAAGCCAGGCGCACTGGAAGTGCTCAGTGGCGCTTGTATCTCGTGGCTTCTTTACTGAGAGCGCCGGTCTAGGTAAACCTCGTGTTACCATAGATGAAGAAGCCGAGACCTTGAGATGAGCAGATCCCAGCTTCAGAGCCAGGCTGAAAACCCAGGCGTTTATAAGACTCTTTGAGCGCTATTGTTAGAACAAAACAGAAATAGCATTCTGTGGGCAAAATGGCATCCGTTTACACAAATCACAGACAAAGGGCCAAGGGTGTATTAGCAGGTTTCAGAGAGGGAGCTCTCAGTGTGCAAGTTCAGGCAAGCTGGGTATCCAAGGGATTTATCGCTGTGTGTGTGAGGTCGTAATTTGCACTACGGTTAGAGCAGAGCGAAGCAGCTTCCCTGCTAGTAGACAAATGCTCCTTCCAGGAGCAAGGGGTCCTGGGGGTTGCCATGCGCCCAGCTGGCAGCACCTCCCCCCCAGAGGCCCCTCTACCCATTAGGCATTCAACGGAATGTGGGTGCTGAAGGGTAAAGACTGTGAGTCCTGGGGTGAGGCTGACTCGGTTCCATTCCCGACAGCCTCTCGGGGCTGCCCTGGGCCTGTCAGGGAGGAAGAGGCTGTCGAGGCTGATACGTTCCATCAGTGGTTCCGGGAGGCCGGGAGGGCTGAGCCTGCCAGTGAGAGCCTGGCACACCTCAGGCCTCCATAGAGGTTCGCTTTCCTTCTCTGACCTTCCTGCTCCCTCCTTACAGCTCATCAGATCATTCGGACTGCTTTTGCAGAAGGAGGCCCCCGTTTGAGGACTGCTGGGGGACACTTAGCTCCAGAGTGAGGCTCGTGGGCACCCCCTCAGCACCCTGGTGGGGGACTCTGGAGCTGCTTCCAGGCCACCCAGGGCTCACTGGAGCGCAGCCCTCCACAGCCCTAAGGATGCTCATGCAACGCTCCCTGGGGCTAGGAAGAAAAGCAAGTGGAACTTCTGGCCTTTGTCTCACCTTGCCACCTGGGGGGCCACCTGGGGCCCGCTCAGAGGGTGGGGGTCCTGGGAGCCCCCGCTTGGGAGCAGCACCTCCATGGAAGGGTGAATGTAGTGCCTGGCCTGGATACGGGGGTGCCTCTTTCTCCCATGGTATTTTTAATTCTACCTTCAAGTAAAAATAGAATTTCCTGTTAATCTGATAAGAAATTCCTGTTTTTCTAGGGAGCGGGGCAGCCTCCATTGGGACTATGGACATCAGTGGTCACCAACTACTTCCGAGACAGATGATTAAAGAAAGGTGGGGCGCAGTGGACCTCCATTCACATTTACTTATTTTTAAAGTGTAAAGACAGCTCATACCAGGAAAACTCAGAGGCATGATTAATGGTTTCCTGCAAGCATTGGAGACCTTGGCTTGTTTTGGAAAAGCTCTTTCCACGGGGTCCGATGGACCTGGATAGTTTTGATTTTCAGATGCAGTTTGGTCCAGACTTCTCAGGCTGAGCTGTGGGAGCTCACCTAGAACAAGTGTCAAAGACCAGCACCTTGCAGGGGTGTGCTGGTGCCTGGCATTGTCACCCCAAATCTCTAGGAAGCTCCAGAGACTCTGACTCGGCACGGCCAGCTGTGCTTGCTTCTGCATGAACCACTCAGAGTGTCTCCAGCGGGCACTGGAGGCTTTGGGCCTTCCAACCACTGCTTCCTCTTCCTCCCTGGCTTCCTCTCCAAAAATCAGCTCTTCCCACCAAGTAAAGACCTAGTGGAATGATAAGCCGAGGATTTTTGCCCATCCCTAGCCACACAGCTCATCAATTGGACCCTCTCCTGGGATTTTTGAGCCTTGAGTGGAGCAACATAAAGACAGAAAATGACCATCACTTGTTCCCCTCAGGAGTCAGCCCCTGCCCCATGGTTTCCAAGATCCCCACCATTTGAGACTGATTACTAATGTCTGAATTCTCTAGGTGACCCAGCAGTCTTCAGAAGACCTCCATTTTTTAATACTTGCCAATAACGCACTGTGACTCATACAAAGTGTGTTGATGGTGAGTCAGAAGTGTCACCTTGTGTGCTTTCTAACAGGGAAATAATAATCATAGCACAAACGTGTGATCTTTAGCTGCAGGAGAAGCACCCCCACACAAGTCAGCTCTGTCACCCTTTTAACAGTTCTGTGAGGGAGGCAAGCAGCCATCCTTGCACCTTTTGAGAAATGAGGAGCTGAGGTCAGAGAACTACCCACCCTCTGCACACCCTGGGAGAGCAGAGCCACCCCTCGAAACATGGCTCTCTCAGCTGGCTTTAGCCAGGACATTCTCTCCCAGATCACCCTCTCTCCAGGTAGTGGCGCTGAGCCCCAGGATGGAGGTGATCCAGTCTTCAGTCTCTGCTGCTCATGGATGCAGTTTGCTGGCTCACAGTGATTGGACATGGGGCCTACCTACTTCACCAGACCTGACTGCCACAGCATTCAAGCAAAGGATGCATAAACACATCTTCAGAGTCATCTTGGGATTATACATGTGCGTTCTTACTAATTATCCCCAGAGTAAAAATGTAGTATAGCCCAAATACCAATTAATGGATGAAAGGATAAACAGATTCTGGCACATCCAAACAGTGGACTATTATTCAGTCATTAAAAGGATTGAAGTACAGATGCTTTTGCTATAAGAAGCATGAATCTCGAAAACATGCAAAGTGAAAAAAGTGAAACACGAAATCGCATGTGGATTGATCCTATTGGCATATAGCATCCAGAAGAGAGGAATCCATGAGACAGAAATCATATTTGTGGTTAGCAGGCTAGAGGGGAGGGGGTGGGAAGTAGCTGTTTAGTGGGTGCAAGATTTTACTTGGGGGTGATGGAAAAACTTTGGAACTTGATAGAGATTATAGTAGCTGTACAACATTATGAAGGCACAAAATGGCACTGAATTGTTTATTTTAAATGGAATTCTATGTGATGTGAATCTCGCCTCAATAAATTATATTACACACTTAAATCAATAAATAACAAAATTAATTTACACAAACAGAAGTGCCGTGGGCCACATTCCTTCTATTTTATTCCTATTAGTCTCCTGCTCCTTTCCCCTCCTCACGTAAGTGTGAACACCTGTCATTCACCTGTCACAACTGGGCCCCCTTGGCCCCATTTCTAATCAAGATGCTTTGCTTTCTTAGAAATGAATGCCCAGTGACACCCATTGACTGCAGATAAAGACTCGGGCGTTCAAACCCTTCCAATCTATACTGAGAAAAGGCCAAGCACCCCTCTGTTTTAGCCCTGTCACTGGTCACTGATCTGCTTCTGCTGCCTCTGACTCCACCCATCATAGGAGAGAGGGTCTTTATGGGTCTTCAGCCTCTACAAAGGGGCATGGTGGTGACCACAGTGTGGCCAACCTATGCTGCCACTACTACTCTGACTGGCTTCCATCAGTCCAAAACCACATAGGTCCCAGCTTTCCTAGATGTTTTACATTGGCTGAATCTGGGACACTCCTTCCTGGCCTCCCTGTTTACACCGTTGTTCTCCTTGGTGTCTCTGTCCTCTGCCCCTTTTCTTCCTGCATGAGACATGAGGCAGCCTTCATTCATGTGTGTCTACCACGATAACCTCTACTCCCTTTTGTTGTACGTTTCCCCTTAACCTCTCCCCTAGTTGATATGTAAGATTTATATGGTTTTGGTGTTTGTAAGACTTTTGAGGCTGGACAATGTCATTGGAGCCAAGATATAAGGACAATTGCCATCTCTCGGGAACTTTGGGCGGTGCTTGTGTTAGCAGGCCAAGAGGTCCCAGAAGAAGATAAAATGAGATCTTCAGAGAACAAATACCTCCGACTTGAGGGTAAAGGTCCATGGGCAGCCTGGCGTGCCCTCTGTGGTGCTGGTGAAGGATGTAGCGTAACTTAGTTATGTGCGAGAGGCAGAGTGGAGATTGTTGTCGGGCAGTGCCATGAGGGTAGGGGGATACTTGTTCGGGGATTTGAGTGGTTGAATGGTTACTTGTTTCCTTTGCTTCTGTCAAACATGGGCATCCTGGAGTCAATGAGAGCTAAGAATCTGAGAGAAGAGTGTTCTGAAACACTTTCCATACACTATCTTATTTCATATTTATGAGCGAGGGAGAACACTATGTCACGTTAAAGATGAGGACAGTTTGTCAATTGGCCGAGCTGCACAGCTGATAAGTACAGAGCATGGACCAAGTGTTTGCTTTTCCTCCACTCCAGCCTCAGCTCCCTTTCTTTCTCATCCATTCCTTAGGGCGGGCCCTCTAAGAATTAGCTGGCCCCTAGTTAATTAGATTAGCTCCACCACCTTCGAGGTCTCTTTCTGGACTCCTAAAGTTAAGGAGTGTGCCAGCTCTGTTACCACTTGAACACTGAGCTCATCATCTTCTCATATATTATAATCTAAGTGAACTTCTTAATGTGTAACATTGGTTGAAGCATGCAAAGCTTGTACCTTCAATGAAAGCAGAGATTCCTTAAAAGAGAACAACCATTCAGTGCTGCTTTCCTCAGCCCTCCCCAACAAAAAATGTGACTGAGAAAGTGATGCAGTCACAAATGACTGGTCTCTCAGCTAAGCATGAACAAATTTGTCTTCCCCCCACACTTGCAACCCCCTCCTTGTTTGCAGGATTGACTTCTTGCACTCCAAGGAAAAGGGAGTTAAACAGCACTTGGAGAAAGCAAGATGGCGCCCACCTGTCTCCAAGCCAACCCCACCTTTGCAGACCTTGCCCCCTTTTTCCCTTTGTTTAAATAACCCTGCACCCTGCCAAAGAGCAGGGTGCTGGGCCTTCAGACATGAGTCTGCTACCCTCCTCATTTGTCGACATATTAAACCACTTTCCTTTTCCTCAAACTCTGTTTCCTTTTATTGTCTGAGGGAAACTGAGGCAGGCATTTGGTATCAAAAGCAGGAAATAACCACCAGGTCCTGGGACCTGGGGATTGAAATGTTTTGTAAAGACTATGCTTAGTCATGTCCAGACCTCCCACTGAACTCCCTGATGATCAAGAGCAAATGAGGGAAGAAATACATTCTTCCATCAGACATGGCTACCATAAGTTCTTTGTGCCCTTAAATAGCAACCTATTTCTCCCAGGAGAAACGGCAACCCCTTCCCTTCCAGAGTTTTGGCTCTCAGAGTTCTGAAGACCACAGTCGCCGCTACTGAAAGGCAATCAGGGAACATGACTCTGCTCTGAAAAGCCACACCGTCTCATCATCTCTCATCCCAAGCTTTTGGAACAGGTGTGCTTTGGACTTCAGAATTCTTCAGATTTTAGAGGAGTCACATGGTGCCTGTGAGATCTATCATGTAAGAACTCCAGCAGCGTCCAGAACAGCACCTCATTAGTGTTCTAAATATAGCTGTGTGCCACCTGGGGGTCGGATTTGCTTCCAAGTGAGATTTGACACCAACCATATAATTTTCAGAGCTTTTTTGACTTCAGAATGATATGTAACAGACCAAGACCTGGGACAGATAATAATTGCCAGTGCTTATTATAGGCCAGACTCTCTGCCGTGAGCTCCTCATGTCGCCCACCATGTGTTTCACACATGAGGAAACTGAGGCTCAAAGAGGTTAGTGGTTTGTGTGGTTTCACACAGTCACCACTGTGAGACACCTTAGGCAGCGATGGGCAAGATCTACTGACTCCTCTCTGTGGTCCCATCGGGGCATCCAGGACGGATGACCCAGAAGAAAGTGGCTCCATGGGACCTGTGGCTACAGGACTTGGCAGACTTCACCCCCGTGTAGGAAGAAGTGGAGCCCCAGATCTTGAAGGTGAGAGACTAGAAAAAAGCAGTCATTTTCCTCAACCAGTGGAATGACAGTTTTGAGGACAAGCCTCCAACTTTCCCATGAATGAGATGAGCGTGATTTGGGCAACACCGGCCTGGTGCGTCCAGGGGTTGAGAGTGGAGTTCTGAGGCGAGACCATGGGGGCAGAACCCTGTAACTAGCACACTTCTTTGCTTGCTAAGTGTCAATTCCTTCACCTGTGAAGACAAGGGTCTATGATGCTTCTTCACAAGACTGGGGTTTTTTAAGCTTTATTTATTTATGCATAAAGAACTGGGGTACAGACCAGGAGTGCAGGGGTGACCAAATTCAGAGGCTGAGTGGGGAGAAGAACAGGCAGATCTACCGAAATACACTGCTGAAGGAAGCAGCAGGTGAGTCAGGAGAGGTATGAAGCAGTCTGCAGCCGCTGCAGTGCAAGTTCAATCCCCAGCCAGGAAGCTGACCCACAGGGCACAGCAGACCTCTCCGGTCTCTGCTTGCTGCTCCCTCAGCAGTGTATTTCAGTGGATCCACCTGTTCTGCTCCCCACTCTGTCTCGGGTAAATCCTCTGAGCCCCACACCTCTGGCCAGCACCCCAGCTCTTGTATGCATAAATAAATAAATCAATCTTTTTTTAAAAAAGATTAAATGAAACAATCTAAGGGAACACAGCGGCTGACACAGCAAGCCCTTGGGGCTAGTTTTAAGCAACTCCATGTGAAGGACAACAGACTGAGAGGATCAAAGCGGGAGGATGTCTTGCCCGATCGTTCAGCATTCCAGCTCCCAGCCTGCACCCTCTTGCGGCTATGAACCCTGTGTTCATAGGTCTTCAGTCAGCCACAGCTGGCTGCTTACGGAAGCAAAAGCAACACCCTCAGGGCTGCAGGGAGTCAAGCACGCCAGGGCAGGCAGGCCATGGGGAGAGGTGTGGAAACGTCATCCGCTCGGGCTAAGCTATGGTGGCAGCGTGGCCTGGGCTGGAGCGCCGCAGCTTGAGAGCAGGACAGGGTCTGAGACTTGATCCACACTCAAGTTCACGGGCAGGTGGAGAGATCAGCTCTCCAGTAGTTTCCTCTGCATAAGCTCCCCGGGAAGTGGCCTCAATCGCCACTGATTTTTCTTGTGTATCTCTGAGAATACCCAAAATAATGATTAGTCTTTTTAGATAAACAGTTGGTCCCTTCCCCACTGAACACAGGACATCAACATGACCACCTGGAGTAGCACGGGCACCAGCCACTTAACTGGCCCCCGAGGCCACCCAACGCAGCGGAGATTTGCCTGACTGGTGGGAACAAACCATTCGTCTTCCCTGAGGTCTTCCAGGCCAAGTCCTGGGGTTAAATTCTACATGATATTCAGGGGAAATCTGGCATTAAAGCCTTTCTCTGCTCCATAAACTCTTGTCCAGGCATAAGCAGCAGCAAAGAAACAAAGAACAGATTTCTGGAAGAAAGCTCCGAACACTCCCCGTTGTGATTCACCATCACCATGGCGTCCCCGCTGGGGAGGAGTGATTGGCAAGCAGAGGGTGCTTAATAAAGGTTTGGGCGAATAAATGCAAAGGACAAACACCTCTTGGGCTCTGCAGCCTGCTTCCTCCTACCCACCCTGGCTGCAGGCCTGGACTGAGTGACAATGGAGTCCGCCCAGGCCTACAGCAAGCAAGAAAGGAAGCTGAAGCCAGAGTCTGCCCCGACTGGCTGGCTCAGCCATTGCAGTCAACCCCTATTTACAGCTCACACTGTCTGTTCCACAGAGAGACCTGCCATTAGGAGTTTTCCAGACCAAACCTCAGCTGCTCTGGAGAACAATAATTAAATCAGCAGAGCTTGCTGTCTGCTGTCTGGTCTTTTCACACCTGCCTGCCAGGAGCAGGATTATTGGGTAAAATACCTTGGCTGTGCCCAGACGGGCAAGCACCCTACCAAAATACCCAAAAAAAGGTCTGTATCCAGCCAGGACTGGGGGGGTGGGGGGAGGGAGGGTCCAGTCAGGTGCAGACCTCCTCCTAAACCTTCCAGGCAGCTCCCCGACCTCCCTCTGGGGGCTGCCTGTGGCCTGGGGTGCTGCATGAGGGGCTGGGCTGGAAGAAGCTCACAGACTGATGCAGCAGGGTGTGGACCAGAATGATGGAACATTTAGGGGTGTTCCTGGGCTCCTGGACTCCCCTCCTCCCCAGTGCTCTCGTTGGGGGCAACAAGCTCAGGAGTGGAAAGGTGCCTCAAGGCTCCCAGGGGCGCTGCAGAATGCAGGTCAGCATCTTGCTTTCCTCTCTCAGGACCCCTGTGGCCTCCCATAAGCACAGAGCTGGAACTCCCACCCTGCTGATTGTCCTAAAACAGAAAAAGATAACCAGAGCCCCCAACTTGCCCTGCCCCAGGCCCATCTGCAAGCACTCAGCTGAGCCTGCAGTGAGGCCCCGGCCCTGGGACAGGCCTGAGCAGCCCCCAGGAGGGAAGTCAGAGCCTGAGCCCTGGCTGGAGAGGCTCTGGTCAGGGCCTCGAGAAGGAGTACTGTCCATAGAGCCTGGAGGCCCCAGAAGAAAATGAGGAGGCGGTCTGTTGATTCTTACTCAGAAACAAACCAAGTTCTGCTGGGTTTTTCCTCAGAGCTGAGAAGATAATGAAAAAAATAAATAAGTGCAGGAAACCAGTTGCTGTCACCCAGTGGGAAAGCTGTTGCATTTTCTTCTCCGGGGACCCTCAGACTGACTGGCCACCTGGGAGGCCCTAAAGTGAAGAGAAAAGTGTCCAGTGTCTACTGCCAGCAGCCTGGGGTCTGGTCGCACTGCGGGGGGTGGGGAGGGTGTGAAGCTCAGGCTTGGGGTTCCTTTCTGGGGGCTGCTCAGGCCTGTCCCAGGGCCGGGGCCTCACTGCAGGTTCCACTGCTTGCAGATGGGCCCAGGACAGGGAAGTTGGGTGCTCTGGTTATCTTTTTTATCTTTTAATCTTTTTTTTTTTTTTTTGGTGTGTGAATGCAGTACTTGGTCAGAATCTACCCTCTGCTGCTGGGGTGTGTGTGAAAGGGTGAGTGAGACGATGGTGTTGAGAGGACACACGTCACACAGGAAGGCAGCTGCAGGAAGCTAACCACGGAAACAGGCAGAAAGAGGTGTCACAGCTCAATGTCCCCTGAGTAGGGAGGTCACCCTGCACCTTCCTGAGTACAGACACCATCGAGTCCCACGGGACAGGCTGTCCTGCTCACTGGGCTCTCCCCAGACATGTGTGTCCTCTGTTGACCCCAGGTCCCCACAAGGCTGAACTACCATCCCCCACCAGAGATAGAGGGGAGCAGAACAGGCGGATCTACTGAAACACACTGCTGAGGGTGCAGCCGGCCAGACAGCAGAGGTTTGCTGCATCCTGTGGGTCAGCCCCTGGCCAGGGATGCGACTCGTGTTGCAGTGGCTGCGATAGTTTTAGTGCTGACACTAACCCCTCGGGCCACCAGGTTGGCCCTGTATGTTGACATTTAAAATAAATATATAAATGTATTTTCTCTCTCCTATGACTTAATTTATAATAACAATATATTTCCCGTAGCTTACTTTGTGTTAAGAATTTAGTATAGGCCCTCCTGGGTGGCGCAGCGGGTTAAAGCGCTGCACTAAGAGGCTGAAGCCACTTCCGCATGGGTTCGATTCCCGCCTGCCCCGGAGGTGACTACATGGCGTGGCAGACCTCTCCTGACCCGCCCGCTGCTCCCCTCGGCGGTGTACTTCGTCGATCTGCCTGTTCTGCTCCCCACTCTGTCTCTGGTGAAGCCTCTCACCTCCCCTGAGCCTCTGGCCTGTACCCCCGTTCTGTATGTACAAATAAATAAATCTTTAAAAAAAAAAAAAAGAATTTAGTATATAGTACATATACCTTATAAATATATACAAATTTAGGGTATAGGGAAGGCTTCTGGTCAACAACAGGCTGACAGTAGTTTAACTTTGGGGGAATCAAAAGCTATACAAGGATTTTCAGCTGCACAAGGTTAGACACCCATAAACCCCTCAGTTATTCAAGGTCATTTTAACTGAAATTAAATATAATGAAAACTTGAGCTTCTTAGTCACGCGAGACTCACTGCGAGTACTCACCAGACTTGGCTGCCTTATTGTACAGCACAGATATGGAATATTTCCATCCTCACAGAAAGTTCTTTGGGGCAATGCAGTTCTGGATCATTCTTCCCCATGCTCAAGCTTGGCTAATTCTTACTCATCCTTCAGGTCTTAGCTTAAATAGAACATTCTCCCAGGGGCTTTTACTGATCCCCCAGTCTAAATTAAGAACCTGCTTTCATTCTTAGGAAGCCTGCAATTCTCCTTTTTGGTGCTTATCATTCTTTGTAAATTTAGAGTGATGTGTACGGTAGCCTAATAAATATATTTTCTGTTAAACTGAAGACAGTATCTCTTTTGTTTGCTGATCAGTCCCTGGTTCCTATCTCTGTGCCAGACACTTAGAAGTTCATTTATTCATGTTGGGTGAATTACTGAAATAATGAGTATGTGTATCGATGGTGGCCACACATCAGTTAGTGACCTTACGAAGCATGAGGCAAAGAATGAGCTCAAGAGCCAGATGGTCCTGGGATGATAACCTGACTCCCATAGTGCTTATCTACTTAATGTGAAGCTTCCCGCACCCCCATGTCCCTATGAACAAGTTGGGGAACTCTTGCCTAGCTCAGAGCATTGTAGCAAGTGGTGAATGAGACAAGTTAGCCTTAGGTATGTACCTGGTGCCAGGTGTGTAGGCACTTCTTTTTCACCACTCTGATGTCCTTTCAATCTTTTGGGGGGTCCTCTCACACTGCTTTTCTGGGCCTCTTAAGTCTCTCATCTCATTGTCTCTCCATTCTAAGAGGATTTAATTCTGTAAGCTGCCACAACTCAAACCAACCAAATCAAATCAAACCAAAAGATTTCTCCAATATAAAAAGCCTGGTTTAGATCCTTCTCTGGCTAAGGAAACCAGCTTGACCGGCCTTATAATTCATAAAGGCAAGCTCCAGCCCTGGAAATGCCCTAACAGCAGGTGTGTGGCAGAACACCCATTCTTTTCTAGGGCAATCTGGATCAGTTTGCATAGTGGACATGCATAGGCATGCCCTCCAGTGCTTGTTTAAAATGCAGGTGCCTGGACCCCACCCTGACCCAGTTAATCGGAGTCTCTTAGAGGGTGTGCCTGGACACTGCATTTTAATAACCAGCTCAGGTGAGTCTGCTGCTCAAGGTCAAGATTCCTCAGCGTAAATTAAGCCCCACGAGTGTTAGGAGGGTTCTTCTGATAAGTCCCTCATCGAACCTACCTTTAATCTGTATGATGCTTCATTTTTACATTTGAAGATTACTTACTCAATACCTCCTTAGGGGGTTATTAAACACATTACCATTATTTTGGGAACAAACTCACATTAAAAGTCTACAGAGTGTATGGCCCTCCCTGGTGGCGCAGCGGGTTAAAGCACAGCACTGAGAATCTGAAGCCACTTCCGCATGAGTTCGATTCCCGCCTGCCGCCTGCCCCG
>NW_004567121.1:24010290-24011588 GCF_000260355.1 Condylura cristata | reverse complement strand
AAAAAAAAAAAAAAAAGTCTACAGAGTGGACCCCCCTCAGTCACCCCCCAGAGGCAGGCAGCCCTGCCAGGCCCTCCTATAGACTCTGGAACATGTCTGCAAAAGTCACTGCAAGTCCCCATAGCTGTCACTCCCCAGAGGACCATCGTTACTGCCTTAAGTCAGTCCCAATTTTAAAATGCTGCTCATCTTGGTCTTTAATGTAACGTGTCCATTTGGTTTATATGGCTTCACACGAGCCCAAACAGGCTAACACTATCAGCCCAACTGTTCATCTCCAGTAATGAGGGAAGTCTCAAGTTTCCCGTTAGTTCAGTTCAGGGCCCAGGATGAAGTGCTGAGGTGAAACCAGAGAAGCAGGAATTGAATAAAGCAGAGAAAACACAAATATTTTCTCTGCCTGGGGCCTGTCTGCTCATGCTCCCTTCACCCTATGGAAGCAATATGCCTCTGGCCACTTCCTCTCCTTCCTTTCAGAAGGAAACAACCTCCAGCCGAGGGTCCCAGGACCTCCAGCCTGTCTTCCTGAAGGCTCCTCTCTCCAGGACCCCCATGCTGTGGGGTCCCCACCCCGCACTCAGCTGAGTTCCTACAACTTCCTCAGCTCTCAACCCCGACCACTCCTTATGCCACAGATCAGCATCTTTTCCCTGGAATTAAAAGGGCCCCAAATGGAGCCCCGGAGTGCAGCCGGATAAGATCACAAAAAAAAAAAAAAAAGAAAAATGCATAACGGAGCAGCCACGAGGCCGTGAAGCTGAACGGGGTAACAGGGGGCCATGAGCCTCACGGCTGTGACGACGCCAGGCTCCCACTGCCTTCCTGCTGGGAGTCTGCTGACAGCCCGTTCAACACGTCCATAAAAACAACCCTGGTTATGTTCATCTCAGCCTTGTTTACGAGGGTAAGACAACTTGGAGAGGAGCCAAATACCATTGGCGGATTGATTAAATAAAACCCTGGTGCCGTCCTGACACTAGAAAACCATGTATCAGTTCAAAATAACTCAGAGGGAAAATATTCATAGACATGGCAAGCTCGCTGGATCTATTGCTAGGTTTTAAAAACATCTCACAAAACAGCAGTGTTGACAGGGTTATGGTTGATCATTATATTCTTTCTTCTGATTTGCTCAGGACTTTGTGCAACAACATGTATAGTTCTTTATTAAGATGCCGAGCTTTACACTGTTAAATCCGGAGCAACGAAGTACACGCAGGAAATGTGAACATGCTACGCCAGCAGCTGCATTTGCAGAACTGAGGCGAAGGGCTGGGCACTACCCCCACCCCACCCCC
>NW_004567121.1:23971401-24010190 GCF_000260355.1 Condylura cristata | reverse complement strand
CTTCTTCCTCTGCTCAAAAGCCCCACTCATGGAAGCGGCTCAGCTGCAGAATCACCTGCCTGTGCTTGCTCGGAGGAGACCAGCAGAACCAGAAAGACTGTTGGGGCAGGAACAGCGGCGCTGCCAAAAATGTAAACTCTCCTAATTAATCCGTCTGCTTGGTGAGTGAGCCAAGTGAAAAACACCAGATGCATCAATCAGAATTTGAGGGAAACCAAATTAACTTGATCAGCAAAAAAGTAACTGTGGTGCTTTCATCTAAACTTCAGAGGGCGCTCAAAGCCCCATGGCTGCCAGCGCACAGCTAGGAACCCCAGGCCTTGCTCTCAGCCCTGGCTTCGCTGACTGCGGCAACCTCAGCACCAGGGCAGCCCCTCCCCCACCCACCCCCCACCTTGCCCTCTCACAGATGGTCTTGTTCTGACTGGGAACTCACACACGTCTCTCTTTCTTTCAAAGAAACTGGGCAGTTCACACCCTCCCCCCACCTTGCTCTCACACAGATGGTCTTGTTCTGACTGGGAACTCACACACGTCTCTCTTTCTTTCAAAGAAACTGGGCAGTTCACACCCTGAGCAAGCCTGGCTGTTCTCACTTGCACAAGGCTTCCTGCCTCCCTGGCCTTGCTCTTTCCATCCTCCCCTGCCCAGAGAGCCCTCTGGCCTAGCTCAGCAGTTACTACCCATCGCTGGCAACCAGTAGAATATCTCTCCAGAGATGTCCCCATGCTAATCCCTGCAAGTATGTTAGCTTTCATGGCAAAAAAAAAAGTCTGCAGGTAGAATTTGTTACAAGCTTGAGAGTAGAAAGAATTCCCAGGATGGTGCCAGTAGGCCCAACCTAACGGCATGGTCGTAAGGAGCAGAGAGCTTTCTCCAGCCGGTGTCAGAGGCTATGGAATGATTCAAGGCACTGTGCATGGGAAAATGGCAGAATGGGGATGGCTTCAGGAGCGAAGACGGGCCCCTGTGACGGTTGGCAGGAAGCCAGACCTCAGTCCCACTCCCATAGGAAACTGAATCCACCAACAAATGACAAGCTGGGGAGCAGGTCACCCCCAAAGCCTCCAGAAAAGAACGCAGCACTGAGGGCCGTCACTCCCCGGCTGAGACCCAGGAAGCTAGGCAGGCCCTGAGTGTCCTCCCATCTCTAAAGTGTTATATTTCAGTTCTATCTGAACGAAATGCATTGTTTCAACATTGGTACAACATTAAACTACAAGACACCACCAACAGCAGGCAGTTCTGCTCACCTCTGCCCAGTGGCGTCTGAGGAAGAGAGGAGCGTTCAGTGGGACTGTATAGACGATGGGGACACTGTGACCAGGGGCATTAGTGTAAGGGTGGGACAGTGGCCGTGGATGAGGACTGAGTCAGGAAAAAGCTAAGCTATCGCCACGCTCAACCAGCTGTACCCCTTGGGCCTTGTTAGGCTGAATCTGCTCACAGCAAGGCTCCCGGCGTCCCAGCACACGTCACGCTACAGGACAAGGATCCTCCTGTGAGTGATTTCCAGCCGTGGACACAGTATAAACATGTTTGGCCATGCACTTACAAAATATTTGTACAGAGGCTGGGAAACCCTTGGAACAATAAGAGGTCGGTGCTTATTCAGCGCCCAAGGGCCACACACCACACTGGCTGTTTTCACAGGTTCATCTCCTGCAGCGTTACAACATGGACAGCAGGTGTTGCTTGATTTACTCTTTTATACATGAGGAAACTGAGGCTCAGGAGGAGCGTGCTTTCCAGGGCCAGCGCCTCAGACGCGGTAGGGCAGAGCAGAGGAGGTGTGCAGGAGGCGGGTCTCAACCCGTGCTCTTTCCCCGCCCGTCTGGGTCTGCCCACCCCGGGTCTGCCCACCCCGGCCCTAAACAGGCGCATGGCGCAGGAGTTGGAATGAGGACTGAGCGCCTGGCCAGCCAGCGAACTCATCAGCTCAGGTTTGCTAATGCTGCCAAGCCCACCCGAAGAGAAGGCTCGCCAGGCCCCTGGGGGAGGGAGATGTGGGGGAGGACAGTTGCCAGGTTAGAGCAGCTCACAGGAGAGCCCCCCACCACTCCACCGCCCCCAGTGACCATGGTGCCATCACCACCAATCTCAAAGCACCTGCAAAGAGACCAGGGCCCTTGCGAGAAAGACCTGCGCCCACCTCCATGAGTGCAAAGAACAGCTCCACTTGCTATCTTTGGGACCCATGGCTCTTTAAGGACATGGAGAAAGGACAGGCCTCCCTGGTGGTGCAAGGGGTTAAAGCTCAGCACTATAAAGCTACAGCCCAAGTTTGATGCCCGGCCAGGGAGCTGACCCACATGACACAGCGACCTCTCCTGATCGGCCCGCTGCTCTCCTCAGCAATGTATTTCAGTCAATCTTATACTGCTCCCTAATCAGTCTCTGATGAATCCTCTCACCCCCTGTACCAGTGGCCTGTACCCCAGTTCTTGCATGCATAAATAAATCTTAAAAAAAAAAAAAGAGCCCCATAGAAAGATTCTGTTACACAAACACCCAGCATCAGGGTGCCAGCATCCCCTGAGGGTGCCTTGCTCCCATCATTCAGTGACAGTCAGGGAACCAGGCACACCGGGCAGGGCTGCTGGCACGCGGGCAGATAGTCAGGCTGGCCGGCAGGGGCCAAGCCTCCCAGCCCCCCACACTGGGCCTCCCCTGCCGGGATCTTTGCACTCTCGCTCACCGCCCAGTGGCTCAGTCTCGGTCACGTGACCTTGGCCGCAGCTGCCTCAGCCTTCACCCCTCTGCTCCAGGCACAGGTGAGCATTTACACGTGCGCACACCTTGCGCCCTGGCCCAGGTGTCGATAACTGCAGGCGCCCCGGGCTCACGCCCCTCCACCCCGTGAGAGCCTGATCTCAACTCCAGTTACCCCACAGGGCCTTCAGGAGGACCCCAGTTAGCGCTCGCAGTCCCTCCTCGCCTCGCTCTCCATGTCATCTTTCCTCAAACTAGAGTGCTGCCACCTCCCTGGGGAATCTGACCCAGTGGTTGCAGAGAGAGGGCTCCCTTGGCCAGCGATGTGTAGTTCGGTTTAAAGAGTCTGACCAGGAGTCAGGCCGCCGGCCTCAAGCCCGGCTCTCCCACAACAGGCTGTGGGCCCCAAGACACATGCCTCACCCCTCTGGACCTGCGCGTCTCAGCTTTACAACAAAGCTTCTTCCAGCATGGTGGGATGCTGAGTGTCCGGGGGGTGGGGTGTGTGCAAGGCCAGAGCCAGCTCAGGGGCAGAGACAATGCTCCCACCCCCACCCCCATCTCCATGGGCCTTGCATTTTCCACTTCCATCAGTGGGCTGCTTTGTTTCAGGTGACAAGATGGTCACAACTCTGTCCCCTGCTAACTAACATGTGCACCCTCCATTCAGCAGAGGGGAAACAAAGGGCCTGGGGGCTCCCCCCCACCCCCAGCCTCACAGGTCTAGGAAGCTGCACGTTCAGAAGGGCCTTATCCCGGGATCCAAAATAGGCGCAAACGGAGTGGCTTTCAGGCTTCCCCTGGGCTAAAGCTAAAAATATCCCAGCTGAGGACTGTTCCAGTCATAAATCAATCAGCGAGGGCTATTTCTGTCCTCACCCCTTCCCGCTTCCCCTACCATCTGCCTCCCTCCTGGCCCCATCCTGGCCTCCCAGCCACCTCCGCTCTGGAGCAGGTGAGGCTCGGCAGCTTGGCCGTGCCAGTGTGAGGATCCTCGCCCTGCCTAGGGACGGGCACTCGTGTGCCTTCACCGGGCTGGGTGTGGCTCCTTCACCGTGAGGTGCTGGCAGACTGGGGTGTACACAGGTGTCCCTGCACAGCCTAGTAGGCTGAGGTGGCTCTGGGGGAGTGAACTGCTCTGAGTAAACTCTCAACTATGGGGAGGGTTTGACCTTCCTGGTTACAAATCAGGGCCACAGGGAGGAGTCAATGAGAAACTGTAAGCAAAGCACGAAATTTTGTACCGGGCAATTTGCACATGTCCGAAAATAAGATGTGCCTCCCCGCCACCCCGCACCAGCCCGCTCCAGGCGATTATCTGTCACTCAGACTCCCATGGCTCACCCTTGTCTTCTGGGAGCTCCACTGAGACTTCTGGCAATCTGAAATTCAGCTTCAAATCCAGCTCTTGGAGAGGCCTTTGAGGACACTGGGTCTGCTCAGATCCCATGTCAGCTCCCAAGCTGACCACAGATGCAGGGCAGCTGGGCGTGCAGGGGAAGACCCGCTCATGTCCAGTCCTCCAGCGCCCTCTGCAGATTGCACTGTGACATTGCAGGCCTCGGCCGTGTTCCTTGTGCACACCAAGCCCAGAGCCCTCTAGAGATGAGGCAGTTTACCCATGAAAAGACAGCAGGGCGCCGCTGCGTTTCTGAGGAGGATGCCACGGAATAGCAGTGATACACCTGTCCACGAAGCACTTAAGTTTTCATGACCACTCGGCCTTGCCGCTGTACTAAGCTCAGACAGGTATTCGCAGTCATGGCTCAGCCCTCAGATCCTCACTTAAAAACCCGGTCTCGATGTCGTGCTATGCCCCAGAACGGTCCAGAAAGTCAATTAAAGAGAATCCTGTGTGTGTCCATGTAAATTCTAATTTTATTTCTAAGATCCGTTAATTTTATTCATGCTGAAAACAGTCAGCTTATCTAGAATACATGGAGGAAGGGAGTGAGAGAGAGTGTACCTTACAGTGTGAGGGTCTGTGAATGTTTGGTCTTCGTGGCATCTCCAAATGAAGACTGGCTAAGATATGGCAGATACTAGCATTTGGTGCAAGCAGGATTGATAAGCATTTGTCACATGCCAACCGGTGACACTGCCATTTATTAGCGACATTAAGTGCCGAGCTCAACCACACCGTTTCACTATCCTGTGGCCAGAACCCTGGACCTGTCTGGTGACAGCTGGATGATTTATACAGGGACAACGCATGACAAGTTTACATCATCCACCCAACTCCACCAGATGGGACCTAGAGGGGACATTTGTCTTTCTCCTGTTCTCCACCCCAAACTCTGAAAATTGGGGGAAACGGAAGCAGAGCTCACGAGCTCAGACCTCTCAGCATAGACGGGAGCCATGTCTGATTGCTGCAGATCCCTTCTGTAACTGGAGTTTCCAGGCTGTGTATTTATAGACTTGTAGTGCCAGGGAAGACTTTAAAGATTATTCTAGTAAAATGAAGCTAAGAAGAGGAAAGTGGCAGCCCAAGGTCACAAGAGGGTTAAAGACATAGCTAGGGTGAAACGCCGCGCTCTTCTCCTATGTGTCTCCTGCGTGATCTTGGCTGGGTTTCCAGCTGGAAATTACTCTGCCCTTAAGTGAAGGTTTTTAAACAAATCTTATTTTTAATGCACAAAGGTGGAAGGGGAAATCTTGCCCATCGTAGATGCTCAATCTTTGGGTTGGTGGCTTTTGGTGTCACAGAATGATCTTATTTTACACAGCTTCACAAGACAAGATCCAATTAACCTTGATTTGTTTCGTTCTGCCTTCTCGCCAGAATTGCAAAGGTGGTTAGAAGGCTGTATCACGCCCCACTGTCTCACCATAAATTTGTGCATGGATCTGAGGTTATAATATTATGCTCATTGGTTTGAAGATAAGGCTCTTAGAGGGAAGCACACAGATTTAGAATCACTTTGGCTTAAGGTTCTGGAGGTTCATGGGAATCCTCGGAAGCACAAGACACGTGAGCCCCTGAGATCAGCAGGCTTCCACAGAGGAGGGACACGGCACAAGCACTTCCTAAATCTATCTCAAATTCGTGACTAAAACAGACATGAAATGATCCTTATTGCATACGAACCACTTAGGCCTAAAATTCTGATTTTGCTCATCATTATGCTTGCAAATCATATTTTTGATTAAAATCTCCCAATGCGTTCAATGTTCTCCCAACGGCCACCTGGACAAATCAGTGTTCCCATCCTTCGCCATTGCTGATTCATGCTCTGCAGGATGTGCTCCCTGCTCCATGGACGCTCCAGGGTAGCACAAGAAGGTTCCAGCGGGGGCTTTCTCTTCAGACCCTCAGAGACCAGGGTTTGCAGTTCTCTGGCACAGCAGTTTCACACTGGAAGGGAAGAGAAAGCGCGCTGCAGGGCCTCCCGGGAGTGAGGGGCTCAGCACCCCACCGACTCCGCGACCTCCCTCCCCCACCACCCTTCCAAGACCAAACACCACTCTAAGTGGTAGCTGCTGGGGCTGGTCCCGGGGCAGGACTCTCTATTTCCTAGTCTGGTGTGCTCCTGTGCACACTTCCTGCGTGCCGGGCTCTGCCAGCGGGGAGCCCTGCCAGCGGGGAGCCCAGCCAGACACGGCCCCTTCTCACGTGGGACACGCAGGGCTGTCATGCAGGCAGCTGTGGGGCTAATCCGCCACAGGGATTTTAAATCGCTGGCGTGTTATGACATAGCAAAGGGGCTGGATTAGAATCGTTGCTTTAGGTCTGGGGCCTCAAAGGGGCTCATTAAATCATTGAGCTCTGCATCAGATGGTTTCAAGGAGCAAATTCTGCAATCTATGAAAACTTAATGGGAGCCAGGCAGCAACTCTCAGGGACTGGGTTTTGGGGAGCTGTGTGCATGGGGGCCACGGTGGGAAGGTTCTGAGCTATGGAAAGGCTGCATAGGGCTGTGGGTGTCCTCGTCGGCTGGGACCCCCACACGTGGCCTGTGTGGTTCTCACCCTGTGGCTAAAGCTACCAGCAGACCTGGGCTAGCCTGCCTGGGGACCCACACAGGCCTCATCCTCAGCACTGAGGCCCTGGGGCTCTCTGTCCCCTCCCAGCCCTGGAACACTGTGGGCCCCTAAAGCCCCATTTCATCTCTAAACCCAAAGGCCTATCACATTGTCTTATCAAATACACAGGAGGAAAAGCAGCCAGGTCTCAGGAAGAACCGTTTCTGCCAACTCAGCAGAGGCTGCTTTGCAAAGGCAATGGCAGTGTGTGTGGTGCTGGCGGGTTCCCAGGTCCCCCTTGGAAGGCCTGTCTCAGCATGGCCGCCCCTCACCAGCACCGTCACACAAGAGCTTCCCGAAGGGATTCCGCTTTGCTGCATCCAGCTCCAAGATAGCCCCGCTCACCAAATATAACACAACCAGCTGGTTTCCTGGAAGGCTCCAGCCTCCACCTGTCCTCAGAGGCATGGCCCATGGTGAGCACAGAGCAACTATGGGCCAGCTAATTCCCTCAGCCCTTTCATTCCCCTTTCCAAAGTAACTCACACAGGGCACTTAACAAACAAAATGTGGGCATTCAAGGCTAAGTTCTTCTGGAGTTTCAGCCTTCGCCCTCATCTTTGTGACGAGGAATGAAATACATGGAGAACCATGTGTCCGAAAGCCCTTTTGCCCTAAGGAGGCCCAGCTGCAGCTATAATTATTCTCCAAGTTCTTTAAGGAAGTGCCTTGCTGCAGAGAACATGCTGGAGGCCCTCCCTGCAGAACCTTCCCCTGAGGTTCTGGTGCCAGGGGCTACCCCTCCCCCACCCCACCCCAGGGTATGTAGAGGCCCTCACCAGGCTGCTGAACCTATCCCCACAGGCGTTGCGGATCTTCTCCGGGGTGGCAGGGCTGTCTAGCCGGAAGAGCTTCTTATTGTTATAATCCTTGTGCTGAGATCGGGCTGCACGGATGGCGTCTTTGATGGCAAAGAAGATGGAAGAGGCCAGGAAGAGGGGCGGCTCCCCCACAGCCTGGACAGACAGAGCACAGGACAGGGGTGAGCTGGAGGAGTCCTCAGCATCCATGGGGGAGGGGGGCTGGTGATGCCGGGAGTCCAGCCAGGGCTGGTCGGGGCCAGCAGAAGACAACCAGATCACCTGGCCAATGTCTCCACCTACTTTATTTCTTACTCTGTGTGTTTTCTCCCATGACACCATGCAAATAGAGTTTTTGGTTAATAGGTACATTGAACAATTACTTTTTATAGACAAACAAGTCTGACATGAGTCTGTAACCTTCCCTCACAGTTATAAGGTAGGGGGTAACCTACCTGCAACCCCACCAACATTCTAGGCACCCCCATAAACTGACAGCATCTGCTGGGACAGAGATGTGATAACAGGCAGGACCTGAAACACTTTCTAGCACAGGTGTGTTTGTCCCCCAAAATGTAGATTAGAGACCGCCTGGATCAGAAGCCCTGGGACACTTGTGAAAAATGCATGTTGCCAGGCCTGACCCCATATCTACTGAATCCTCATTTCTAAGGTGGGGCGCCAGAGCTGTGTTTGTGTGTGAGCCCCAGCAATCCCCAGAAAGCTCAAGTGTGGGAGCCAGGGGCAAAGATCCCACAGCCTGGACGACAGAGCACAGGACAGGATGTCCTTGATGCATGGGTGCATTGCTTGACTACAAGTGACATTTGCTTTCCTTCTTAGACCGAGGTTGATAGCAACCTGTTTCTCTCATTTTCAACCCTTTTGTCCAAACTCGTTGGGGACAGGGAGGAAATGGAGCAAAAATACAGTCCTTCAGGTCGGACAATCAACTCTTAAGGTGGTGGCAGTGGAGAAGGTGAGGGCGACAGGGCTCTGCATTTCTGAAAGCACACTGGGACCAGGGGCCAAGCGTGAGGGGTGACACCTGGGACCCAGCAGAAATCCCTCTGATGGGCCCTCCCTGGTGGCACAATGCATTAGAATGCCGCACTGCAAGCTAGCTGCAACCTCTTCAGCGCAACTTCAATCAATCTCGGCCCTGGAGGTGACCACATGGCGCGGCAGACCTCTCCTGACCCGCCCGCTGCTCCCCTCAGCAGTGTACTTCCTGGATCTGCCTGTTCTGCTCCCCACTCTGTCTCTGGTGAAGCCTCTCACCGCCCCTGCACCTCTGGCCTGCACCCCAGTTCTGTGATCATAAATAAATGAATCTTAAAAAAAAAAAAAAAAAGGAAAGAAAGAAATCTCTCTGAGAGCGCCCAAAGGAGAGCCTTCAGCCACACGGAGACCCTGATGTCTTGAGCCCACCTGGGTCCCGGGCAGGCTGCCACCTCTCCTCCACATTCCCCTAGGCCCACACTGAGCCTCTGCTCTTCCAGACAAGCCCCAAGTACCCCTGTGGCTGGTAGCTGGAGCCTCTCACCCAGCGTGGCCCGGGGTGGCGGTACCTTGGAGGCATAGATGGCCCTCTTGTTGGGGCAATCCCGGAGCAGGGACACCCGGAACTCAGTGGGGATGCTGCCAAACGCAGGGATCTTGTAGGTGCTGGGGCCACGGGTGTGCAGGCTTCCCTCGGGGGAGTAGTGCAGCTCCTCCAGGGTGAAGAGGCCAAGGCCCTGGACAAATGCCCCTTCCACCTGCCGGCAGATGGAGACCATGGTTACCCTGCCCGCCTCTACCCCCAGGCAGGTACCAGCCCCCTGCTCCCCACGACAGGTACTAAACCCACCTGGAAACCTCCTTCACCTCTCTGGGCCCTGCCTGGCCAGTAACCTATCTGTTCCCTCTCTATGCACTGGGGTCGGCAAAACAAAGGCATTAACAGGGAAGGCGGCTTCAGGCCCGGTGAGCCATTCCAGAAGCACCACGCCAGGGAGAGTAATTTCCCCCTAAAACCCTCTGCAGGGCAGGTGCAACATGTCGCCCCTGAAGAAATGGGGCCCCCAGTTGGGAAGCTAGCTAAGGGGGTGTGGAAGCCAGTAAAGACCCGGCAGGGTCGCGGGGATCCACCTGGGTGCTGACCAGGACTGTACCCTATTGAGCAGCCCCACAAGCAAGCAGTATTTTGGATAGTAGATTCTGACCTCTGAACTGCCAGCCCGCCTGCCCTCTGGGAGGAAGAGGTCCCAGATCTCTTCCAGGGCGCCTGCCATGGCGTGCTGGGCCACACGTGGCACATGGCCAGCGTGGAACAAGCGCATTGAGGAGGAGGCCCAAGCCAGGCTTTCCTCCGTGGCAGGTCCAGCTCACACCTGCCACTGAAGCCCTTCCCAAACCACAGCTGAATGAGCCACAGGGCTGCTGCAACAGAACGGTGACTTCTGCCTCCCTGGAGTTCCCAGCAACTCCCTCTGTGGCCTCCTGGTCTACCTGCTCTGCCTCGCAATCTCCGATTTTCCAAATGACTTGCTTTGGGCCGGCCCTTTATTCCTCTGGCTCACGGCCCTGTCTTCTCCCCACTGCCCTTTACCACCCCAAGCTGGGCAACACTCATCTCCTAGTACAGAGGCTGACCCAGTGGCAGAGGAACAGGGAGAGAACTTCTGACCTCAGACCCCACTGCCTGGCCACCCACCCCAAACTCAGTCTCTGTCCCCCACTCTGCCCCCTCGCACAGAGCTCATCATCTTGCCCCGGCGATTGTGTGTGTGTCCTGCCATGTTAACCCACGTGGACTGCTCTTTTGCCTGGCGAGCAGGATGAGTTCTCGTCTAAGTTCCCTTCCAAGGGTCGCTCCCTTGGAACTTCAGATGTGCTTAAACATGGCATGGGCATGCTGGCTGGTGACCCTCGGAGGCCAGGGCACTGGACCCTCTGGCCAGGGCACTGGACCATCACCACCATGGGTGCCCATGAGCCTCACCTGTCCAATATCGATGGCAGGGTTCAGACTGGACCCAACATCCATGACAATGTCTGTGCGGAGGTTCTGTGTGGAAAACACAAGAGAGTTTGTGAAGAAAGGGTGGACGGAGAGACAGTGGGCCCTGGTGACCCTTCAACTACCAGATGCAAACCCGGATAGCTCCCAGTCAGCGGAAACAGCCGCCCGTGGTAGCGAGGGCAGGCTTCCAGGCTCTGGGGCTTCGAAACTGAGTCTAAAAAGACAGGGGAAGGAAGGGGCAGCTTTCTGCCTGGGCTGACCCAGGGAGACCCCCTGTTTCTGGAGGACCTGCAGGTAATAATGACTTTTACCTTTTAAATAACGAAAAAAAATAAAAAGCACAGGTTGTGACATGTGAAAACATGAAATTTGCTTTCAGTGTGCATAGATTAGAGTTTTGCTGGCACACAGTCACTCTTGCTCACTTCTGCCCTGCAATCTGTGGCTATTTTGTGCTACAGAGGAGTAGAGGCAGAGTCTTTGTGGCCTCGGAAGCCTAAAACAGCAATTCTCTGGTCCTTTCTAGGAAATTTGCTGAGCCTTATAATGTAAGACATTATTTTCTCAACTAGATCTGCTCTATCAACTACTGGCATGATAATTCAGTTTCTTCTCTTTTCTCCCCCACCTACTGAATTTTACAAACTTCTTACCTTATGATCTCCTGTTAAGCAGTCAATCTCCACCTCAGAACAAGCCACCCCATAGGAGAAGTAGTGGAAGGGGTTCCCTGTGTTGGTCTCAAAGCTGTAGCCAAGGTTGGGTGTTCTGGAGGCAAAAGAACATGTCCATGAATACTCCCCCTGCACACACACACACACACACACACACAGCTTGTCCCACAAAATCTAAACACACTAAAGTTTCACTCAGTTTGTTCACTCAGTTGTTTTCCACACGTTTTGAATATTCGTAGCCTTACAGGGGACTGTTTCACCAGGGGACATCAGTGCGTCTCTCTGAACCTGTGTCCTCATTGATGACACACAGCGGCAAATCCCTACCATTTCTCCCTTCAGCGTGCCCTGCAGGAACCAGGGGTGGAGTCCCGAGTTACAGCTGAGGGGCTCTTCACACTGACAGGGGCTTCTCTACAGAGGTTTTCCTTCAAAAGAGTGAAAGGAGAGGACCCTCTCTGGTGGCGCAGCGGCTTAAAGCACAGCACTAAGAAGCTTAAGCCACTTCAGCATGAGTTCGATCCCTGCCCCGGAGGTGACCACATGGCACCAGCAGACCTCTCCTGACCCTTCCGCTGCTCCCCTCAGCAGAGTACTTCGATGATCTGCCTGTTCTGCTCCCCACTCTGTCTCTGGGGAATCCTCTCACCCACCACACCTCTGGCCTGTACCCCAATTCTGTAAGCATAAATAAGTACATTAAAAAAATCATTTCAAATTAGTGCAAGTCCTATGAAGAAATAAGAACCCTGGGCCAACAGCCCTCTCTAGCCACAGGCTGACAGGACTCAGTGAGGAGGGGTAGGGGGCCTGGATGACAACACTTATGAGACAGAGGAGACGAACTCATACTTACTTATAAAACCCAGTGGCAGACAAGCTCACCGCATTCGTGTAGGCAGCTGAGACCTGAGGAGAGGAAATGGCCACCAGGAAGGGGTGAGTGTGGCTTCCAGAAGCTCTGGCCCGGCACGCAGCTCTCAGGAGACTGTCCCCCTCATCTGGAAGTCAGCTCTCTCCTCTCACTGGGGGCTCACGTCCACACCTGTCCTCGCGTGCTCACCCTCTTAGACCACATCCTGTCTCCCAAACCTGGTGTGTGCTGGCCTCCTACCTGGCCTCACGTCATCCCCTTGTCCTGTGTCTGGGCCTCTTAACACACCACACTGCCCTGCTCCGGAGCATCACACATCTCTCCAGCTCCAGCCAAACAAAGTGCTGCCACCCCATGCCCCACGCCCTGTGCCTTCACCATGTCCACCCAGCCCCTTCCCCCAGGCACCCACTCCAGCTCGCCTCTCTAGCTGCCTGTCCCCTGTGATCACCTCCAGCCCAGCCAGCTGCCCCCAGAGTGTATATTTGATACTTAGCATGTTAACTTTGTGCTTTATTTAAATTTTCCTATGAATAAAGCTATCCGCCACCCAGCCATCTATCTTATCTCCTTAACTACAGGATACGTTTTTGGTATGCCCAGCACTAGCCCAACACTAAAATTTAATTTGTTGTTGATGTGATTAGCATAGTAATCAGCAGCAGCCACCCCTTCACTGTGCCAGATGAGATTGAGTACTTTGCATATATTATCTTACTAAAGAGTCAGCATGGCCTTAGGATACCAGTGCTGTGATCACTGTGCCGATGAGAAAGCCAAGGCTTAGAGAGAGGTTCTCAAGGATCCTTATCATGCGTACATGTATCTAGTCTAACAAGGTAGTATATACGCATAGAGAGTGTAGATATTTACACACACACACACATATAAATGGGGTTTATATAAGGGAGTTGTAATGACTTATTTTTCACTACTGTAGAGACACCCAAGACGTTTGATGCTTGTCACCTCCTGATCACACCCTTTAATAATGACCTTCACTGGAGTTTTTCTAAATGCCAGACCGTGCAGTCAAGAGCTCAGGCCCACAGATTGTAAAGGCTGTTGTTGAAAACATTAACCTTGCCAGGTAAATCCATGCTATATCAAATGACCAGAAGCCCCGTGCACTTGCTTGGTGATCATGTGTGTGGTATCACTGAGCATGGAAGGGAAGGAGAGATCATAGGAAGCTTCGAAAACTAAGTGGGTCAGAGAAGAAGCACCTATTTTTCTATGACTGTTTAGGGTGGGGGGAGGCTACACCTTATGAAGTTCGATTTTATGTGTTGCTATTGTACCCATTTCTCCCACTCCGATACCGGGTGGTGAAGAAGGGCTGTCACTGATTTCACTGCTTGTTGGGGATGCTGAAGTCATCCCCACAGACATCCCTTTGAGGGTGCCTGATAAGTTATGAGTGCTTGCTGCCACCCCTAAGAATCACAGGAGTGACACGAACTCTTGGGTTACATTTTCCCTTCCTCCTCACAGATGGACTCTCGGTGGACCCAGACTCCAGAGCCAGTTAATGTAGAGACAGCTAGAAGAGAAGGAGATTAAAGAAGAAACCATGCTCAGTGAGGTGTGAGGCCCCAGTGAGCCCACACTCCGCAGGAAAGTGTGTGCAAAAGGCTCAGAGCAGTCAACTCTCCAATCCCCACAGTACTGTCAAGATCCTGGATTGAAAACTTTCCTCAGGGCCCTCCCTGGTGGCGCAGCGGGTTAAAGCACAGCACTGAGAAGCTAAAGCCACTTCCGCATGAGTTCGATTCCCGCCTGCCCCGGAGGTGACCACATGGCGTGGCAGACGTCTCCTGACCCGCCCGCTGCTCCCCTCAGCAGTGTACTTCGTCGATCTGCCTGTTCTGCTCCTCTCTCTGTCTCTGGTGAATCCTCTCACCCTCCACATCTCTGGCCTGTACCCCAGTTCCATATGAATAAATAAATAAATCTTTAAAAAAAAAAAAAAAGAAAACTTTCCTCAAAAAGAATTTGAGGGGCCCTCCCTGGTGGCGCAATGGGTTAAAGTGCAGCACTGCAAGCTAACTGCAGCTGCTTCGGCACGAGTTCGATTCCTGTCGCTGGAGGTGGCTCAGATGGTGCAGCAGACTTCTCCTGTTTCGCCCACTGCTCCCCTCAGCATTTTACTTCATCAATCTGCCTGTTCTGCTCCCCACTCTGTCTCTGATGAATCCTCTCACTGCCCCTGCACCTCTGGCCTGTATCCCCATTCTGTATGCATAAATAAATAAATCTTTAAAAAAAAAAAAAAGAATTTGAAAATTCCTCAAAACTCTTCCTCAGCTACAAAAGCCCCAAAAAGAGGGACCCAGCATGCATGGGTGGACTCACACAGGCGGCCGCCACCACTCTTCGCCTGTGACCAGATCACCCTCCGCCACTCCTACTCAGAACACAGGCAGAGGCCCTGCCCTTCATTCCCCTCTCATTTACAAAAGAACCTTGTAACCATTCAGACTTACCCAGTCTTTCCAGGAGCCATTAGGATTCTGTTTCTTGAAGGGCTCCAGTCTTTTCAGGATTGTCTGACAGGCTTCCTAAAGAAGACACCCACACACACCAGACATCAATCCTCTGTGGCTCCCTACCCTGGTCAAACCCCAAGAGACTCAGCAAGCCACCTCCACTGATGCTGTGCACAGGTGCCACTCCAGGCTTGCCACCCTCTCAGGAATGCCAGTCCTGACAGGCTAGAAGCCACAGGCCCTGGGACCAGCACTGGCCTTTGCTTGGAAAGCACTGCCTGGCCCAGCGGCAGGTTAATGGAGGCTGAAAAGTGTGAGGGATTCCCTAGGATACCTTCTGAATCAAACTTGTTTGTGACTACAGCCCAACACAGGAGGAGAAGTATGGGACCTGGCTGACCTGGTAATCAGACCCCAGACTCGTCCACTGTCTGTGGCCAGCGCGGTCCATTGCCCCGTGACCAGTGAAACACAAGGGAGGATATCTTCCCAGAATGCCCTGTATTCCTCCAACACTTGTCCCTTCTATTCTCATACCCCTGGCTTTGAAGGAAGTGACTATTCTTAGGCCTCTTTTTTGGCTTTGCATTTGGAGAAACAGGATAACGCAGCCAAAGACATGCTATCATCAGATAGTTCCTTTACAGAGACATTCTAGCACCCAGCCAGGGACTTCTGGGCCCAGCTCCCAAGTCTCCTTACGTAGACGGCCTGGCCGTTGATGTCAGTGCTGACAGAGGCAGCTGTGGGAGAGGTGTTGGGCACGGTGTTAGTGCTTGTCTCGCTGATGAAAATATCAGAAGTGGGGATGTTCAGAGTCCTGCTGGCCACCTGAGAAAAAAGACATCACACGAAAGGAAAGAAATTGGCATGGGGTTCATCTGCGTTCTCTCCAAGACAGGATTCAGGTTCACTGTTTACTGTTGTAGGAAAATAATTTTGTAAGCTATAGGCCTATTGAAGGAAAGACATGGAACCAACCCAAATGCCCAAAAGTAGATGACTGGATTAAAAAGATGTGGTACATATACACAATGGAATGTTACTCAGCAACCAAAAAAATTAAACTCATGCTTTTTGCAGTAACATGTATGTACCTGGCAGGGGTCATGCTTAGTGAAATAAGCCAGAAAGAAAAAGAAAAATACCAGATGGTTTCACTCATAGCAGGTGCATAAAGGGCCAGGGGGAAAATAATAATAATGATGAACAACTATATACCAGAGACATTTGATGGGGGAGCAGTAGCGAATGGGATCAAAAATGGGTGGTGGGGGGAGGGTTGTGCATGGGACTATGGTGATGGCACACGGGTGATTTGGTGAGGGGAAGTCCATGGTGGTTACAACTGAGATGGAAAAAGGTACACGATGATGTAAAAATAAACTATTATAATAAAATAGAAAATTAAAAAACTATAGTCCTATTGAGAATGGATGTCTGAGTTTGAAGCAGCACTTGGAATAGTTTGGTTGGATAAAAAATCCACACCCCTAGTGATGATGAAAATGCCTTTTAAAGCTAACCCTGAACTCGCAAGGAGTCTACTTTGGCCAATCGCATGGGCCATGCAGGTGCGCTGACTCCATCCAGCTCGTGCCATGCTGCGTGGAACGAGCCACCTTATACACATAACACACCCAACTTAGGCACAGTCACAGAGTCCTAGAATGCCAGGGACAGAAGCCATCTCAAAGACCACCTGACCAAACCCTTTGCACAGATGAGAAAACTGAGGCCAAGGTGGGGTGGGAAAGATTTGCCCAAGGTGACATGTAAATAAGCAATAGAGCCATGGCCGAAGTCTAGATCTATTTCTGCTTCTGAACTGTCCTGCCACTCAGTTTCTCATAGTTTCTTCCCTCCTGCGGTCACTGTGGTGCTGCAGACACCGTCTCTGGATACTCACCTGTATCATCTTGGTGTGGAGACCCTGGCCCATCTCAGTGCCCCCGTGGGTCAGCAGCACAGAACCATCTGTGTACACATGGATCAGGGCTCCGGCCTAAGGGAAGAAGTTAGCAGACACAAAATGGGGTAAATTCCAACTCAGTTCAAGACTTAAGCACCAGAGCCCATGAAAAAGAAAAACAGCAGCATTTGGGAAAGAAAACCTGGACCAAAAAATTAAAGTGGCACAAAGGGTTAGAGCAGCACTATGAAGCTAGCCACAGCTGCTTCAGCATGAGTTCGATCCCCAGCATGAGCTGACCCACGAGACCCAGCAGACCTCCCCTGTCTCACCCACTGCTCCCCTCAGCAGTGTGCTTCGTCAGTCGGCCTGTTCTGCTCCCCACTCTGTCCCTGGTGAATCCTCTCACTGCCTCTGCACCTCTGGCCTGTACCCCAGTTAATACATAAATAAATAAATCTTTAAAAATTAAAGTAGTATAAATCTCAAGATTTAATTATATAATTTTTGAGTTTGCCAATTTTTTTTTTCTCTGTCTCCCATCTCCAAAGAATGGGAGGCAAATCTGTGCTCTACTCTGCCCCTGGTTCTATCATCAGGAAGGTCAGGAGGAGCAGGGACTGCTAGGCCTCCAGTCTGGCTGCTCGCACAAGTAGGAACCTGCAAGTTCACCTTTGTTCAAAGGGCACAGAGTCCCTCCGGCCAGTCTGTGACCCCCTGGGATAAAGAGGCATTTCCAGCAGAAATGGGCAAAGTTGTACAAAGCAATTACCTGATTCAGAAAAGAAAGCGTGAAGCTTATTCCAAACTTGGTAGGAATTATGCTCAGTCCTCTCTTTTTCCAACAGTTCTCCCTGGAGGAAAAGGAACATTCTTATAGGAGCTTCTTGACCATATTTAGGTTGTATTTAGGTCAGAACAAAGCAGCAAGGCATCCTGGTAGCTTCCTACATAGCTGACATAACTGAGTTGTGTCCAGTTGTGAAGACAATATGAGAGAGGGGAGAATTTGGGTCTGGGTCACCCAGCACAGCTGGCATCAGAGCTTCTCCTCTCTCTCCTTCCCTGAACGGAACTTGGATTCCCCTGAATTCTGGATGGGAGTGCTGGGGTCCTGGGGTCACCCCAGGGCGGAGCGGTGATGATAGGATGACAACACCCTCTCCTATCTGGTTATCCGAGCAGCTCTGAGAAGCCAAACCAACGTAATCACCCCCACTTTGCAGATGGGGACACGGAGCCCCAAGGAGAGAGGGGCACTGCCAAGGTCACTTTGTCGTGTCAGAGGTGCCTGTAGTTCTAGCTGCTGTTCTCTAGAGCATGAAGTGCCCAGAAGGCAGGCAGAGGTGTGAAGGTGAACCCTGATGTCAGTTATGATGTGGAGTGTGGACTGTGGGCCCAGCAGGCGCCCAGCTAAGGGTCTCGCCAGAATCTTAAAGAGATGGTGGCTGCGGATGGCTTGGCAACTTCAGCAGCCCCGAAGGTTAGTTACTGCATGATTAGCTTTCTTTTGAGTTGGGCAGAAGGCCGTAGAATATGAAACCCAAGGTGGCATCAGAACGCCACCCTCGGGCACTTACCTGTTGAACTTCTCCACCTCGCTCCTCCGAGCCTGATACTGAGAATTCGCCAGGCATTCATCCCAGCACCTGGGCAAGGTGAACCCCTCAAGCTTCTGGTTGAAGTGAGTCACATCACCTTCTTTGTACATGTTCTTCCTCCGCACCTTCCCAAGGGGAGAGGACACTGAGGCATTGCAAGTGACCAGAGATAGGGAGTGTGGGAGGCACAACTTCAAAGTGCAGTTTTCAGCACCCCCAGCAGGACCTGCCTGTCCTCTGCTCTTGCCCTGGGGAGATACCCAGCATACAAAGCCCCTGTCCCCTCCAGGGGCCTAAGCCACCCTGACTGGTGCCAGCTTACTTCCTCCATAGGCAGCCCGCAGGTCTCTGCGACTTCGGTCATCCAGTACTCAGCGATGAGCATCCCCTGGGGGCCCCCAAAGCCCCGGAAGGCGGTATTGGAGGGCAGGTTGGTCTTGCACAGCCGCCCAGTGCCCCGGATGTTGGGGATTTTATAGCAGTTGTCCATGTGGAACAGAGCGCGTTCCATGATCTGAAACACGGGGAAGCAACATGGGAGAGAGCAGTGATTTCATGGGCTTCTCTGAAAGTGGACTTCAGGGGCTGCCTCACCCCCTAAAGCATCCCCTCCTGGCTTTCCCAGGCCTCTGACAACTGCTCCTCCTCAGGCCGAAACAATTCTACCTCGATCTATCACGATGGCCTCTTTACCGCATGCGCGGCGTTCAGGTTGCTGTGGGTGATGGGACTGTTGAAACACTGGATTGTGTGAAGTGTATCACAGTGATATACTTCAAGTGGCAGGATTTTTATCTGTCAACTATACTTCCGTGAACTTTTTTTAAAGAGTAAACTTATTTAAAATTCAAAACCAGGGCCCTCCCTGGTGGCGCTACGGGTAAGGACGCAGCACTGCAAGCTGGCCGCAGCCACTTCAGTGAGAGTTCGCCGGAGGTGACCCACATGGCGCGGCAGACCTCTGCTGACCTGCCCGCTGCTCCCCTCAGCAGTGGACTTTATCAGTCGGCCTGTTCTGCTTCCCACTCTGCCTCTGGGGAATCCTCTCATCCCCTGCACCTCTGGCCTATACCCCATCTCTGTATGCACAAATAAATAAATCTTAAAAAAAAAAAATTTCAAAACTGCAGCAGTGTGTGATGTGGAAAACGGCTGTGGTGCTCCCTAATGCCATCCCATCCTGCCGAATGTGTTCTCTCAGGGTTTTTCCATCATAGATCATCACACACCCACACGTACACCCCCACATTTACACACCCACACATGCCACCAAACACTGCATAAAGTTGGTAACTAGCTTTCTACTCGCTTGGCAAAACTCAATTTTATTGTACTTGCTGGCCAAAATCTGTCGAACAAAAAGGATGTATTTCTAATCAGAAGTAATATGACCGCTGTGCTTTCCAGACAAGCCCAGGGTGGAGCACCCGAAGGTGCAGGCCAATTAGGAGGCAATTAGCAAGAACTGGGGACGCCTGTGCTTGCATGTGTGGGTGGCGGAGGGACACGCCTTGACCTCCCGGCCACCCGGGGATGTGACGGGTGTGTCTGGCTTACACTCTGGGACAGATCCATGGTGTTCCCGGCATTGCTGTAGTGCTCCACCTCCAAGGCCACAACCTTCCCCGTCTTCATGAAGCCAACCTGACAAAAAAGAGATTTCTCAGCAGCCCCTTCCTTTTACTATCTCTAACTCTCCCCTTCCGTTTTCTGTCTGGAGGGAATGGGAAGAGCAAGACCAGACCATGACAAACAGGTGAACTCAAGGGACCATAGGAACAAATAGGTAAGAAGGAGAAGAGCTAACATCTCCCCAGTGTCACCCCCTGGCTGCTTGAGCTCCCCACAGACATCCTTCCTTCTACCTACTCCCAGCTTCCACCTTCACCAGAAGAAGAAAGGAGAACATTGGTCAAGACAGGCCAGGAGAAGAGAGCTGGGACAGAAACAGGGAGAGGTACCAGAGACTCTCCTCACACTTTTGAGCAGCCAATAATAGTTACACCCCACACCCACATGAAGTGCATCTACATCCTGAACCACCCAAACAAACCCTTACAGGCCAGTCACAGGTAAGGAAACTGGGACCTCAAGAGACCAAGTTACTTTAAGGAGCCTTTAAGAATTTGGGAATGAGAGCTACACTATCTCTTTGGAAGTTCAATCATGAAACACAGTCAGGAGAGGTCAAAGGGGAGAGATGCCCAGGCAGCTGGGAAGAGAGAGGAATGGACACACAGCCAGAACAGGAAGTGGTTGTCCCAGAAGCCCAGAAAGGGGACTGTCCCAGAGAGACGGTCTGGCAGAGCCCATGCCTGTCCTAACAATCTGCCCGTCTAGGCCCCGGGACTTTTTGTTAAGCAATCCTGATCTTTACGTCAGGCTGTGAGCACATCAACAAGGGCCACCCCATGGGATGGATTGGCCCCAGATCTGCTGACAGAACTTGTTCCTCAGCCAGATTAGACAAGGATGAGATCACGACTGCAGTCCAGTCAGACAAGGTGTGATCACCAGCCTTGACATCACTTGGGAGGCAGCCTGCCAGCCCCCCCAACCCTCCTCATCCCCCCTCTATGTTGCTCTTGGCCCATTTGAACGTCTCTCATTGTCATTTCTTCTTTGAACATCTCCAGGTGTCTGGAAAAAGCGAGAACATCTGGACCTTTGCCCCAGATTTCCTCAGTGAGATACCCGCCTGCACAGCCCCCTGAGTCTAGAACCTTGTATCTGGCCAAGAAGGGATGTCTGCCGCCGGTTATCAGCATGTCCTCATCACGGTCCAGCATGCAGCGCACGGGGCGGCCGGTCCTGAGGGAGGCATGGAGGTAAGAAAGTCGAGACCGTCCAGAGGAGCCCAGCTCTGTGAGTCTTGGGAATGGAAGCTACAAGAAGCCTCCTTCTGCTCCCACACACCGGGCAGCCCCGACCTGCCCTGCTCCACCATGCAGGTACTCGGCTGGACAAAGTGGGTCCAGCTATGAGGTATGGCCTTGCCTTTGGGAGCCTCAGTGTCAGGTAGGAGAGTAAACCATTGACACAAATTCAGAACACAAAGAACTAGGTGATGTTACCCTCGCCTCCACGCCCAAGAGTTGAAAGTCAGAGGCCAGAGAAAATTCAAAGCAAGAAGAATCTACTCCCAAAGGGGAAAATCCAGGAGGCCTCCCTGGCAGAGGTCGCCTATTCTTCCCTAGCCTTTAGGGAGGACTCACTTGTGTGCAGCCAGGGCCACGGCTGTGGACACCAGAGTGCTCCGGCTCTCCTTCCCTCCAAAGCCTCCTCCCATTCTCTTCACTCGCACCACAATGCGATTTTCCGGAACCCCCAACACTTTTGCAACAAAGGACTGCGTGCAAAAGACAAAAACTTGCATGAGGCATGGGCCTTCTTCAGAGCCTGCCGGACACGCACAGCCCAAGTGCAGCTGTGAATCCTGAATTTCCCTGATTGGAAAATACACACACACACCCCCCAATCAGCCCTGGGTAGTGGTCCTAGGGCCAGTGCCCACCAGTCACTGCTGGCTGAATTCAGACACTGTCTTCAACCAAGGGGCACGCAGTGGGTCACAGCACACTGTCAGAGCCAGAACTCATTTCATCTGGACGGTCATGAGGGTAGGGGCAACTGCCCAAAACACTAGCAACCACTCTCCCATTGCAAACAGAAAGAAGTGGGGAATCTTTGAGCTGCTGCAGATAATTTAGTGGTTCCTGTGGCAATTGCTTAGTCCAACCCCTTCAATTTACACATGAGGCACAGAAGCCAGATATGATTTGATCAAGGCCGTAGAACACTGGAATGAAGGAAGCTAGTGCTTACTCGGCTCTGCCCACATGTCAGCGTGCAGCTTATTACCACCACCTCACTGGGGACCAGCTCAAGATGAGGATGCCAGGGCTCCGACGGCTTGAGCTGGTATCAGTGGCACAAGTTCACTGATAGTGGCATCTGACTCTAGGACCACAACCCTCAAATCACCTCTGGACCAGCCCAGACCCCCTCTTCCCATTTCCCACACCACCATCCTGGTCTTGCTGCGAGCTTCCTTGTGCCCCACAGGACACTTGCCTGGGTCTTCGTGGGGTTCTGTGTAGACACAAAGAGTTCCATCTCCCCTGACTCTCTTTTCGGGACAGCAATGCTGCAGTGAGTCTCCAGGTAGAAGTGTTCTTGGCCACCAATGTACAGCTCACCTGGAGAAGCGGAAAGCCCCCCACACTGAGCCCCTTGCTCAAAGGAGAGAGTGCCTTGCGCAGAAACCACTACTGCCAAGGAACCCCAGTGCTCGCAAGTGGGCTAAGAAGTATCAGTCTTAGCTATCTGGAAGCTGACCACCCCTCACACTCCCACAATAAAGAAACCAGAAAACCCTGAATGCATCCGGTATGCATTTCTCTTTGCACTGCAACCAGTAGAACTCAAATATTTTCCAACTTTCATTGTAAAGTGTTGGAAAAGGTAAGAAGGAATTAGCAGATATGATTAGCAAGCTGAAAATAAGAACATTTTCTAGAAGCTACCAGGCCTTTGGGGGGACTTAGTAAATGAGTGATATACAAAAGCCTTGTCCTCGGGTGAGAGCTATGCACCTCTATTTTCACTATGAGGTGGGGAGCAGAGAAGGGAGGAGGAGACAGCACCAGTTGAGGACAAGTGAGAGCTGCCTTCAGACCAATGCGAGACCAGGAGTTTGTATGATGAGAGGCCAGCAGAATGAAAGCCAGCCAACTGTAGCCATTATTGTCTCTAGAGTCTCCCAGATCCGATAAATGATCTTCTCCCGAGAATTACTAGGTATTTCTAGCCTAAGAGACAAGTGAATAGAGATTAAAATGCCTGAAGTTCTTTCCCAGTCACCCCTGTCTTATTCTGTTATCTTCTGTTAGGAAGGCATTTCCCTGCCCCTGGACTCAAGGTACAGCTCTTGAATTTCACTCATAAACCAGGGCCACCCCATCCCCACTGCAGTATGGTGCAACTGTACCTGAAACAATGTTATCTGCTTCCGAAAACCCCTTCTTGAGGTCCCCTTTCTCAATCTTCACCTCAGGTCCATAAAAGGACTTGTTTTTTATAGCATCCTGAGGGTCAAAAAGAAGCTTCAGTGACTTGGCTTTCAGGTGGAGGAAGGTGTTTTCCAATGGGGTTGGGGTGGGGGGGAAGAGGAGAAGAAAAGTTCTTGGAATTGTTGCCTTAAAGGAAGCTAAGGTATAGCCCAGGGCATCCTGTTCCTCCATTTCCTCAGATATAGGTGGACAACCCTGAATTTGAAGAAAATTAAAATCTTCCAGGAACCTAATGGAACTAAAAAATCGGGAGGCAGAATTCAATCTGGTATTAGAGGTCTCAAACCATGCTCACGATGGGTTTCATAGGACCATGCAATCCCGGGAGATTTTAACATCTATCTGGTCAAATCCCACCTGCTGTTCTAATCTCCCTTACAGGGCCCTTATAAAGTTGGCTTCAGAGATAGGGACCTCACCCCTCTCTCAGGCAACCTTTCTCCGTTACCTCCATTGTAATGATAGCTGGGAGATCTTCATAGGTGATTTTCACCCCTAGAGCAGCTCTCTGTGCATGTTCTGGGGTGTCAGCAACCACAGCACCAATGATGTGCCCCACACAAGTCACCTAGGAACATAGCCAAACTATTAAAGAACAGAACATGTTCCTCATGAAGCAGGTTATTTTGTTGTTCAAAACAGGCAAAGTAAGTCCTATCCCCATATTAAGGCATATTTTAGGAGAGCCCTAAAGGGGGTTTTGCATTTGCTTATCCTACTATTTGGGATTATGTACTTCTTTATAAGTATTTAGAATCAGCAGAACTGGAATAGAACTTGGAGATCATAAACTTGCTTCATCTCAGAGGCCAACGCTGATGATTTCATGGCAGCCTGTTGAGAAAATGCCTAGGAAACAATGCGGTGATCGATTAGTGATGTCTGTCATGAATGGCAGAATGGGAGGTTTGCCACCATGAAATACATCTGTCAATCAGCTTTCCTCCAACACTCTTGTCCTTCCTATGAAGAGATAGAGACCCAGAGGGCAAGATCACAATTGGCTAGTTCCTAGATCATGACTCCCATCTGAGATCCTGAAGGTCAGTTTTGTTTACTTTCCACCACCTCACTGTCTTAGCTTCTTTTCCAAATTACACCTAAAGCTTCTCACATACAACAATATGTCTTATACTTCATTGGATGCCCAAAAATAGTAGGTCCCAAATGCTGGTACTTAGTTTTGTTGTTGTTAGATTTATAATGATGATTGTCTCATTTTTATTTAACAATTCAATTCTAGTAAAAGCTTAATGGATCTTCTCCAGGGATATATTTTTTTTTCCACACCTCCCCACTACCCCCACCCTGCCCTGCCTCAAATAAATAGCAATGGAAAGTCCTACTTATCACTTTGGAATATAAGGTTTCTGACAATAAGCAAGCAACACTTAGTGGGTCTATCTCTAATTAAATTATCTCTTGAGGGCCCAATCAAATTATTGATTTAATTAGTTCATGCAATGGTTGCTGAACCTGGCTGATTCTCTCTAACCATAATTTTGAACAATGCTTCTAGGAGCTCTAGAAGTCTATAAGCATTTTGAATACTGAATACTCTTTCTTTTTGAGTCCTTGTGTCTCATGATTATAGTTTTTATTCTCTCCATCACTTTTACATCAGTAATAAGGTGAGTTTGCCCTTCAGAAACCCCTACTCACCTCAAATTTGAATATTGGACCTGTATTAAAATTATAAAATGGCTGTCTAAGAATTATCCTGTAAGAGTATGGATTTTTATAGCTGCTGTCTTGAATGTCTGGAAACTGTAATTTTGGCTGAACTCTATATATCATTGAAACCAAGTGAAGAAATTTCGTGCAAGTGAATTATCAATACATAAACTAGTGGAACTGTGACTTCTTTTCTCGTGGGGTTGTGAATGTATTCTTCTTTCCTTTTAATAAAGGATCTTAATCTTTTACCCCGAAGGGCACAGTTATGAGTTCAAATATAATCACCAGCCTTGTTTTAACGTCACTTGGCCTGGAGTGACTTTACTAAGAACAAACAGCAGTCATCAATTAAATAAGCAAGTAAACATTAAATTAAAATTGAAAGTGCTACGAGGCAAATAATACATCTTTACTGATCACACTAAATCCTGACCAATGGTTTTATGGCCACAGTAGGTGGAAATGGATAACCTTTCAAGATTAGGGATTTGGAGGAACCAGCAAAAATCAAACTTAAAGTCTCACTCTACAATTGGGTGGTTGGAAGAGTCATGACGCATTTTGCCATTGAAAAATGCCCTCCCTGGTGGTGCAGTGGCTTAAAGCACAGCACTGCGAAGCTGGCAGCAGCCACTTTGGAGCGAGTTCAATCTCCACCCTGGAGCTGACCCACATGGCACAGCAGACCTCTCCTATCTCGCCCGCTGCTCCCCTCAGCAGTGTACTTTGTCAATCTGCCTGTTCTGCTCCCTGGTCTGTCTCTGGTGAATCCTCTCCATGCCCCTGCACCTCTGGCCTGTGCCCCAATACTGTATGCATAAATAAATAGATCTTCAGAAAAAAAGTCATGACTTTTCCAACAACCTGAGACCTTCACATAAAGAAAATTCAAGACATTACCTCATGCTTCTCAAAGACTGATTCATCGCCACAGATTCCAGTTTTGTTACTCCCAGGAATATCATCAGCAGTGATAAAGCACTTAAACCCTGGCACTCTCTTAGCGTCTGACAAATCTATGGACCTGCAAGAAGGAGCGGGTGAGGGGCCAGGCCGGAAAGCTGGAGTGCAAGATGCAGCGAGCCGCCAGACTGAGCAACCCTGTCCTCATTTTCAGTTTTCCTCTACTCTCGTCCTTTTCTTAGCTACATCCTGTCCCATCCTACCCTATCCTACAAACACGGCTTAAATGCCTACTATATGAAGGCTCCTGGGCTGAGCGTTGCTGGGATACAAGATGGACAGGATAAGGCCCATGTACCTGCTCTGGTCTCCACGTCCAAGGGAACCCAATCATAGCGAATAGTGTTCACTGTGGAGAACTACACTGAAACCTACATCTCAGTTAATCCCCAGCCAGAAACACAATGGTTTTAGGGTGAACCCCACCTGCCCCTCCAGAATAAGAGGCATGGGATGAGCCCCGTCAGCAGTCGCCAGTGCCTGAGAGGGTGCTCCCTATCCCCTCCTCCTCAAGAGCATTTTCACACTCACTTGATCTTGGCATGGGCCCGGGTGCTGGTGACTAGCCGGAGGGACAGCTCGTTGTCATAGAGAGGAATGTCGTCACAGTACATGGCCTCCCCGGTCGCCTGCAGGTTGGCGGCCAGGTGGGGCAGGGGCCGGCCCACCATGTCCTCCTTCGGCTGACCCTTGGGCACCTCCTGGAACAACATGACAGTTGGGCTGAGCTGCCGAGGACACTGTTCCCCTATAGGCCCAGGAAAAGCACAGTTTCTGTCCACTGACAGTGCAAACATGAGGAGCAAGAACAGAGCAGGAAGTGGGGTAGGGAGGTGACAGGAGGGGTGACAGAAACAGAAGGGTACACAAGGAATGACTGAAGCGTGCACGTGTCACTGTGCACAAGAGCAAAAGAGCAAAGAGAGGAACCTAGAGGTCCATCCCCTGGGGAGTGGGTAAGCAAGCTGCTCACATAATGGAGTAGCACGCAACCAGGAACACACTTTGGAAAAATTTAAATTAGAAGGAAAGAAAACTATGTAAAGCTAAAAACAGGACATAAAATGCTGTGTGTGTGAGTGTGTGTGTGTCTGTTTCCATAGGAAAGACGGATACTTAGAAATATATACACACCCATATATGCATAAGAAAAAATGGGGGAAAAGCAAAAATATAATGACTTTTCTCTTAGAGGTGGGATTTTAGGTGGTTTTTATTTTGTTCTTTATATTTTTCTGTATTTCCTAACATTTATTCAATTTTTACTAAAATTCTGTTTGTATTCTTCAACATAAATTGTAATAGTGGCCAATATCTACTGAATGTACACTATATGCCAGGAATTACCTAGACTATTTTATAAACACATTTAATCCTCAAAGCATTCTCTTTCCTCTGCAAACTGGAGCCATCATTATCCACATGTAGGGGTGTTGCCCATGGAGGTGGGTACTATCAACTTGTCCAAGAGGCACAGGGAGGGTAAGGAACTTGTCCAAGGTTACACAGTAAAGAAATAGCAGTTTGGATTCAAGAGCAGGCAGGCAGGACCTAGAGCTTATGCCTTGGACCTTAACACTCTTGGGCTATAACACTCTGGGGCAGGGGGCCACATACTGTGGCACAAGGGCCAAATCTGGCCTACTGCCTGTTTTTATGAATAAAGCTTTATTGGAACACAGCTATAAACATTCACTCATGCACCACCTTTGGATGCTTTTGTCTGTAGTGACAGAGCGGAGGAGTTGCAACAGAAATTATATGGTCCACAAAACTTGATATGTTTACAGGAAAAGCTGACTCTTATCTAGTGTTGATATTGATAGAAAATTATTGTTTTGCTTTTATATGCCCAAAGGAAGATTCCCGAACTGAGTGTTGCCAAGGAGCCCTTGGTTTTATACATTAGCTCTACAGCAGAGACAGAAAAGACAAAATGGCAGGGGGAGAGGAATTTCATTAAAGAGCAGATAGAGATAATGTCAAGGTAGAAATTTAGGTGGCAAGGGGGGGAAATAACTTCACTGACATTAATATAGTGTCAGTTTCTTCCTGAATATCCATGCGTGATGGTAAGGATCTGTAGGCACCTATCTATAGTTGGAACTGGTCATTCAACAGAGGTCAGTACCCGCTGATGTGGCCAGCAAGCTCCCCTGACATTAGCCACATACCCACTGTACTCACTTGGAAGAGCTGGACATTGGCCGGAGGGTCTTTCTGAAAGAGTAAAGTAGCGCTGGCAAAGGTGGGATCCAGTTTACCACATTTCTGCAGAGGCAAAATAACAGAGGGGATTAGAACTATTTCTGTCCTTAATCCTATCCTTGATTTTCCCCAAGTGGTGAAAGCATCATCTGTGCCTCTCCTCTCCATCTTATTCTCCTTCTAGTACTGGCTGTATCCATCTCAGCATCCCAGTGTGGCCCTGTGAGTTCGCTGCTCCTAATGGCCTCAGCTCCCACCCACCCCCACTACAGTCTGCACCTGTGTGCTGTAGACTTCCCCCATCACCCCAGCTTCCCTCCTTCCCACACTGGCACCACTTGCTCTTTCTGTTAGAATGTCCTCCTCTCCCACCTTCCTGGAAAGTCTCCCCTTTCCTCCTCCTAAAGTCTGTGAGAAACAATGATACGGGGGAAATAATCTCAATGGAATTAGGGGCAACATGTGAGCAGCATGACCCCAAATCTGTTTAGAAAACAACATACCCAGACCAAAAGACAGGAAAATGATAGATAGATTGAGAAGCAGATGGAAGGACAGATTGAAAGAGAGAGGGATGGGGCCCTCCCTGGTGGCTCAACCAGTGAAAGTGCAGCATACAAAGCTAGCTGTAGCAGCTTCAGCATGAGTTCCATCCCAGCCAGGGGCATGACCCACATGGGGTGGCAGACCTCTCCTGTCCCGCCCGCTGCTCCCCTCAGCAGTGCACTTGTCAACCTGCCTGTTCTGCTCCCCACTCTGTCTCGGGTGAATCCTCTCATCCCCCACACCTCTGGCCTGTACCCCAGTTCTGTACGCATAAATAAATAAATATTTTTAAAAATAAAAGAAAGAGAGAGAGATAGGACAGTCAATCAAGCTGATGGACAGGTAAACATAGGAAAAAATAAGCCTTATAAAAAATAATAGTACAGTTTCCTCTGCCACCTGAAAACGGGATAATTTTCATTTTGTCTAATATAATTCTCTATTTTTAAAGTTCTACACAATTAGTCCTATTTTATAATACAGGAAAAATATATGCATATCATGCATACTGAGAAGGGATTTTGCTCAGGTGTCCCCTGAGGTGTGGGGCCTTTCCTTTGTGCTCCCAACCCTCCATCTCCTTAGTCGTTGCTCAACGCTGGCATTTATTGACCAATCTCTCTGCCACACTAGGCTGCCCCTCAGGCCCTGTGTGACCTCAGCATAGAAAAGATACAAGGTCAAAGCTTGTTGCTGGACAAACTTTGGGAGCCGGTTCCTCGTAGGCCCCCTCCCAGTGCACACCTGACCGCTCCCCAGCTGCAGCAGCCCCCGGCATTCTCAGTGCACACTCTCCATTCTCACCTCGATCGCCACGGCCACGCTAAGGATAAAACCACAGCTGATCGGCTGTACAGCTAGAATGCCATCTGGTCTACCTGCACCCGTTTGTCGCTCTTATGACTGAGATTTAGAGTCATGATCTATTCAAGTCCTCATGTGAGACAGTGACAAAAATCCACTTCCCTGACTCCCAGCCCAGGGCTCTGCCTCACAGTTTGGCTCCCATTTCTGGGTGGTTCCTTGTGCTCTCTCTGACCCCTGCTCCTCTGCCCTGAGATGTCCAGGGGAGAAGAAGACGTTTACCTCCTGGACCATAGAACTCTCCCAAAGTCCCAGACAAGAGTGCTGTGGAGGGGGCTCCTTTCCCAGACCCCACACTCACATATTCTGTGTCCCCCCCCACACACACACTCACATCTTCCATGTCCCCTTTGCCCAGCTTCTGAAGCACCGTCAGGTAGAACTTGAAGAAGAAGCTGACGGTGAGGGTACGCCGGAAGTTCACCATGCCACCGGGGGCGTCGGGGGACAGTTGCAGCTCCTGTGCCAGGCCTGCACACACATCCTCTAGCAATTGCTCATTCCAGAACCTGCCAGAGAGCAGAGAGCAGGTCGCTGGAGAGCACCCTACGGCCCTGGGGACACGTGTACTGGACTGTGCTCGAGTCCTCAGACTCATGTGAAACTCAGGTCAAAATTTTGCCCAGATACTTATAATTTTGTGACTTACCCCCTTGAGGACCTTGGCAAGTTACCCTAACCCTCATGTTTACAAATAGGAACAGTGAGATAGACCACAAAAATAATGCATTTAATCTACTGAGTCCTAGTATGTGCTAGACAATGTCCTCCATGCTTTCTGTGAATCAACATTTCTCCTATGAAATTAGAAGTAAAGCAGGAAAAATTTTATATTCATTTTACCAATGCAAAAACTGAAGCACAAAGGTTAAATAATTTGACCGATGTTACCCATTTGATTAGAGTTAGAGGCAGGAATCAGAACCAAAGAACCCTCAAAGTTAAACTTTGTCTCTCCTGTGTCTTGTAAGGACTACACAGGCTAGGGACTGTGAACTGCCTGCTACCACTGCTGCTTTACAATGACCATAATAATGGGGAACATATAGTAGTAGCAGGTGTATAGTAACCACAGTAATAGCAGTAGTACTCCCCACAATAGTAAGAGCTGCAGCAGCAATATTTGCAGCAGTAATATTAGCAGTGGCAGAAACAACAGTCATATAGCAGTAAAAGCAGAATCCATAGAAGCAGTTGTGTTAAGAGTCGTAGCAAGAGCGCCAAAGGACTAACAGTAATAGCATCAGTGATAGTACTGTTGGTAGCAACAGCAGCCGTAGCAACAGCAGCCGTAGCAAGAGATAGAGTGGCGGTACCAGGAATAGTATTTGCAGTAGTAACAGCACTCAGAGCAGCAGCAGGAAGAGTTGCAACAATAATGACCCTCCTAGTAACACCAATAGCAGCCACAGGCTGGTAGGAGTAGACCACAGGTAGCCGTCATCACAGCAATCATCACAACATACTTGTTGTGGCAGCAGAAACTGCCGCGGCGGCCGTAGCCGTAGCAATAGCAGCAGGTGCGGTCATATAATGGCAGCGGCACGTAATACGTGCAGTAGTCCTGCAGTAGCTGAAGCAGTAGCAGTCACAGAAAAAGCGGTACAACAGTGGTTGTATCTGGGGTCGTCGTGACAACAGCAGTAGCCACAGGACTAACAGCAGCAGCCAGTGATCATGCAGCAGCAGCAATACTACTGGTATGAGGCCCTGTAGCAGGAGGAAGAAGATGAGGAGCCCCAGAGCAGGTCTCAGCATCAAGCAGCAGCAGGGATGTGGCCGTGGCGGGAGCAGCGGCCGCAGTCCCTGAATGTTGCTCTTGCTCTCACTTGGACTGCTGCTTCTGCATGGTCTTAACGGCCGCGATGGTCCTGTCAGCCATCCCACCGTAGCATAGGGCCAGCTCCTTAACCTCCGTGCTTCCTGGATGGAAAAGGACCCTCATGCCGCAGGTCACCTTGGCTATGTCGTCTTCCCTCCGGGAGGCCTGCTTGAATGCTGAGAAATACTCTCCCTGTAAGAGAACAGAAAGGCCCCCTCTTCATCTGGGTTTGCGGTGTCTACAGCTGGTGAAGCTGAGCTAGGGGTGGATGTGCCATCGCAGTAGGTGGGGTGATGGCCCTGGCAGTTCAGCAAGGAGGCAGGGTCAAAGGCCCAGGCACACCTGAGCACCTCACTCTTAGAAGTGCCAGGTGCCAGCATCAGAGCTGGGAAAAGGGAGGACTCTCCCCATGAATCAGGAAAACTGAAAGATAGGGACAAGGGCTGGGTGCTCCCAACTGAACTGCTAGGGGAAGAAAGGGGCCACACACAGAGCAGGTTGAGGCGCAACACTGAGAAGCTGGTCACAGCTGCGTCCACGCTAGTTGGATCCCCAGCCAGGGAAGTGACCCACATGGCACGGCAGATCTCTCCTGTCTCCTCAGCTGCTCCCCTCAGCAAAGTACTTCATTTATCTGCCTGTTCTGCTCCCACTTTGTCTCTGATGAATCCTCTCACCATCCCTGCACCTCTGGCCTATACTCCAGTTCTGTATGCATAAATAAATAAATCTTAAAAAAAAAAAGAAAAAGAAAGGGGCCACATAGGGGCTCCTCAGAGACCCTGTGGTCCCCTTGCTGTGCCCTGAGTGGGTCCACCGGGCTCTCCAGGAGGATGGGTGTGGGTGGGCAGGGTGCTGCAGAGACCTCTCCTGGCCTGGCTGCTTCACAGCAGATAAAATGAGATGTTAGGGGGTGTTTGAAAACACACCTCAGCTCTCGGCCTCCACAGCTCTCTGCCCTGTCTCTTCCCCCCGGCTGTGGGCTACTTAGAAATGCCAGATAATTTCACTTGTGTAGAGACTATAAAACAACAAAGGAACAGGTGACACCAAACCAAACAAACTCAAGACATCTGACTACAGAACAGAGACTACAGAGGGAGAAAGTAGGGTGTGGGAGCAAGGTGGGAGGGCCCCAATGGTCCAGAGGAAAGGACTGGGTTGCTCTGCTGGTGGGTGTGGTGTGGTGACACACACCTAAACAAACACCTGTACCCCTAAATCATATACTGTGCTGTAAGCCAGTGTCACCTCAAAAAAATTTTAATTTAAAATCAAAAAGAAATCTTGTTTCCTGGAAGAGTCACCCTGTGGAACAAGAGCTGCTTCTGTGCTAACAGAAGTCCCCACTGGGTCCAAGCCAGGTCCTGCATTTGCAGGTAAGAGAGAGCGTGAGTTCCTTTCCAGATGAGAGCATCTGACTTCCAGTCCTTTCTTGTCTGCTTCCACTTCCGGCTCAAACCACACTGCCATCACAGTCTGATTAACACGGAAGGCAGGAGGTGTGAGGCCAGGTTCACTGAGAAAGCACATGAGGCCCACGGTTGAGGTCCAGAATGGACCTTGGGCTTGTCTGATGAAGCCACAGAGACCCCTCTGGGTGATAAAGCTAGTTCAGATTCCTGGGGTCAAAGATGACGGGGGGCATTGAACTCAGAGTTTGAACTCAGTTCTGGGAAGAGATTTCAGCTTCCAGGATGAGCCAGTCATGGTGATATCTACACTGGGGTACCCCAAAGTGGTAGGTGGTCCAACTGCTCTTACTTGAGGTCTTCTAACTTCAAGTATTCAAATCTTCGATATGACTTTGATTGACTTTTTATGAAATTAAATGACTTTTCATGACCATGCTCTCCCTGGCCAAACAAGCTAGATTGTGCCATACCTGCCTCCCCTCCCGATCTCACAGGTTTTCTTTTTTTTTTTTTTTAACTGATCTGTGAAATACAAAACTCTGGGAATCATGGCTCAATGACCTACAAGGACAAGCCAGGAGAACATTAAGAAACCACCTCAGGGACATAATTACTCTAATTCAATTAACATGTTCATTAAGCAGGCCAAAATTAGCAAGGGCCAAGTGTGCCTTGCAACACTCGAGAAAGCCCAAGCTCTCGTCTCTCTCTTCTTTAGAGCTGGTTCTCAGCCTCTCGCACATTCCTTCTCTAAAAGGCCATCATGGAATGTGGAGCTGCTGGGTGATGAGAAAACTGCACCCGGTTGAGCCTCCACAGGCCCCAAGGAACAAGAGCAAGGCAGCCAGAGACTCTCCACCTGCTGGAACAGAAGCCTCCCTGGTGACGGGCTGCTACACCTGCCACCCAGAGCAAGAGCAGTGAACTGACCCCTCACGGAGCCCAAGGTCAGCAGGTCACAGTGTGAGTTACAGGCAGCTTCTGCGCGCAGCATGCAAGCCCACCCTTCACCAGATGGAGCCTGGTTTCTTCTGTCCTGGGACAGGGACACTTGCCAGCAGGACATGTCTTTGGAATTGTGATTCTGGCAGTGACCACTGGCTGGAGACAGTGGACAGTGGCCATGGACCTGATGGATCAGTTCTGTTCCATCCTGACAGCCTGAACAGCAGGTAGCACCATTTTGTGGACAAGGAAGCTGGGACTGAGGAGGCAAATGACTGACTTAGGGTCACACCTCTAGCTGTCTGGTTTCATAATCTCTGCCCTGTACCCTAACCCTGAGACTGTGTCCAGAGAGGGGTATAGTTGGTAAAGGCAAAGGTAAGAGGCAAGAATATCCGTCTAAAGCTGCGATGCTATGATGGTCACCTAGCCACTTCTGGGCTCCCCAGTTGCTGTCTGGCAGGAATAGCAGGCATTCGGGTGCAGCATCTCACCTCCCTGCTGTAGGGGATCTCAATGGAAAGGAGGACCTCCTCTGCGCTCAGCAGGGTCTTCCTGTAGCCAGGGAAGAAGGTGTGGTCCATCTGAAGTGTCCTCTTGGTGCCTGTGGGAGGCAAGATGAAGAGGGGCATGTGGGCCGCAAGGGACACCCCAGCAGGGTTCTCCCCTGTGCCTGCTGTACACACACAGAGGAAGGAGCTGCACAGCTGAGGCCAAGGTCCTCTTTCTCTGGAGTCCTTCAGCAACCATGTGCTGGTGAATATTTAACAGTTGGTTCTTTGAGAGCAAAACAAAACCCCGATAATTCCTAACAGTTGCTAGTTTCTGGCATATGCATACTCCCATCCTCGCCTATTTCAAGCTACCATAGTAACAACACCAAGTACAAAGCTGGAGGGTAGCACGCATGGACGCAGCAGGCTGCTAGCCCCCCAGAGGCCGGCTGGGCCTCCCTGACCCGGGCAGTGTGGCTGGCAGAGGGCTCCCACGCTCCGGGTAAGGCAGTTCACTAGGCCTGCCCTGGGCACGGGCAATGTGGCTTCTGCTGACGCCTTCCTCCTCCGGGACTTCTGGTTCACGCTAGGCAGAGCGAGGTGACCAGACCCCAGAGGGAGCCCCAAGTGTGGACTCCTCATGGAGCTCCCCAGGGGGACAACAATAGGTAGAGTTTCACCTGTGTCCTCACAACTCAGTTTGTTGCTGAGGGGACTAAGTGTGTCTGTGTGACACCACTGGGAGAAGATTCTGGAACCCTGTGCCTGGTTTCCTCTGCACTTTGTCCCCTGCACCTTTTCCCGGTGCTGATTCTTCTTCATTTCCTCGTAGCCACAACTGTGACTAGATGATGCATCCTGTGCGTCTTCCTGGCCAGTCACCAAATCTGGGGCAGGTCTCGGGGCCCCTCTGACCAGGAGACACGCACCAGAGAGCCCTGTTACAGAGCACCCCACTCTTCAGGGACAGAGGCTGGGAATAACCTCAGGAGCGTAGACTGGAATCAAATGAAGTAAAATAATTTGAAAGTGAGGAACCCTGCGTATTTATGACCTTTGTTTTTAATAGGATTTGTCCCCTCATAAGTTTATGTAAGTTCGTTGTTCATAATCGTCATTTTGAATAAATGGCTCACAGATTCCCTGAAGCTCCAGTGTGTTCTGGCTCCCACACACTGCTCGGTGAGGCCTCGGGGGGCCAGGCCCTGCCGTGAAAGCCCCATAAAGAGAGGGCGCAGCTCTCCTGAGTGTGTCTCCCTTGAAGCCCCCAGGGAGCCAAGTCCAGACAGCTGGGTCACGGAACTCTAGGCTTGCTTTCTCCAGAAAGCGACCTTGCCTGTGAGGCTGTGATTCCCCCAAGGCCTCCTGCCCCGACCTCTGCGTAGCAGCTCACCCCTGGACACGATGATCAGCTTGGTCCCGCTGGCCATGAACACAGGGTTGAGGTCGGAGATGGGGCTGGCGTTGATGATGTTCCCGCCAATAGACTAGGACAAGCAGAGAGTGTGGGTGAGAGCCCTGGCAGGAAACCCCTAGCCACCAGACACAGGGCATGTGAGGGGCACCAGCTGACAGCAGCTCCTGTGCCCCCCGTAGACATAAGACTGGCATAGCAATAACCCAGGCATTCAGGACAACGTCTGAAACATGAGTTAGAATGCTTGGGCTGGGCAATCCCTGGTGACACAACAGGTTAAAGCACCACATTATGAAACTCTACGAAGCCACTGCAGCACGAGTTCGATCCCCAGCCAGGGAGCCGACCCACATGGCGCGGCAGAACCCTCCTGACCCGCCCACTGCTCCCCTCAGTCCTGTGCTTCGCCGATCTGCCTGTTCTGCCCCCACTCTGTTTCTGGTGAGGCCTCTCACTGCTCCTGCACCTCTGGCTTGTACCCCAGCTCTGTATGTATAAATAAATAAATCTTTAAAAAAAGAAAAAAAAACTTAAAGGACTGCCTTTAAAAAAAAAAACAAAAGTGGAAGGGAAGGGCTGGCTTTCCTGCAGCACCGTCAGCTGCCATGAGCCTCAGCTGGCACCTGCACGCACAGACTGGAATTTGGGGCTAATCTGAAGGCTGGGTGCCTCGTCAGCAAGGGGTCTACCTCGGTTCTCCCCCAAGCTCTGCAACACTCCCTGCCCATATGGCTCCTCCCTAACCCAGCTCTCTCCTCCTGCTGACAGTGTCAGCAATGGTCAGGAAAAGGGACAGGGACATCTCCATCTCTTCCACCTCACAGGTGAAGACTGAGTCACTGAGTGAGGGTCTGGCCTGGCTCCAACCACCTTCATCACCTGGGGGCCCCCACCTCTGGGCCACTGAGGGCACAGACAGTAATCTGCATTTCAGCAACAGCCCATGGGGGGAGTTTGAGGCCCCCTGTGTCTGTGGCAGAGACCAGACCAGCCCCCTGCCCTGGGTTGCCAGGCCCTGTGCCCTGAGTCTTGGGGGTCCCCTAACAGGGACTCACCGCCACAGATTTGACCTGCTTCCCAGCAAACCAGCGCAGCTGCTCCAGAACCCCTCTGAACACCTCTGTTTTATAGGCAGGCAGCTTGGCAACTGCTTCGGATAGTGTCTGTTCCATTAAGTTCAGGGAACAGGCAGCTCCAAAGGAGATTCCTGGGAACACACACGCAGCATAACAGAAGCCCCCAGCCCGCTCCCCCCACCGCGCCCCCAGCCTGGGGAACTTCATCCAGAATTTCAATGAAGCTCTGCGACCACTCCAGTGAGACTGAAGCAGGACTTGTGTGCTTATGTGGATGAGGACATGAAGGCCCAGAGAGGTGCAGTGACTTGCCCGAGAGCACATAGCTAATAATATGCCAGGCCTCTGGATCCTACAACCAGCAGTCCTCTACTCACAAAATCAGGTATCGGGGGATAAAGTCCTGGCATTTTTTTACGCTCCCCCCTCTTCTCCCTTAATCCCACGAGTGTGGCCAGGATGAAGAACAACAGAAGATCTGTGGCCTCTGCTCCTCCCTACCCAGGGCCCTCCGAGGATGCTCCATGCAGGAGGCAGTACAGGTGTCTCCAGGAAGAGCAGGCAGCAGTGAGGGCCTAGCGCTCACCACCCCGCTGTGCACCCCAACCCCCCTGGGCTCAGGATGAAGCTCCCCTACCCTCTTACCCTCAGGCCGATGCTCCACTGAATTCAGCTCTGGGATCCAGGCTGGGCAGACAATTGTAGGAAACAGCTTATTCTTAAACTTCATCTCAATGCCTCAAGAGAAACAAGAGGCTCAAGGTCAACAGTGTTCTTGTACTGTTAAGAGGAAGGCTGTCCTAAAGGAACTCTGCAGAGTTGTGTGGATTCTACCCCCTACTCCAACTTTCTGGACTCTGCCCCCTACTCCAGTGATTGGAAACTACAACTCCCAGCAGTACCAGGGAGGGAACTGCAAGGACCCAAGGGCGGAGCTAAGCAGGCATTCTGGGACTTTGGGGGATAAATAGGGCGCCATTTTGTCCAACAGTCTCTCTCACTTGGGCAAAGGCTCTCGGGACCACATGACTCAGGGCTTTCAGCTAGTTTGTTACCAGAGCGAGCAGGTAAGATATTTCAGTTACTTTGTATCCGTCTCTCTTTCCCTGGATTGTTTCCTTTTCTTTTCCCCTTTTGTAAATAAACCCATTATTGACCCTTTTGTGTGTGTCTGCAGTACAACTAAATTTTAAGCGTGGGGGTGAGGCCCCACAGACAGGCGGCCCAGTTCACACTGGGGTGCCCTGTAACAATATCACCAGGGCAGCCCTGGGGTTTGCCCACTGTCACATACCAGACGTGTGATCTGTTAGCACTCTCATGCTCGGGTGTGTCTCATGCTTGGGGGTGTCTCAGACCCAAGAGGTTCCATAAACAAGATGAGGGACTAAGCTCCTTTTCCACAGTATCACCTGAAAACTCTTTCTCTTAAAAGAACCTATCAGAGTTCAAATGGGGTGAGGCTGAATTCACTCATGTGTGTGTTTAATAACTATCAGAAAACACAGGTATTAAAGTATGTCCGGGAGCCTTCTATGCAGAGTCTCCCACTGTTGACAGACAGCTCAGAGAGGTGGAGCTTCTCACCCACAGCACACAGCTAATGATGGACAGATTTCAGTACTTGAGCTGTTAGCAGAGTTGGGGCATAATAGTAATAATAATGTGAGAGTGGAACATCCAGACAAAAAAGAGAGTTGAGAGAATTCCAAATGTGCCTGCTGGTCCCCAATATCTGTCTCTATCACGTCTGTTTCTGTCCCTCCCTCCTAGCTAGCGAAGCTAGAAGACCCCTCAGACACAGTGACGCCCACCCCACCCACAGGGCTGTAGAAGAATGGCTAAGAAGTAATGTCATATCTGGTCAACTAATCTGTGACACAGGTGCAGAGAATACACCCTGGAGCAAGGAAAGTCTCTTCAATAAATAGCGCTGGGGAAACTGGACAGCCACGTGCAATAGAATGAAACCAGCCCACTTTCACGCCATGCACAAAAATCAACCCAAATGGATAAAAGGCTGGGATGTAAGACCAGGGGCCATAAAGTATATAGAAGGAGACATTCTGGGTGCTAAGGAGGAACAGAACCTGGGGGCTACCTCTAAGGGGAGAAATCAAGTACTGTCCAGAACTTACCGGTGATGTAAGAAAAATAAATAAATATAAATGTAAGAAGGAAAATGTGTCAGC
>NW_004567121.1:23951106-23971227 GCF_000260355.1 Condylura cristata | reverse complement strand
CACCCCCACCCACCAGCTGCCCCTGCCCCGGGTGGGCCAAGCAGGAGGGGGCAGAGCTCACAGCGTGGTCTGAAGTAATTTCTGAGTAGGAGCTTTAGAAATCTGCTGAATTCCTTCCTCTGGAACTCTACCTGGGTCCAGGATATTGTATGATCATGATGAGAAACATGTCACATATGAGAGGGTCCTCTCCCCTGTGACTCATGCTCCCTGGACTGTTAGGCCATGACAACAAGGGCCATCGGGAGCACATCACCTGAGGCAGCTCTCAGAGTCAAAGGTGAGCTGGGGGTCCGGGCCATAACTGTGCTCATAAGAGCAGGCCAGCTCCGGGCTCTGCCAGATGCCAGGCCTCTCTCTGTGGCTGCAGATCCCACCAAACCGGGGCTCAGGGGCTCCTTCTCGTACCAGAGCCAGGGGGCTCCCCAAGCCTGGCTGTTTAAAATCCTGTCATGTCCCCTCACCAGAGGAGACTTTTCTGAGTTCACACAGCTGACAGGATTGCACCGAGTCTCTGTGACTCCAAAGTCAGGGGTCTTTGCAGGGTATCAATTGTCAGGGCCCCCAGGGGGCCCCCAGGCTCCCACAGGCCAGAGCCTCCCAGCTCTTACCGATCTCTGTGTTCCCCACAACCAGCTTGGCCTCGGGGTGCTGCGCTTTGAGTTCCAGCAGCTCCTTCAGCGTGGGAACCTGGATCCAGGTCACTCGCTCCCCTTTAAAGCATAGCTGCTTCTGAGGAGTGTCTTTCAGCCTCTGGAAAAGACAGTTTGCTCACTGTCCTGTCTCCTTCCCACGTCGCTCCCCGATAAACTGCTTTAAGTCCAGCATGGGATCAACTCTTCTACTGATTTAGTAGTGGATTCAGAATGAAAGCGCATGGTCAGGCCAGAGTGAGGGGAACCTCTGTCCTGAGGTAGGAACTGCAATGTGGCTGATACAGCATGGCCACACGTAGTCTTCGGAAAACCCTGGTAGAGATGGTGCTAGCAGCCTCGTTTCTTATGAGCAAATGAGGAGCCTGAGGATCGAGGTTATGGGACCTGATGAAGGTCACCGCCACAAGCGACCTGAGCTGTCCTGACCAGAAGTCCAGGTTCTTTGACAGGAAACCCCACCCGATCCCAGCCCCACTGACTCCAGGAGGTGCAGTGGCCAGGGCCGGGTGGGGGCGAGGCGGTGAGGGAAGGGGTGTCTCAAGGGAACTGGACAGAAGGTAGCCCTTAGTGTGTGACGGGTGACACTGGATGGGCTGGGAGAGAAAATCCCAAAGCAAATTGAGTGTTCAAGCTTTCACCATCTAGAGATAGAGCTGCAGCAGTCTGCTATGAAGCGCCCCCCTGGCCTGTGGCGTGCGAAGGCGGTCTTCACGTGCCCGGTGTCCCCACAGCTGAGAAGCCTGCCCTCGGAGGCTGAGGGGCTTGATTCTTGCCCCGCCACAATGTTGGAGAGAAAGCAGAATCGCCAAGGTACGAATATAGGAGTGAGGGCCTCACACAGACCTGCAAGGTCGGGTCGCCTCCTGTGAACACAGCTCTCGCTTTTGAATAAACAGGCTGCTACAGTGAGGGGAAGGGTGGCTTTGGGGTGTCTACATTCGATTTAGCCAGGAGGTCAGCAAATACCTCAGGGTCTCTGTTATAGTTCACTGCGTCCCTGTCCTCTGAGGCTCAGGGGAGAGAAAGAGAGGTTTGGGCCCCTGGAGGAGGGCCTGATGGAGAGACTCAACCACTGGGTGGGAGAGAAAGGAAGGGAAGTGCAGGTTGAACCCTAACAGACCAGGAGGACGCCAGGTCCCGGTGGGTATGAAATAAAGCAGGTTTCCAGGGCTCACAGCACAGAGACTTGGCTGTGTCCCTCCCCAGGGCATCACCTACCAGCAACTCTGGGGGGAAGATGGGCTCCTGGGTGGGATCCAAGGGCATGAACTCCTCTGGGTTGAATAAAGATGGCGAGAGAGTGATCTGTGGGGAAGGGAACAGACGGACGGTGCATCATCTCCACCCGAGAACGCTGTGGGCCCAACCAGCCCTCGATCCGGCCAGCTGGTTTCCGCCCCACAGCAGGCCGGCGGCGGGCAGCTGCTGTGGGCAGCTGGGACAAGGAGGACGGCCGGTGGCCCACAGGCTTCTGTGCACAGTCCCCGCCTCCTCCCTGGAGGGAACTGCCTCTGCCTCGGCCTCCACCCTGAGCGCAGGGAGCTCACGGCGCTCGGGCCTGCGCTCGGCTCCTGGGCTCCCAGGCAGAGAAGAGCCACGTACCGTGTCCTCCTTCTTCTGGTTCATGCAGCAGTTTGGGTTGCTCCCATTTCCACCACAGCATCCACCATCCTAGAGAGATGACCAACATTCGCACAAAAATATTTCCAGTGACATGTCCCAGGAGCTAAAGAACCTGGATCATGAACACCCCGTGACATCCAGATCTGACACCCAGCCCAGACCCACAGAAACAGCCGGTCCCCCAGCTGCCCCCGCCTGCCCCCAGGTAGAGGTGAGGCCTCTGCTCTAATGACGTTTTCTCACTTGGTTTAATTACTCAGGAATCATTAAGTGAAATGTAGATGAAATAACTCGTGGAGAAACAAGTGAACATCCTGGAAGCAGCAGGGAAATTTAATTTTAAGAAAACTTCTCCATAAAAGCTAGGCCTTCCTTTAGCAAAACATACCCTTGTGCCCCTGTCCTGCCTTCAGTTGCTCCCGTTGGCCCGCTCAGCACTCAAGAGCCTCTCCTGCCTACTCAGTCAAGTTCTATGGGGCCTGGCTGGGCACCTCCCAGCTGGGGTCTCTGTGGCCTCCTGCCAAGACCAGAGCCGGGTCCAGATAATTGGCCAGCAGGCCTGACGGCCTCACCAGAGAGCCACCACTTCCCATCCCTCACGGTGGCGTGTTCTGCATATGGGCCTGAGCATCCATCACCTCTGGGAATGGCACTGGCTCAGGGAACCAGGGGCAGGGCACAGCTTAGTGCCCAATGGCACCCCTGAACCAGACACTGAGGGAGTCTGTTGGCTGACTGAGCTGCTCAGAGGCCAGAGCATCAACTCAAGACCTCAGGAAACACCCCAAAATCTGGAGCTGTGCTAGAAACAAAAGGAAGCAAACTCCCAGGGACCATCCAGGGCACACTAGAAAAGCAGAAACTGGAGGTTATGGGGGTGGCGAGCACTCAGCTCTGCTCTGCTCAACCCTGGCCCACACTGGATGGAAGGATTGCCACCCAGCAAGACCATGTCTATGGTCACAAGACTCTGACCCTGGGAAGGAGCATCACTGTCAACTATATTCTAAAGACTTGCCAGACTCTGATCACAAGATGCTCAAAGAGAGTCACCTCTTTCTAAAGAACTCTTGGCCTGGCAAGATGGCATCGCTGAGAAAAAAATCTCTTATGAAATAATTTTATGGGCAAGATGAACCATCTCTGGTTCTCAGAGAAGTCTGAGCAATTTATGAAGCACAAGTTTTGAGTAATGGAATAAAAATTTCAGCTTAATTTATATTTCTGCTTTATTGAATAGTTGAGATGTGCTTTATAAAGTTCTGTGGGCTTTGTAAGAAGTTCTTGCCACAAACATTGTAGCATAGGTATTATTAAAATCACCATTTTAGGGCCCTCTCTGGTGGCACAACAGGTTAAAGCTCTGTGCTACGAAGCTCTCAGAAGCCACTGCAGCACAATTTCGATCCCTGGCCAGGGAGCTGACCCACATGGCATGGCAGACCTCTCCTGACCCGCCCGCTGCTCCCCTCAGCAGTGTTTCAGTACATCTGCCTGTTCTTCTCTCCACTCTGTCTCTGGTGAATCCTCTCACTCACCACACCTCTGGCCTGTACCAGAGTTCTGTAAGCATAAATAAATCTTTTTTTAAAAAAAATCCCCATTTTGGAGGGAAATGCACTGGACTATGGTGATGGCACAGGGTGATTTGGTGATGGGAAGCCCAAGGAGATTGCAACTGAGATAGAAAAATGCACAAAATGATGTAAAAATAAACTATTATATGATTGTAATATGTATATAATATATATAACATATTATATATATAATGCATGTATTATATACATATAATATATATTATATACATATTATATGTTATATACATCTAATATATAACATATATTATATATAAAATATATGTGACATATATGTTATATATCATATACATACAATACACATAATACACATTATATATAATATATATTATACATATCATATATATTATATATTATGTGTATTATATGTATATAATATATATAACATATATGTTATATATTATATGTATATTATATATATTATATACATATATAAAAATCCCCATTTTATAACAAGGACATTTGTTCAAGGTCATGCATCCATTACATGAGGAGATGGGATTTGAACCCACATCTGCAGAGACTCCAAATGTGAACTTTCAATCACTTCCATTCAACCCACACCTCCTAGCACCTCATGATCAACCGCATTTGCCAGGGTGAAGTATCTTTACAGACCCATCTCGGGTCCTTTGGGGTGAAGTAGACACACTCACTCCTCAATGTCCCTAAAGGTCAGTGAGCCGGGCTCTGTGACTCTCACCCAAACCCAAATCTAATTAAGATGAGACCTTTTGATTGATGTCAGGATTAGCCCAGTGGAGGACTCGGATAAAATTTAGGGACATTAAGGCAAAAAAAGGAGTGGCCAGCCTCCTTCATGCCTGCGGACGGCAGGTACACGTCTGTTTATACAGCCAATACAGCACGCTCCAGCTGCGGTTTCTCACCCAGAGTTCCACGAACACTGCAGGGAATCACACTGACTGGAGATCTAATTAACAGTTTCGTAAGCCCAGCAGAATGCCAACTGCAGGAGGCAGCCGGGAAAGGGAAGCAGGAGGGACGTGAGTGCCAAGTCGGGCTGGGTTGTTATGATGCTGCCTGAGCCGCGGCTGAACGTGCCAGTTTCCAAGGCAAGCTGCCAAGTCAGCTGTCCTGGAGGAAGACAGCTCTTGGGAAACATGCTCTTTCAGAAACTGGCTCTTCAGGCCTTTCCTGGAAGGCAAGTTCCCGAAAAGAAGCCACCGCAGTGCCAGGTACCTGCTGCGGGAAGAGCTACCAATCGACTCCTTGTCTTTCTTCTCTGTAACCCAAAGGCACCTGGCACCCTCCCAGTTGTGACTCCGGTGCTGCAGCTCTAGGAGCAGGGCCGATGTCCTGAGCCCCCTTACCCTGGCGAAGGTCCGGAAGCCCTGGAGGATGGGCCTGTAGCCGGTGCAGCGGCACAGGTTTCCTGGGGGTGAGAGGGAAAACGGCCATGTGAGTGCAGGCCCCGGGGTAGATGAGGGGCGGTGGCTCCCCTCTGGCTCAGCGAGATGCTCCGTTTGCACCTTCTACTTCCTGTGCCTCAATGTCTCCTTCCTCCCTTTATTCTTGACTTCAGAACATCTATCACTCCTTCCAGAAAGTCTTCCTAGATGCTGAAACAGGTGGCCGGCCTCAGGGCCCCCAGGGCGTCTCGTCATAGCTTGAGCAGTGAGCTTTTAAGCCACGTTATAAACTCTCTTTCCCTACGAGTGAATTCCTTGAGCACGGGGTGATCCTTTCAGCAGAGTCCCCTGTGCCCTCCATAGTGCTGACATCGGCAGGACCCAAATATAACTGACTGAATAAGTGGGGGATGGCCAGGGAGCCTTTTCTGTTCAACTCAGAGGAACAGACACCAACCAGGTCCAGGTTCATTCCTGCCCCACGCTCAGACTCGTGACCCCCTTCCTCATGGTGGCCTTTGCTGTGCTGGTGAAAGCTGAGAGGAAGGAGACATGTCACCAGTCTCTGTGGAGTTTCCAAAGGATCTCCTGCTGCACCAGCCACCCATCCTTCCCCACCCAGCACTGGGGGAAGGAAAACGCCTGGGGAGCCAAGGCAAGGGAACCCTAGGAGGCCTCCAAACCATCAGTGTTCTCCAAGCACAGAGAGGACTGACATTGCAGCAGAACTGAGCCAGCCCGCCGGGGTGGCCTGGGATTTTCCTCCAGAGAACACCTAGCCCGTTCTGGCTTCCCCTCCAGCCCTGCCCTGACCTCAGCGAAGCCCCGTCTGCCACTCTGCCCCCAAGGCTGTGCCCACCACTCATACCTTGGAAGGCGTCCTCGATCTCCTCCATGCTGGGCTCAGGCTGGTTCCGAAGCAGCGTGTACATGCTCATGACGATGCCAGGGGTGCAGAAGCCACACTGAGAGCCGTGGCTTTTGGCGATTCGCTCCTAAAACAGACGACAGAGACACCTGCGATGGCAGAGCCCATCTCAGGCACCCCCATGGTGCACGGAAGCCAGTCTCTGGTGACAGTGCAGTCCCAGTCAAACCCCAGAGCCAGGTCACCTAGCTCCCCTGAGCCAAGTTTCTGCGTCCTCACGAGGCCCCAACTTGTACTTATATCTAGAACTATAGCGAGGTTCCAAGAGATGATGAATCCAATAAGTTGCAACTTAATATTATACCTCACATACAGCAGGCAGGTAACCAATGTCGTTCCTAATAGGAAGGTCCCTTCAAAGAACAGCAACTCTTGGGGTCAGTAAGGGCTTCTTGCCCTCATTCCTTTCACTGAAAAGCAGAATACATAGGACTGGAGACTCAAAACATTCACCCAAGATGGCACATGGTGATGTAAGAGCTGGGTCATATTCCTTTCTCCAAGCTACCACACAATCCAAAATCAAGCAGCATGTAAGAGCTACTGGATATATTTTATTCCAATCTAGAATATCATGTATTCTTAGATGAAGGCAATGTATGAAGTCCAGTGAGGACATAAGAATTGAGATAGGTGTCATAAGGAATTACTATGCAATGAATGTTACAGAATTTTCATTCATGCCTGCAAGATTTTTGTTACCGGGAGACTCCTTTATTCAAATTATTGTTCCTTCTTACATTAAATAAATTTGCTAGAATATCATGTCCCCAGGCCTAGCATTTACAGTGAGTCCTCACTTACAGCTTCTTGGAAACTGCCAGTGTTAAGTGCAACAGTGCATAAGAAGGCCAGGCCTCAAGTAATGTGTTTGGATCGATGCCAGGCCAGAATAATTTTTTCATCAACACTATAATGAAGAGATTTTTTTCTAATTGACAGTATTATGTATTCATTCACTTTGCAAATATTTACCGAGAACCTCTATGTGCCAGGCAAGGTAAAGACAGTGGGGACGGAGCCAGGAAGAAGAACCTCACGAGTCTCGTGAAGCTCAAGTCCTGTAGGGAAAATTCTGACAAAAGCAGACAAGAAAGTTCCAGGTGGGGGTCAGTGCTCTGTAGAGAATTAGTGCATGGTGACCTCACTCAGAGCGATGCATGGCCACGTAGAGTGAGCAGAAACAGTGACTCTGAAAAGGTAATCATGAAGTTGACTGTAATAATGTGATTCAGAGTAGGGAAAGGTGTGTTCCAGGAAGAGGGAAGAGCAGGTGCAAACCCTCTGAGCACAGCAGGTACAAAAGCCTGCTGAGCTGGGGTTGCTAAAAGGTCAGTGAGGGTGAAACCTTGTGGGACGAGGAGCCTCCTAGGAAGGCCACTCAGAATCCAGGGCAGGACCTGGATTTCCATCCTACATGTGACGGGAAGTCCTCAGGGACTTACAACAGGACCTGCCATCTATGTTTTTAAAGAATCACTCTAGCTGTTGGTTGGGAAATGAGATTCACAGTAGCAAGAGCACAGGGAGGACACTGGACACTGGAGTGGTCACTGGACACTCCAGGACACTGGAGTGGTCCAGGCAAGAGGTGATGTGGTTGGAGCACCGTTTAGTGGGCCACGCGATGGAGTTGGGAAGCTGAGAGGATGTGGCCATTGGTTGCCGGGCTTGGAGGTAGAAGAGGCACTTCCTCTGGATGGATTAGTTGTACTAGGTGAGAGAAAAAGTCAAAGGTGACTCCCAGATTTCTGTCTTGAGCAATTAGGCGGATGTTTTTCCCATTGACTCAGAAGGAGGAAGACAAGAGGAGAAAAAAGTAAACCAAAACATTAGACTTTGTTGAGTTTGATATTTGGTGACCATACAGTGATGTCAAGTTGGCAACTGGAAATGCTCAGCTCACCTCTGAGAGGCCAAAGCCAAAGGCTACATGCAAGTGCCACTTGCATGTGGATTCAAGTGTCAGGGAAGAGTGTGAAGATGGGCAAAGGAAGGAACAGGGCCAGAGAGCTGGGCTCTGGGGAGAGTAGGGAGGCGCGCCAGAGGCACCACCAGAGAGAGAAGCAAGCGTCAGAGGAGCCAAGAGCCACCATCAGTGGAGAAGCCACGGAAGCAGGTTCTACAGCCCGGAGTCAAATTAGGAACATTGGGGGGAAGGGTCTGTGCCACCAGAAAGGGAGGGTTTTGCCCAACTGTTCAGACATGATCTCTGTGGTTAAACTGTTCATTCTTTCTGTCATATAATTATTTTGAAGAAAATGACCAACCCTAAATTAACCCTCTCACATCTCTTGCAGGTTGGACAAGTTTCATAACATCCCCTTTCCTTACCTAAGAAATGACATCCTAGTGATGCAATGTCACCCCACCCCACTCTGGCCTCACATCACTGTGAGGCTCTATGCCCAGGGAGCACCAGCAGCTGGCTCAACCAGAGGCCCCGCTCCAAGGGAAGGTGGGCCTGGACAGCAAGTGGCCAAGGGAGGAGTCAGGCCTGGGCTTGGCTCTGGCACCTCCTGCGATTATGATCTCCCGAGACCTCCAGCCACGGGGTAGCCCTGGCCTTTCCTTCCCAAGGTGCTCTGCTCCCTAGTGGGCTCCATCCCACATTGCCTAAGAATGTTCTGATTCCACAAGCCCCTCCACTCCCCAAAGCGTTGCCAGTTTCATTCATTCCCAGCTGGCCTGATACCATCAGGGCTTAGCTGGACACTCACGTGTCACTGTTCTCTTCTCTAGCCCTTGCTAACCACTATTTTAATGAGGGTGGAGGCCTCACCACCTACTTTTACATGTCTGTAGGTAGGAGGCAAAGGATACAATGGAATTGCCATTTGAGGGAGAGCAAGGAGTAGGTGGGCTTTTATCCAGAACACAGAGCACTTAGAAGCTTGAGGGCAGAGGGCTAAGGACATTGTGGCCCAAGATGAGGAGCTTCCACCTTTCCCCTCCAGTTCTGTGCAGCTGGACTGCCCAGGCCCCTGATTCAAGTGGACCACAGGATGGAACTCTGGGCTTGGGCACCAACTCTTTCCCCTTCAAAGCACTGAGGGGAAGGGGCTGGGGCCGTGTCTCAAGGCCTCCATTGCCCAGGCAGGGCTGCCCAGCCCCCAACAACCCGCAGAGTCTGAGCCTTGGTCTGAGTCCCCTTCCCTGCTTACCTGCACAGGATGCAGCCTGGTCTTGGTGTTTCCTATTCCCTCCACAGTCGTCACGGCAACTTGGTGCAAGGAGCAGATGGGGGCCAGGCAGGCATTGGCAGAAAAGTGGCTGAACCCCAGATTAAGGTCATTCCATTGACCAGGGTATCAGAGCCAACCTGAGTGCAGGGTGTGGGAGACTTCTGGGTGCTGTGTTCTTTCACTCTAGTTTATATTCTAACTCTTCTACAGGTATCTTCACCTCTCCACCCAGGAGTCTGGGCTAGGGACAAAGGAAGAGCACCCCCCAGGTGAGGCTCGAGGCCCTGCAGGCATCAGTGTACCTTGGGTCTTCTAGCTGGACTCAGGTCATTATCAGCCACCTCCTACTTGACCTTACCCTGGAGGCTGAGTCAAGAGTTTCTAGCAGGTTCCAGACCCAACAGGTGCACCTCTTCCCACAGGGTCCGACCTTAGCCTCTTCAATTTCAGAACCTCCTATCACTTTTGCTTCCCTGCTTTCACTGATGCCTCCCATTCCTCTGTGTGTGGGGGGAGGGCGGTGTCCCTGGATACATGGGGTACCATCCCCACAGACGGAGTTTCCTCACTTCCACTCCTTTATTCATCACTCATTCACTTAGGCCATCAACATCAGTTTTTGTGCAAGCCACATGCCAGGAACCCTGCTAGGGATTGAGGAAATAAAGGTGAATAAAATGAAATCTCAGTGCTTTAATAGCTTGTGGTCCATCCAGGAAAACAGAAGCCAGTATGAAAATGCAATTTAAATATCTTCTGGCAAGAGCGTAGAGCACTATGGGGCCAACACAGGCAAGGGGCACCCAATCTAAGCTTGGGAGGTCAAAGAAGGCTCCCAGAGGGGTGGTATTTGCTTTGTCCTAAAGGGAGAATAAAAATTAGCCAGGTAGAAAAGTCCTAGAAGAAAAGACATTCAAGACTTGGGAAATGGCTTGTGCAAAGACCTCAAAATGAGCATTAGAAGCACACAATTATCGCTGCATAAATGGTGGACTGTGCCCATGCAGAGAAAGAAAACTGGGAGAAAAGGTGGGGTGTGTCGTGAACGGCCTCCAGAGCAATGTGGAGACACTGGGCTTCGGCTGGGATGCACTGGAGACCTGGTGAAGCATCTCATGGGATGTAAGATTGAGCCTGGATGTCATGAAGGTCCGATGTGGCACACACATACTTATTCCCTCGCTCACACGCTAAGCCCGGCCACGTAGTCCCCAAGTGACCAGTCAGCCAGCAGCAAAGGATACACGATCTTGTTCTGGAAAACGTCATACTTGGAAATCATCACCGTGCAAGCCCCACAGCCCCCTTCTCCGCAGCCCAGCTTGGTGCCACTGAGGCCCACTGCATGGCCAAGGGTTAAGGAGTGTGAACTCACAGAAAGGGTCTCCCTGGCCTCCTGGGGAGTCTTGGACTGAGCTGCAAGGAGCACCTCCCCTGACAGTGCAGGTCCCTCAGCCGGGCAGCAACGGACCCACATGCCTCCTTATGTGAGAGGCTGCCCTGCACCCCAGGGAGGCAGGGAGTGGGGCCATCTCCACTGTGCAGATGGGAGAGGCATGGGTCCCCTTAGACAGCTCCCAAGCACCAGCCCCTGGGACTGAAGTTCTGCTCTCCAGTCCTGGACACCTTTCCTGGGGAGGGGTCCTCAGGCAGTCTCACTGGCCCCTTGGTCTCATGGGCTGATGAATCAGGCACTGCACACACTGAACAGGGGCAGCCCCACCTCACCCCTGCACACAATGACCTCTGTCGCCGGAGTGAGGCTTTCACCTGCTCTGGGATTTGCTAAGTCAGCTCCCCACCCCCCACCCCTCACACCCGACCATCTCAGACTAATAAGATCCTGGGTCAAAATTAAGGCTGGATCGACAACCTTTGACTATCCAGCCTATAGAATGTGCCAGTGGAAATGAAAATGAAGACATTTTTGAGCCAGGGACCAACACCGGAGCCTTCTTTCACATAGCTGCAGGAAAAGGAATCTGACCCTTTGTGCTGGGCAAGTGCTCGCTGAGTGGGTTACTTGAGAGTGAGCATGGTGGCCCCTTCCCTGAGATGACCAGCTCCGTTGCTGCTTTCTCCTCAGCCTGCAGGTCTCCAAGCCATGCAGCTACCGGCTGAAGACAGAGGTCGTTGTCACTGGTCACTTCCCTCATTTTCAAGATGAAATTACTGACCACAATGGTATAGAAACGTATGCTTAAAAAGCACTTACACCCATGGACACACTTCACCTCTCAGTAATTTGGCCAGCAGTTGGGGCAGTTAAATCTACTATTTCTCTGGCCCTCCCTGGTGGTGCACTAAGAAGCTAAAGCCACTTCCACATGAGTTCAATTCCCGCCTGCTCCGGATGTGACCACATGGCGTGGCAGACCTCTCCTGACCCGCCCGCTGCTCCCGTCAGCAGTGTAATTTATCAATCTGCCTGTTCTGCTCCCTGTTCTGTCTCTGGTGAAGCCTCTCGCCGCACCTGAGCCCCTGGCCTGTACCCCAGTTCTGTATGTACAAATAAATAAATCTTTAAAAAAAGAAAAAAAAGAAAAAGAAATCTACTATTTCTCTGCAAATTTAACACAACAACCCATATGGTAACATGAACAACTCTAGGGGCAGATGAAGTCCGGCAAATGGTAACAGCTGGAAGTTGAGCAGGTTCTCCCAGCCCGGGGAGGCTTCTGGAAGTCTTACTCAACTCCCAGCACAGGATTCAAGAAGCCATGGAATGTCCTACGTGCCCACTTTTAGTTTTGGATTTCATTTGAGGTTTGACCTTTAAACAAGTCAATTGCTAGGATTAGGAATTTCTGAGACATTCAGAAACTATTGGTAAACAAGTTGGTTATTAAGAGCCTGAGAATGAGTCTCTCCTCCCAGGCCTCCCAGGTAGGCAGGTTGGAAATGGAGAGCCAGACCGTTCCCTGATTCTACTGAGTGACACATCCACAAAGCAGCCACCAGGTCCATGGGCTTGAAGCTCCTGCCCTGCCTCCTCGGGTCAAAAGTCAGGACAAAACACACCAGAAACAGCCACTCTCTGGCGGGAAGGGAGCAAACCAGCAGAGTGACGTGGACTCCAGGTTGGCTTCTGCGGGCGGGGAAACAGTCCTTTGGTGTCCCAAAATATGCCACTGGAAGGAGACCTGGGCACAAGTAGGGCTTGTTGACAGAGGTCAGGATGAGCCTTGTCCTACAAGGACCCCTACGGAGGTTCCAGAATGGTGGGTACTTCAGTGCTTGGCTCGGAGCTTGTGAATACATGGTAAGCACCAGGCCCTTGTGCAGGGCGGGCTACCTCTTCCATCAAAGGGGTTGCTGTGGGGTCAGTGAGATCACCCTGCCTGCCTCTCAGTGTCCACAGCGGGAGTCACGCCCACACTTGAGCCCATCTTAGGCAGGCCCGCCCTGACAAACACCCCTCGCCCTGACTTGCCCTCCCCAGTGGAAAAGCTAGAAACATTTCCTAGGAAGGCCATTTGCCTATTAAGCAAGGTCATTTGGGGAAGGCGTGGAAAGGCCCCACCCTGCTGATTGGGGACCAGAGAGCCCAAGGCCAATGAGGGCCTTTGGAGCTTATTTTACAGCCCTGGACTAGACCTTGCCATTATTAGTGTTTGAGCTGGAAAAGAACTCAAAGAGCCTCAGGAACAATTCTTCCTTCAATGGCTGAGAATTTCAGACCCACACAATTCAAGTGACTTCTCAATTCACACAACTGCTAAGCAACAGAGCCGCAACGAAAAGGCAGGCCCCAGAGCCCGGGCCCAGGGCTCACCTCACAACCTCCCCACCCATCACTAGAAAGTGCCAGAGGTCCAGAGAAGGGGCCTCTCCCTCACCCCCCTGCCAAGTCAGGATACACTTTCTTCTCAGGTAGGTCAAGAGGGTTGTTTCTGGATCCGCATTTTTCTCCACCACCTACGAAGACAAAAACACATATCTAGTTAAGCCTGGCTTACTGAAGAAGTTGTAGGGAACGTGCTCAATAAATCAGGAAATGATGGTGCTTGTCTTCCCAAACACCACATCAGCTACAAACTCAGGCACGGTGGCATCCTTCGGTCCTAAAATTCTACGTGAGTGTTCAGCCCAGGACCCATCACAAGCCATTTGGTGCTGTACCCACCATGCTGGGAAAAGTCCCCTTCCGGTCAAACAGGTCTTCTCATTTCTGGCTTCCAGACATACCTGAGAGCCTGGAGAGCAGAGAGAAGCAGCGTGCAGAACCCTGGCTTTGCCCCAGGAGTGCCGTCCTGTGACAGCGGAGAGCCCTCAGTGGCCCTGGGCTCCCACAGAGTACTGCACAGGCTGCATGGCCCACAGCATTGGCCCGTGTCTGAAAGGTTGGGGATCTCAAACCTAGGGTCCCTGCATGGGTCCCAGGCAGGTAGAGAAGCCGGAAGCTAGCTCCCCATGCGTATCACCAAAGGAAGTCTATGCAAACTGGCTCATGCCTCATGTATCATCCAGGGGAAAATGTTAAAATGACCGAGCTTCATAAAGGGAGGGAATTTGTGATTAAGGTGCCTTTAGGTGCCTTACTGTGAGTCCCACGCCTTCCTAAAGAGGAAGAGGCTTCTGCCCACAGCTCAAACTTTGAAGGGGGCTTCTACTTCCCAGCTGGGACTGCAGGGATGTAGTGTACTGTCCACTACGCAGCTAGTGATGGGCTGACCACACAAGCTGAAGAACTGGGGGTGGGGGCTGACCCACAGTTTAGGAACTGGCCAAGGGCCTCATGTCGGCCATGCCTGAGAGCGAGCTGGCCAGGAGGCACTGGACTCCTTCTCAAGAAGACTAGGGACAGGGGCTGGGCCTCCCCACGCAGAGGCCGAGGAACGGCAGCAGGGGCAACAGTGCATCTCCGTCACCAGAACCTTCCCGAGCACGGGGCTCTTCTCACCTCGGTGCCAATTAAATGAGAATTTTCGTGCTGCTCTTACCTTTCAGTCCTGAATGGAGACTGCATTTGGCAACTTAGAAAAGGCCATGGGGTTGTTTTTTGTTGACTCAGAGTCAACAAGAAGGTCAGGACTCTACCAGAATTAACTTCCTGAATAAAGTTTAAAAGACAGTGGAAAATTTTTTTTTTCTTTTATGATTACACTCCAAGAAGTCAGCTCAAAGTCCTGGTTTTAAGGTTCACCCAGGAACCTTTTTTTCCCTCCGCTTGGAGAAGAAATCATAGATATCCAAAATAAAAGTCCTCGCCACCTTCCTCGCAGGTGGCAGGAAGACCCTCCGAGCTCGCCGCCTCCCGCCAGTCCTGCAGCCCTGCATGACCTCATCACAACAGCGCTTTGCTCGGAGACCTAAGGGGTGTCCTGGAGGCAAAATCCAAATCCTAGAGGTTGTCTTTCAAGTCCCTTCAATATGCCTAATCTGCATTTTCAGCCTCTCTCCCTCCTACTTCTTTGTCAATCTGGTCTTCATCCTCAAGTGGAAACACAACTTAGACTTCCTGATTTCCTATGCCTTTGACCATCCCATTCCTCTTCTACCCACATATTAACTTTAAAAGACCCTAAACATTTTCTTTTTTTTTAAGATTTATTTTATTTATGCATATAAGAACTGGGGTATAGGCCAGCAGTAGGGGATGGGGAGGGGGGTTTGTAAGATTCAGCAGAGACAGAGTGGGGAGGAGAACAGGCAGATTGGTTAAAACACACTGCTGAGGGGAGCAGTGGAGAGACAGGAGAGGTCTGCTGCACCACGTGAGTCAGCTCCCTGGCCGGGGATTGAACCCAGGCTGCAGCAGCTGGTGATAGCTTGATAGCACTGAAACCTAACTCCTGCGCCACCAGACCCTTTCTCTGCCACCCCAGCCACAAGTGATCCACCTTCCCTTGAAGTCCTACAGAGAGTGACTGTCATTCCAATGGATGGCTATGGGGCTGCCTCTCTCATCAGGACACCAGTGGGCATTCCAAGAGAAAAGCACTTTATAGGGAATTGAACTAGGAAACAGTGGGTTAAGGAGATTATTCTGATTAAACTCTGAGCATCAGAACAAATAATGACTGAGCAGGACTACAACCCATTAAATGAAAGTAAAACCCATGAGTCCAGACTGGCTGCTTATTCACTTCAAAGGGGAAAAGTTAAGCCCACAGTGGAGAAGCCTGGTGGCCACCACCTGAGCAAGCAATCAGAGTTTACACCCCCACAAGTAACAGGGATGTTTGTGTGTCCCCTGAGAAGGACACATCACTTCTCTCTGATTCCTGCCCAAAATAGAGTCTGCATCGAATCAAAAGAAAACATGATGCCAATTAAATGAAGGACATTCTAAAAAAGTACTGGCTAGTTTTCTCCATAGGCATCAGTGTCACAAAAGACCAGGAAAGCTAAGGGCTTCTTCCGATTCAAGGAGACTAAAGAACATCACACCCAACTGCAGTGACTTTGGACCCTGTGGTGCGGGCAGGAATATGAAGTTATGAGAATACTGGAATAATGTTGCGGAACAGCTACAGGTTAACTAAATTAGTGTTATGCCAATGTTAAAGTTCTTGATTGTTACAGATTGTGATTCCATAAGAATATATTTATTATTACTTTAAGTGGTAAAGGGCTTGCTGCCTGTAATTCACTCTCAAATGGCTCAGGAAAAAAATGTATGCTTTATGTATTTCTATGAATTACATAATAAATATAGAAAAGTTTTTAGGTATTTGTAACAATGTATGTGTATACATATACAACTCTATTGTTCTATTGTAAATAAATATTTATCCATCTATCTGTATATATGGACATTTACACTCTCTATATAGATAGAAATAGCTATGTATATCTATTGCTGACATGTATGAACATGTACAAATATGTGTAAATATTATATCTACATTTCTATATGTACAATATATTTGTAGAGAGAAAATAATGTGGCAAAATATTAAAAAATAGTAAATATAGGTACAGTTTATTTCATACTTCCTTGTATTTTTCATTCAACTTTCTTTGTAAATTAAAAGTATTTTAAAATACATAACTTAAAAATAAATTTATTTAGCATGTTTCTCTGGGCTTTTAATATTCATTCACTCATTCCATCCACATAAGTTAGCCACCTTCTATGTGTCAACCCTGTGCTGACTGGTCTAGGATTATCTGAGAAAAGTGTCTCAAGGGTACATTTCTGTGAAATGCATTTTGTAATACATGGCTTCATCGTAACCCTCCCCTCCATTTAGTTCCCAGGCGCTGACAGCAAACGCCTGGGAGATCACAGTTCTCCAGAACATACATCTCTCATAGACTCAGGCTGGGACTAGCTTGCTGAATGTTGACCAAGATGGGGGAGGGAGGCTGTCACTCTCTCACTGACCCCCACACTCATGGGGTCACTCCCAGACACCATCAGTGGCACCCTCCCTGCTGAATTTCCCAGCCCCCTACCCGCATGCCACAGTCTCCAGAAAACAGAAAGTGATTGTCCAGAGAAACAAGAACTGCCTGCAAAGGACCGTCATTACAAGGACAAACTCCAGGGCAGCCCTTATCATCCATGTTGACTACACCAGAAGACAGGAGGCAAAGTTCACCACGGCCCCTGACCTTCAGAGAGGGTCCCCCAGTTATTTCTGGCTGGCATCTTACACCCCCTCCAGGGCCCCATCAAGAAGACAGAGTCCTGAACAACTTAAACAGGAAGCGTAGGAAGCAGTTGGTGAGGAGGGAGTCACAGATTTCCGAGAACTTCTTTCGTAACTACTTTGCGTAATATCCCATGATATCCGGATCACCTTTGGAGTAGAAATGGGACAAACCTACTCACAGCTGCCTCGACTTGACTGGGAATGTCCTTGCTCAGTCTCCAGTGCTTAGAGGTGGCTTCGTAGCTGCACTTCCACCTCATCACTCTATATCACCTCTCCAACTTCCCATAGTTTCTCAAGAGATTACCTGCCTTAAATTACAAGCATTATTGTATGCTGCATTTTCCCTTAAATTTACAATAATGAAGGTTGTACATAAATGATAAAGATCACGCGTTTTCTAGTTCACACTATTTAGAGCCAGAACTTGCAGTTGTAGAGGCTTCCAGAGAAATTAGGGTTTTGTGTGATCCTACTACCTACACTTTTTAAAAATTTTTGTTATCAAGGTAACATTAGTTTGCAGCACTAGTGGTAGAAGTCATAGACTTTGAGGTACAGGACTGCTTTCCTACAGTATAAATAAAATACTTTGGAAAACAGACTGTGTCTTAAATGTGATGAAACTGCTGAATGCAAGACAGTTATTTGCCATGTTCAATGCAAAAGTCTTACTAGCAACACAAGCTTTGCCCTGCCTCTCGGTCTGGAGCCAGATGTCAGTCCTGAAGATAAATTGCAATGGAGAAATAGCTGTGAACCAGAAGAGCGTGGCTGGCCCCCTTTCTCGGTGCTTCCCAGTGACTCCACTGAATCTGAGTCCAGCAGCTTGGGGCTCATGGGGTCCCTTATCAGTCACCCAAACAACTCTGGCAAGTGATGGGTTTGCAGTCCTACAAGTTACATTTTAGTTCCTGAACGTTACCTCAAAATCACCCAGTTTCTCCACTCACGCGTGCCAAAATAGCAAAATAAAGAAAAGTGCCCTTCTTCTGGGTTCCACAGGCACTCTGTCACTCTGGCCGCCCCGCGGCCACTTACAGTGTGCATGCCTGCTTACCCTCTCAAGTCCCCTTTACTCCCACAGAGACACACACGCAGCAGGAGAGCGTGGGGTGGGGCAAGCAGAGGATGTGTGATGAGCCTGCACCTTCTCTCCTTACATTCGCTTTAAAATTTGCAAAAATTTCACCTTCCCGGAGCTGGCTGCAACGACTGGCAGCCCGTCACCAGTCCCCTTTGCACATTTCCACATCCCTCCCCTCAGGCCCCATACACCAGTGAGGTTAATTCAGAGGGAAATTTTTTATCAAAGTAAGAGATCTGCAGTATTATGTGTAGAATTAAGTTACCGAAGGAAAGTAGGCTCTTTAGGAAAAGAAAAATAATCATGTCTTGCCACAAGATGTCAGTATGTGTCCTCACACAAATTAGCTTTTACAATTATATTTGTGAAATATCGCCACCGAAGTCTGCTTACAACTTATATACTGATATCAGTGAGAAACATGTGTTTCTGCTTCCTTAGGATATACTGATCAAACATGAAACAGAGGTAGGTGGGTGACCTCCAATCTCATTTGAGCCATGCCCACCCCTCTTCTTAGCATCATGCCAGGGTCTCTCCCACTGCAGGGAGTTGGCATAAGGACTCTGGGGTCACAGACACCCCTCTTCTCACTTCCCTCCTCCATATACCTTCACCCCTTGAGTATCTTGACTGTGTCCTAACCCCACGAAGGCTTCCTTCTTCCCACACAATGTCACCCCAGATGCAGTGACACCGCTGAAGGGAGAGAGAAAAAAAAGAAAGAGTGGACAGAAAGCAACAAGGGGAGGGGAGAATGGCCACACACAGCCCACAGCACCGGTCACCTCCTGCTTACCTTTTTGCCATTCACAAAGAAAACCAGCTCATCGGCCGTCATTGTCACGGGTGGGTGAGGGTCCTCGCACTCCAGACACCTGGCTCCTGAGAGACACTGGCAGTCCCCACTGCTCAGCAACTTGAAAATCTGCCTCTCAATAAAGTGAAACTAAGTGGACCAATAGGAGAGGACCTGCTGAGAGCTTCAGGGCAAGGGAGAGTTCTTGGCAAAAGCCACCAGTTTGCATAATCAAGGAAAAGAAAACAACCACACACAGCAAATCAAACCCACAAGCCCGTGTCAAAGAGCACAGAGGAAAGCACCTGCAGATACCTGCCAGCGCGCCTGGGCGCCAGGTGGCCGTGGGTCTGAGGCACTGCCCTCCTGAGGCTGCTTCGTCCTCCCTCTTGCTGCAAGCAGGGAAGGGTAAGGCCTCTGCCAAACCCAGCAGCGGAGCTGATTCACGCCAGCCAAGCCTCAGGCCACGTCTCCACCTGTCATTAACCCTTCAGGTCTGCAGCAGCCCAGACTCGGAGCTTTCTCCCAGCGGGGGTAAGGAGGCCACAGGATGCAAAATGCCTGAGCGCTTGACCTCAGCCTGTCACCCTCAGAACTCAGCTGGGAAAGGCCGCAGACGTCATGCCGGAAATACGAAATTCAGCTGAAGCAGAAGGCTGCGGGACAAATGATAAACCTAGAAGAGCTTTGTAAACTTGCAAGGAGCCAAAATATTTATTACTATTACAAATGTATCCCCCACAACAACATAACAAACCGTGTTTGAGGTTTTTTAAGTTGTCCCTGATATGCTATTGGGAAGGCTCATAACAATATTGCAAAATCCCAACTCCGTTAAAATACGTGTGCCCCATAGGCACAGGCCAAGCTAACACAGAGCTGAGAACCTTCCCTCGTCCTGCGTCCATTGTGCCCCTGGCCTAAAGATGCAGGCATATTGCCCCCGCGAGCACCAGTGGGCTCTCTATAGATCTATACCCAACGGCCCACCCTACCCACCCCCACCCCAGCATTCTCTCTCAGCTTCTTTAGCTTATAAGGACCCACACAATTATCCAGCAAGCCTCTCTGAAGCTGGTCACTTCCCCTGACTCCTCGTGGCTATGAGGAGGGAAGATAAGGGCATTATGAAGATGAACTCAGTAATGCAGTGGCTTAAAAAATTGCAGACTCCCTATAATGGACCAGGCGAGAAAATAACAAAAATAATGAACAACCATATACCAGAGACATTCTGTGGGGGTGGAGTGGGGAATGGGATCAAAAATGGG
>NW_004567121.1:23927043-23950881 GCF_000260355.1 Condylura cristata | reverse complement strand
AGGTGAACTGATTGTCTTCAAAAGATTCCTACAATTCTTCAATTCTCTTGAGTCCAAGAACAGTGAACAAACAATCTGCTACAGAACTAAATTCCTGGGTTTCACGGTGACTTTCATCCCTTATCACCAAAGCTCAAGAATTCCTGAAACAGAGTGAATAATCAGTGGATGCCTGCTAAACACAGTCATTTGACAGACCCAACTTAGAGCAGAAGGAGACGTCTCCTGGGAGCCAAGTGCTTTATGAAGGTGTCCCACTCATGCATTGTGAGAGCACAGGCTTTGTCTACAAATGTTATTCTTACAGTCTTACAAGAATTGCAGGGAGATGCCAAATTTCTTCAAGTTCTGAATTATAATATCCAGCTGATCTTTGCTGAATGGGCTGCTGAGGTCAGTGAACACTTCAATATGCCTCTTCTCGAACTTCTTCCCTCTAAAAGAGAGTTGATCACATTAAAAAAAAAAATTGCAGACTCCCAGGACTACCTTGTTATCCATACAACGCCTCTCTTTCTGCAGTCTTTATTCAAGCAGGAAATGAAATTCCACTTGCAAGGTCACCAGTCACCCCAATGAAGTCCCTATAATCCTAGTTTTAGCACTAAATCTCTGACAAACCTTTCCTTCTGTCGCAAAGGTTCATCACCATAAAATAGTGGTTCTTAACAATCAGAGGACTTGCTCACGCTGGAGACCATTTGGAGATGGCTGTGTAGTTGAATGCCGTGAATGGGAGGCGCTACTGGCATCTGGTTGACAAACCTCTCTGTCTACCAGATGCTGGGGTGCTGCTAAGAACCCCCCAATGCACACAACAACCTTCCATGGTGTACGATAATCTGGTTCAAAATGCCAACAAAGCCACAACAGTGAAAACGCAGCCAGAAGAGGGGGAGGGAGGTCACTGAGCCTGGGGTGCCTTTCTCCCTGGTGAGCTGTTCCTCAACCAATGGCCCACTGGGCTCTGCCAGCCTCCCACTGCTGCCTTGCCAGTGTCTATTCAAAGTCCCAGGAAGAGCCCAAGAGAAAGGGGAAGGCTGAGGAGAGGGCTCAGGCTTGGGGGTTAAGCATGATTACAAGCTCCCCCACTGCTGTGTGTTAACCGCGGCATGGTCAGCTCTGAAATAGGGGTGACTCTACCTACTTTGTAAGAATCTATTTTGTTGAGAATTAAGCAAGACAGTTTAGACACGTTGTCCATTGAACACAATTTACTTCTCCCACTTGGCCAGTCTTCAACTGCCTCCTCTTATCTGGAGGCGAAATTACTTTGCTACTGTGGACCTTTGAAAAAATGAAAGTGTTATCATTTTTCAATAAGGGCTTTTGCTGTCATCAGATTTTATTTCAACAACTTGCTTGTTATTTTCACAATATTGAGATTTGACAAAAACTCTGACTTAGTGTGATTACTTTTTATTCAGCAAAATACTGACAACCATTTTTTGGTAAATTTTTCAAGATGTTTTAAAGTGGAGGGAAATGGTCTAAAATAAGCGATTTTTTTTTTCAAGCTGAAGAAAACCTCCCCTATATGCTTTCAATAATGGCATGTATCCTCAAAATCTGACTGAATTCCTTGGGATGTTGGGTCTTGGAATAGACTGATTTACAACTTCTATTGCACTCCATTAACTTACCCCCACTGTCTGAGGAATGCCTTGATTTATAATCTGCACTGAGGTGGCACCACGTGAGGTCCCAAAGTCCCCCAGTGAGCCAGATAGGCTGAGGCCTCCGGGACACAACATCTTCCTCCTGCACTTTCAGATCACAAGATAGAAGAGTGAGCTCCCTCCAGGCCAAATACTCCCTGGAGAAAGCTCACTGGATGCCTGGTCAGGGCTGGGCTGACAGTTTACTGCTTTGAGCACGGCCCCCCAGCAGCACAGCAGCGCAGACCTGGCAAGCCCCAGCTCCCTGCAATAGCTTCCTGCTGGCCCTGAGGGGCATCTGCTGCGGAGCCTGCAGGCAGCTCACACCCTCTCTGCATCCCAGGTGTGTTCTCGTGTCCCCTGCAGGCATCCCTTGTTTATTTTCCTCACTTATAATAAACTTTACCTGAAAAGGAAAACACTGTCCTTTCAAAATATTCCACCACTCAGATTTTTTCAAGTGGTTTGTGTTTGTTTTTACTCAAACTGGTGTCCTCCTGCCTAAACTCAGTCTGGATGAAAGACTTCTCTATGTCTCAGAGCATCTGTGCCCCTCACTCATCCCACCTTGTTCTCCTTGACATCTAGATTACTAATCTGCCCTGATAATAATAACACCTGAAGAGTGTTTCTTTCACATGGTAAGATTTATTCTGATCCTTCTAAAAGCCCTGAGAGATGGGAAGGGACATTATTGTCATCTTTCCTTTCCAGCAGAGAGAATGAGGATCAGAAAGGTTGACTTGCCAACTGCCTCACAGCAAACAAGTTCTAATTTCTCCATCTGTTACCCACACCCCAGCAGAGGAGACATCTCTTTGATGGTTCCTCAACAGTGTGGGGCATAAAGCCCTCGGTGGATCTTCTCTGTCCAGCTGAGCTCCAACCTTCTGCTTCATAAAGTGTCTCTCATGCTGCATGGTGAGGGCGAGACAGAGCTCCTCCCCGCTTTATCTCTGGTGCCCAGCACAGCGCCAGGTCTCTCAGAATCAATCAAAGGTCATTAAATTGAGCCCACAATGCAAGGCGAGTTTTCACAAATGCCTAAACCTACTCCACCTCTTGCCAACTTTCTTCCATAATTCTATATAGTCTTAGCATCATTCCATTTCTTTTATCAGCTCTTTCCCAAATAACCTTCCACACCATGTGAGGTAATGAGCTAGGGGGGTTCCTCAGCAGAAAGGCCACTCTGTTACCACTGAGGAGACCAACCCCTGACTTTCTACCTACATCTGTCAGTCCTTTTAGAATCAAGAACAGAGGATTATACAACAGTGGACACAATGTCAAAACAAAAGCATGAGAACTTCTGTAAGTGTGTGAACTTCAGTCTGGGTCAGTATAGCAAGTACACAAAAGCTCAAAGAATAGAAAGGCTCAGAAGCAAAGTTAAGTGCACTCGGTCTATCTGCATCTCCTATGTTCTTTGATGTTTTCTGCACTCAAGCTCTGTAACTCCAAGTTTGCCTTTGTGGAAGGCAAGCAGGCTTGTCTGGACACAAAATAATGTCCCTCTTTCCAATATGAGATGCTTCAGCACAATTCAGGAGGGAGAGTCCTTACTTACTCAGTCACTCAGAAGACTGACTTACACCTGCCACAACATGTGGGTTAGTGCTGGAGAAAATTATTTTCTCAATGACTTACACTCCATATTGCCCCCTTCTAATTTCTTTTTCTTTTTTAAAGATTTATGCATACAGAACTGGGGTATAGGCCAGAGGTGCAGGGGTGGTAAGAGGATTCACAAGAGACAGAGTGGGGAGCAGAACAGGCAGATTGATGAATTTGAGGGGAGTAGCAGGTGAGACAGGAGAGGTCTGCTGCGCCATGTGGGTCACCTCTCTGGCCAGGGATCGAACTTGTGTTGAGCGGCTATGGCTAGCTTCATAGTGCTACGCTTTAACCTGTTGTGCCACCAGGGAGGGACCTAATTTGTTTTTCTTACTAATTATCTAAAATACTTTACAATATATTTACATGTTTATTATGTCTCCCTGTACCCAACAGAATGCAACCATGGCAAACACATCTACCTACTCAGTAATATCTATGCCCTTCTTCTCTGTTCAAGAGTTTCTCTGGGAAGTCCCTGCCCTGTCTAGAGCAACATTTCTCAGGCCCTTTATGTGTGGAGGAAGCCATGGGATGGAGTTCTAAGGAGTGTAATGTAATGTGGGTGTAAGCCATGTCCAAGCTCCTGTTCTCGCTCTTCCACTGTCTGATCACTAACATCAAAGCCCAAGATGACCACAGAAGTCACACACTGAGGACAGCAGAACTTGTAGCCAGTCCAAGTACTTAAGTAGTGAGCTAAGCATTCTCCTTCCTTCCAGTTTGTTGCATACTTGACTTTATAAGAACTAGAAATAAACTGTATTATTTTTGCCTACTGAGATTTCTGGATTGTCTATTACAGCATCTCCTAGACCGTCTTAGAAGTATTACAGTAGTACTACATTCACTAACAGAGCCAGTGCCCAAAGGGCAAAGCACTGTGTGGACATTGTAGAGATATTTATTCAAAAGGTATGTGTTAACAAATGAATGCATGAATGAATGACAGCAATGACAGAACCTGGTTTTAGTTAAAGGAAAGGAAGTGTGGCTCACATGTTTGGTTTAACCCACATGCAAAGTTGCATGCACAGATTTGTCACTGAGAATATACTTTCTGTATAATCTTCCCTCCTGGACGAGTCCCTAACTGGCAATCTTGTCCATGGATGACCCATGCTATCCTCTGCTGACAGGGCCTTTCTTCTGTCCATTCTTGTTGAAGAGGACTATCTCTCTTTCCAGAGGCTTGATGGCCAATTGATTGTCAGATGTTAGCCATTCATGCAATCTCAGAGGGCTAGGATGTAATATTTGTCATTCATCTAAAATACAAGTTTCAATCTCATCAGCACTCACTTGCTGGATGATCACAGCAGTGGGATCAATTTTCATGCAGTAATTTAAAGGGACCACTTCTACTATTAGCCTTATTTCAGTGCATTCTGTCACAATTGGGGAAATTACACAAACACATTTCCCTGCTGTTCTGCCAAGTAACTTCAAGCTCTCTTAAGAAAGTATAGAGCTCTATAAATGTTGCAATGGGAGACCTCCAACTCTGAGGCTAAATTATTGGCCAAGGTTAAATGGAAGACGTTTTGAAGATGACAAAGGCTGATGAAGTGCTAATATGTGCCAGAGTCCTAGGCTGGGCATTCTCCATAGATTTCATTTCCCTTCTACTATACTCCGATGAGATAGGTGTAATTTCTTGCTTTATGTATAAGGATGCTTTGGGGGCTCAGAGAGGTTAGGCAATTCACACAAAGTCACATGGTTAGTAAGGGAGAACCAGGACCTGAACATGAGCCCCTCTGACTCAAGAACCTTCTGATAGCAACAGAGAGCAGAGAATAGATTTCCCTGGCTAGGTGCCACCAGAAAGCAGCTTTTACCCATTATAGGGGTTGGAAGCCAAGGAGAAACCACTTCATTAACAAAGGTCTCACTTAATGCCGAAGATATATCAGCGTGAGAAACGCATTGAAGGGATCGGAGTGAGGGGAGGAGAGGGGAACAGCAAGAAAACTGGTTTGCAGTGTGGCCTGTATGTGCAGCCCTGTCATCCTCAAACACACAGATGGTTTATATCTCTGGTTTCATTTCTATAGTCCCTATAATGTTCTTTGAGGGCAGAGGTTGCCCAGCGAACAGATATCTGACATCTGACTCCAAGAAACTTGCATAACACTGTAATCCCAAAAGAAATGCAGATTATAAAAAAATATAAAGGGCAAGAAAAACCACATGTTGGGAAGTCAATGCAATCCTAGATGTGTTGATTTTGGCTCCTTGGGACCTAAAAAAGAGCTCAGATCCTAGTCTCACTGCTAAGAGAAGCAAACGAAATGGGACTTGTGACAACTTCTCACCAGGACCCCAATGTGCACAGAGGGTGAAAGCAAAGTACTTCTGCAAGGCCTACGTAGCCCTGGCATATGGCCCGTCTTATCTGGGGAGAACCAGGAAGCTTCTGGGGGAAGTGCCCTTCATGACTGTGCTTCCTGGAATACAGAGGGAACATGAACTTGGATGGCAAAGGTTTAACCCTCCCAAATGACATCCATGGGCCTGAGAAGAGGTATGGATAGGGTTAGACATGAGCTGACGAGAAGGAGAAAGACACATAACCCAGGGAAGGGAGAAAGGAGTGGATCCCAAGTGTGACGAAGACAAAATGACATTGTTGTCACCTGAGGGACCGCCTCACGGCGTCTTAGACAAATCCTTCTTCCTGCGATTCTTGGCTGTTCTGTGTCTCCAAGTGAGAAGCCAGACAAGGGTAGCTAATAGTCCTTCATGACTTGGCAACTATAATTTTTAAGACTTGATCTTTATCAGTGTTTTCCCTGTATTAAACCTCCCCTAGTCATTATCCCTATCTTATTATCATCACTACTCTGAGAATCCAAGGAGGAAGCAGGAACAGGGTGAGAAGAATCTTGGGAGTGAATCACACAAGCCCCATAACTGTCTAGGATGCCAGTGAAACAGCAACTCCCAGGAAAAGCACGAAGCACCTTTCTTGGAGCTAATTGAGAATTGCTTCCATGATGAGTCTTATGAGCAGTGCTTGTGAATTAGTTAAAAAAAAAATCTTTGACTTATCAGCCTCCCTAGCTTTATATGGGTGGCCTACCCACAAAGCCACGGAAAGGGTCCCATGTAGAAGCAAGAACCTTTATGGCCACCAGGCTCCCCCCTGACACGTCCAGCAAGACTCTTTCCCATCTACAGAGCTCCCAGAGCCCTCTGGCTTGGACCTCCTGGGGTACTAGGACATGGGATAATCCTTGCTTTTTCTTTTTATTTTCCACCCTTCGTTTCGGGGCAAGGCCTGCCGGCGTGTGTACTGGCGCTTGTTAAGCACATCCTCTGTGCCTCACCCATGTCTGAGCAAGTTGTGCCTTGCTGCAGGGCACGCCCCTCCTTGTCAGGCTTCAGGGTAGTCTGAGCATTAGGAGAAGAGAATACCAGCTGGTAGAAGTGCTCTAGTTAGTTTTATGCTTATTTCCATGGAGTTATATGGATCGATGTTTCCTAATGAAAGTATCCTTGAGTAAACCTCTCTTTAGCTAGTTTCTAAAATGCTCATAACATTTTTGTGGCGTTACAAATATGAAGTCATCTGAGACTCTTGTCCATCAAAGCAGAGCATGGACTCCCTTAAAAGGTCCATTGGGGAATGTGGGTGACAAGAAGTCTTCCTTCCGATAAGATCTTGTACACCTACAAACTCAGCCCCATAACCTGAAGGCAGAATTCATCAAGAAGAGATGTCTCATCGACCCAGACCCTGGGGCCCAGGCAAGAGGCGGCCCTGCCTTGGGCCTACCCATTAGCAAGACGGTTCTGGCTTCCTATGGTTGTGCCCCAACCCACTGGGCAAGAAGTCCTTTGGGCCTAAGGAAGGTAACACCTCGTAGCCTACGGCCCTTATAGAGCACACCCCACGTACCAGAGCTCCTACTAAATGGCCCCCAAATCACATCCAAGGCATAGTCTAGCCATTTCCCTTGGTCCGCCTCCCTCCCCAAGGAGGGCTGTGCTTCTGATACACCCACCCCTTGGTTCCCGATTTAACCTCAGGTCCCCTGGGGTTACTCCTGGGGACATCTTGGCTATGGGGGCTGCATTCTTCTCCCAGGTGCTTGAGAGAGGGCATGACAGACAGACTGGGGTGATCTGGGAGCAAGAAACAGGCAGGGAAACAGAGACAGGTTGCAAGACAGCATGGGAGTGGTGCACAGAACATTGGAGAATCTGAAAATCATCAGTGCAAGTCTGGGACATTTGTCCGGTGAGGAGCACAGAACATTAGAACTCGTGCTTCGTGAATCAGTTCACAACCTCTAAATGCACATATAGGTAGCACAGGGACTACCAGGTGTTCCCTCGCCCTGCAAATATCGGGCGGTGGGGACTGGGAATGTAGAACATGGTGCAGTTCCAAGCGCTTAGAGAGACCACATGAAAGAGCAGGGGAAGCAGGAAAGCAGGAGCAGCTTTAAAGGAAATGTCTCCCCCCAAATCCAAGACCGTGCAGAAAGAAGACACCAAGACCATGAGCAGTGTCCACCTACCTCCCGGCCTCCTTCCAGGCGCCTCCCCTGCACAGCCCAGCTGTATCACCAGACGCCACTGCCCACCTGAACCCTCCACCAGCTCTCAAGGCACTTTCCCATTCACTCCTCAGCCTCCATTCCCGCTCCCCAATTTAGCACCAATGGTCTTTTCCTCCACCCCTACATACGCTCATTCTCTGCCCGACCCCATCCTTTACACCCCCTTGACCTTCTCTCGCTCTCTTCACTTCAACATTAGCCTTACTCTCAGGCTGCTTCACTGCACATAACCAATCCCCTGGGTGTGCTTGCGTGCTGCCGTAAGGGGCAGAAACTCCTCTCTCCTTCCAACCGAAGGGTATTCCATCGCGTGTATTTACCAGGCTGCCTCCTTACCTTAGCTAGTGTAAATAATGCTGCAATAAATATCGTGGACTGTGTGATTTTTCAAGTTGATAATTATGAGTCCTTTGGATAGATACCCAGAAGTAGGCTTGCTAGCTCATATGGTATTTCCATTTTTAGGTTTTGTTTTTTGTTTTTTAAGATAACTCCTCATCACTTTGCAAAATAGCCACACTGATTTACATCCCCACTGACACTGTGTGAGTTCCACTTCTCCTCCTCTCCAACATTCGTTGGGAGACTTTGGATGTAGGCATCCTCTGGTGTGAGACGGCATCTCTGTGCTTTCGATTTGCCTATACCCTACGAGAAGTGATGCTGGGCATTTTTCCATGTACCTGTTGGCCTTTTGTATATCCTCTTTAGCCCCTTCCCCACATCTTCTTCCCCTACTGAAATCCCTTAACACTCAGCTGCATGCAATCATGTGCTCTAAGCTCATGACCTCAATTCTCCCATGAGACCGAGAGCAGGGAAATTCTCTGCTCCTCCTCTATTCCCATGGTACCGTCTGCCCAGCTCTACTTTGGCGTAATGCAGGAAACAGCTCTTACTCATTTTGTACCTCCTGCACTACACAGTAATGGCCAACAGATATATTCTGGTGTCCTCTACTCAGCTGTAAAGTTCAAGGTCAAGGCAGCACTGGTCACCTTGCCTAAGTTCACCTTCCTCCCATCCAGAAGAGAGTCATCTGAAGCTCCTGTGAATTCTCACCATGTCTCTCCTCCCTCTTCACCATCATGGTCATCATGCACCGTGGTTTGTACAGTATCATGACTCTCTTATAGACATCCATTCCTGGCATCCTCATAAATAGAAAATACTCTAGGCCCCATTTTCAACTGAAGAAATATTTCTGAAAATGAGTCAGCTGGAACCCAGGTTTTAATTCCAGGCTCCCTTCATTCTCTTAGGTTCCTGAGGTCCCAATTCAAGTGGCCACATTGTTCTGGAGACCGAGAAGCTCAGGGGGACCCTGACCAGGGTGCAGGTCCAGGCAACACAGGATTTGTACAAATCAGGAAGAGTTGGGGAAGAATCCTCCGCATTTAAAAAACAATACAGCACAATGAGCAATGTAGGTCCAGGGTCAGGAAGTAAGTTCAGCTTAAGTAAGCCCCAGCCACCAGAAATGCCAACTTGAAACAGGAGGTCGTAAGGGAGCTACTGGTGTTCAAAGCACTGTCAGGGCCAGTGTCGGCGAGTATTGCCTCATGAGGGTGGTTTCAGAGGGGGTTTGGAAAGGATACACACTAAAGGGATGGGAGCCATCTAGAAATAGAGACTACAAGGAGAGGTGAGAAATGACACAGAAAACCGGGCTGGGCAGAAGAGGAAAAAGGAAGCCAGGAAGCAGCCCAAAGACAGACAGTCCCAGGCAGGGGAGGCCCCGCTGCGCACATCCGCCCACCTCTGTGACCTATGGTTTCCAGGGGCACAAAGCCAGCCTTGCGCACCAAGCCAGGTGAGTCAGCCTTGGCAGGAAAGAAACAGACCATGGGCTCGTCTGCCCTTCGCCCCCAAGCTCGTCTGTCCTTCACCCCCAAGCCCAGGGAAGCCACGGCAGCATCTCCTCATCTCCCTCTGGAACGGCGGGTCCACCCTGCTGGCTGCTGGCTGCTGGAGCAGAGCCTTCCTCCCCTCCAAAGGGGCCTCCGGGTCCCCACTGTAGCCTTACGCAAAGCAGAAGCCCCACACTCAAGCCCTTTCCGCGTGGATGTGGGGTGGAAAAGCTGCTGTTCGCTTTTACGTTGTGGAGGACAAAACCTGGAGCTACCCTGCACTCGTAACATGACCTAAGGAATAAGTTAATGCCCAGCTCCTGTCAGCAAAAGCCACTGCTCCAGACTGGAAGGACAGGGTAGGAGAAGCAGATACCAAATCTAAGCAGCAGCAGCTGACCTGAGCAAAGGAGCCATCATTCAACGCGCCCATTTCACCAGCTCCCTTCTCCCTCACTGAGGGCCTGGGAACCACCCTGTCCTGAGGGGCTTCCACCAAATGGGAAATGTGGGGGAGGCGGCTGGGATGAGGCTGTTTTCTGCACAAAGCTGAGCATAGATCTGTCATTCTGGTTCCCACCAGGAACTTCCTGATAGCTCAGTAACTACAGGCTCTGAAATGCCTGGCGGAGCCACCACCTAGAGATTAGTCAGCTGCCAGAGCTGGCAGCCTGAGAACAGACAAGGCAGCAGCAGCAGGGAGCGCTGGGTGGCACCGTCTGACATGCAGGTGCCTGTGGCCACCCAGCACGCCCCCCAGTTACGACGAACTCCACAACGAGAAGCATGCTGGGGAGAGGCACCTGCCTCCGGCCCTCTCTGGGGCCCGTCACTTGTACACAGGCGATGCTTTGGTACTTCCGATACTTCCCGGGTGGGAGGCCCAGGAGCAGAGGACCGTCTCAGGCCAGTGGCTCCAACTGGCAGGCTCCCTGCATCCAGGGTTCCCTCTTCAGCCAGCGCAGCTCTGATGGGAGCAGGGAAAGGTTTTTGACCTGCTGGTCCTCAAAACTTACCCCTCTGGGATCTTCTGTTACGCTTTTGGGAACTACTTTTTGTCACAAAAGACCTGTTCCCTGGAAACTGAACATTTTCTTTAGGAAGAAAGAGCTTTCAAGGAAAATTATCCTAGGAATGTGATTTTGTGATTTAGAGAAGGGACTATTATTTAGAAAAGAGTGGGGGCAACTTCACCACATTCAGAGAGACAGAGGCAGGGAGACAGGGAGGGGTGGCGGGGAGAGAATTCAAGTAGTTGTTCAAATCCCAGGTTCCTACTGGCTCACCTCATGCACTGGAAAGGTCCCTGCCTTCTCTGGGCCGACAACCCCATCTGTCTAGTGGAGCTAGTGTTTCCTTGCCTGGTGGTTATAAGGTGTCTGTTAACTGCCAGGAGTAGAACAGAAGCTGGAGCATGGTGCTGCCTTCTCTCTCAAGAACCTCCCACTCAGTAGCATCTATCAATAAGCTATGGCGTGGGCACTTCCTACTGGAAGACCCGGAGTCCCATCCTGAGACAGTGCAGTGACCTTCAGCAGGCAGAGTGCGAGCATGCTCTTCTCTGGGGAGTCTGATATGGGGAGTCCACTTTGGACTCCTTCACATCCCTGCTGGAAAGTCCAGCAGAAGTGGGAGTAAGTGGTCTCTCTCATCCAGGACTTCAGGACTCTTCCAAGGCACGCCAGTCCAAAAATGTGCTGGTGACTTCAAGGCAATAGCAAGCAGTGTGTAGTGAATGAGGAAGTTATAAATAGGCAGTTACAAACAGGATATTGGAAGTCCCAAGTCCATTTACCAGCCTGACTAAGAAGCAATCTCAGACCAGGAGAGAGTGGCTCTTATCATAATTCTATTAAAAATGGGATGTTCAGGGCTCTCCCTGGTGGCACAGTGGGTTAAAGCACAGCACTAAGCTAAAGCCACTTCAGCAGGAGTTCTTTCCCCACCCTGGAGGTGACCCACATGGTCCTGCAGACCTCTCCTGACCCTTCTGCTGCTCCCCTCAGCAGTGTACTTCATCAATCTGCCTGTTCTGCTCCCCACTCTGTCTCTGGTGAATACTCTCGCCACCCCTGAGCCTCTGGCCTGTACCCCAATTCTGTATGTGAATAAATAAATCTTTTTTAAAAAATGAAATGTTCAGAACACCAACACACTAGCACAATAGCAGTGGGCCGAAGCTGGTTTCAGAAAAGTGGGCTGGGTAACATGGAAAAACTCAGTGGGTCTCAGTAGCCCAGGAGACCCCACAGGCACAGCCAGTCAGGGGGAAACAGCACAGATACACCCAATGGCCAAACCCCTACTCCTTGCCCACTCCATCTGCACAAATACATCCCCTATCAATGGGCAACCACTTGGGGCCCCTCTCTGCTCAGAAAGATTTCCTGTCCTTCCCACCTATCTATCAGTAAATTTCTTGCTTTTTGTAGTTCTGATATCAATGTCAAAGTTCTTACTCATCAAAGACAAAAGCCAAGGAAGAGGTCCTGAGACTCTGGACCTGCTCCTCAAGACCCCGGTGATTAGGTGCGATAGATCGTCTTTCAGGTGATCAAAATCTCTGTCTCTCTACCAAGTCACCCATGTCGAATCTTCTCTACATATTTTTCCTGATAGTCTACTGCTTCACTGCATTGGGACCCTGGAGAGATAGAATCAAGTTAATACACCTGGAAGTGACATGTGACTTCTGCTCCTATTTTCTTAGCAAAACCAGACACATTGTCCACACGTAACTACAAGGAGAGAAGTCTCATAGTCAACTGCAGTTGGAGTCAAGTATGGCCTCAATCTACCCCACGTCAGTGGTTTGCAGGAATAGCTGTTTATATCTTGCCTGTGTGACACACTGCCTTTAAATCATCAAAGGTCCGGGGATCCAGGCGGAAGGAAAAACCTTTACGGGGACATTGCCCTTCTCGGGGTAGATAAAAAGGAGAATCTGGGTGGGTGCAAAGGTTCGGATGCTTCTGCTTCCTGATGGCAGACCTCTCTGCCACCTGCTGTATCCAATACAGTGCAGCAGCTTGCCCACATCTAGTATCAGAAAGACAAACCTTCCTAATTGGTGAGATACCACAGGCCTCATAAGGAAGCTGACAGCAGGTAGTAAAATAATCTTATTGCAGGGAGGAGCAGCAGATCTTGGGAACAACAGCTCTATATGCATAAATAAATACTTTTTTAAAAAAAAAAAAAAGTATGTACTAGAGGTACATATTTCAAAAAATGCATTCCCAAATCTGAATTTCCTATTCATCTTCTTACTGACATATGTCTCTTGTTAAGAAATTTCTTATTTTGTTTCACTTGTCTTTGAATGTTACCATTAGAGGAGTTTTTAAAATCTTGTTATGTTTTTAACTACCCTGTTCTCTACTGAAATAACTGGTTTAAAATTTCCACCTTTTCCAAGAACAATCTGCTAAAACCTGGTAATTAAAGTAGCAGAAAAACAACGGAAATATTTTTTTAAGTCTTTTGTTTTGTAGGTAAGAAATCCAAACATCATATGCAAAATGGCAAATATTTATAAAACAGGAAGTATCTAAGCTTCAAAATTTTCATAAGGTAAAGACAGAAATGTTGACTTGCCAAGTAAAAGGAAAATAACTCATTTTTATGCAAAAGAAGTATTAGTTGTTCGTTTGTTTGTTTGTTTTTAAGCCGAAAGGGACTTTTGTATATAAGCCAAACTCTTTATTTTCAATATAGTAAATATTCAATCTAGAAATGAGAAATAATTTGCCTGAAATGTTAATTTGATGGGCATAAGCCCCACTCTGAGGTGTTTGCTTTTTCTGTAACTCTTCTTGGATGGATGGTGGAGCAGAGGGAGACCAAGCATGAACTAGTAACTACTGAAGTTAAGACCATTTCCCCATCCAAGACAGATCACTCACATCAGCGGGGTAAAGGGAAGCTCTGGATATCTTATAAAAGCCATATAAAACTGTTGTGGGACTATTACTATTACTTGACTGATAGATGTTTGCAAGTCACCAGACTGTATGTATAGAGACAGCTGTTATCAAGGTGACAGTGCTGAAAGTTAACTCCATTTTCAGCAAAATCCATTTATAAGTGAATCAGACTCCACCTACACAATAAGCTTTCAATCTATGCTCTCTTTATTGAACTAACAAAGGACAATAAACGAATCCCTAACTGCTAATCACAAAGTCCACTAACTGACTTATAGAGAATTAAAATTCCAAAGTCCATGCAGAAAACCACTGATCACATTTTAGACACATCTACACAGACTGAAGAAAGATTTAAATAGCACTTTTCAAATGGATACTTTGCACAATACAAATTCTAATGTATAGTCAAGGAAGCACAGGAAATAAAGTATTCTAGAGTAGAATACACATGTGAAATGAAGTATTAAACAAAGCTTAATAGAGGGGAACAGGATCAAAACTGGGGTGGGAAGAGCACACAGGACTACGGTGATGGCACAGGGGTGACGTGGGAAGCCCAAGTATTACCTCTGAGATGAAAAAATGTACAAAATGAATAAAAATAAATAAACAAAGCTTAAATAAATTGCACTGCGGGCCTTGTCAGACACTTTCCTGTGTTTACTGTGATTTGGGTCCAGAGTTCCCCAGGTGATTCGAACAACGTAATCATCTCCCAAATGAGTGTTTTCATGGAACACATGTTGAAAAACATGACTTAAAGAAATGCAAACTTTTGCCCACTTTCTTTCTCATTGAACTTTTTTCTATTGTGATAACATCCATACAAGAAAAATTTTACCATTTGAACAATTTTTTTTTAATATTTATTTATTTATGCTTATAGAACTGGGGTACAGGTCAGAGATGTGGTGGGTGAGAGGATTCACCAGAGACAGAGTGGAGCAGAACAGGCAGACTGACTGAAATACACTGCTGAGGGGAGCAGCAGTTGGGTCAGGAGAGGTCTGCTAAGCCATGTGGGTCAGCTCCCTGGTGGAGGATCGCACTCATGCTGTGGTAGCTTCAGAGAGCTTCATAATGTGGTGCTTTAACCCTTTGCGCCACCAGGGAGAGCCCCCCATTTGAACTATTTTTAAATATATAGTTCAATGGTGTCGAGACATCCACATGGCTGGGCAGCCATTACTACTGACCATCTGCAGAACTCTTTCACCATTCCGAACTTAAACTCTGCACCCATTAAACTCTTTCCCATTGAACATTGACTCCTCATTCTCCCCTCCCTGCAACATCTGATAACCAGTTCTACACTCTATGAATTTCACCACGTAGAATCATGCAGTATTTTTTGTGTCTGGCTTAGGTCACTTATTCTGTTTTATGTCTTCTAGGTTTTTCCATCTCATAGCACACGTCAGAATTGCCTTCCTTTTTCAGGCCAAATACTACTCCATTGTATGTGTGTGCCATGTTTTGTTTATCAGCTGGTTCATTCATCCATGGACTTGAGTTGCTTCCATCTTTTGGCTATTGTGGATACCTTGTGATGGCTCACTACATTTTATTTATTACAAATTTCACTCTGGTTCTAGACATGAAAAAACTTTACTAAACTGTTTCTTGTCACATACATATTCTTTATGATGAATAAGGATTTCTGACTCTTCAAACCTTGAGCTAGTCTAATGTCAAAACTTCTCACAGTCTGCCTTACTTTTTCAGGTGAAACTTTTATCAATGTGAATATACCATGGACAAACTGAGGGTCCTTCTCTGATGGTCAAACAACAAAAAAGGAAAGCCACCTTAAAGTCAGAACAGCCTAGTCCTGTCCTGTGACTCTTTCATGCAAGAAGCTGATGTCTACAGGAAACCATCCTTGGCAACCCTGCTTAGGACCAAATAAGCCAGAGAAACAATGGGCACTTGGCCTCTGTGTCTCCATGACACATTCTTTAGAAGTCATAGTAATGATCAACATTAGGCTTCTGCTTGCCTCTGAGCACAGATAACATCAATACAAGTTACGAAATTGAGAGATCTAAACTGAAAGACAAAATTCAGAAGGCCCTGTCAAGGATAATTGCATTTTTTAAAGATTTCTTTATTTATGCATACAAGAACTGGGATACAGGCCAAGGTCTGGGGATGAGAGGATTCACTGGAGACAGAGCGGGGAGCAGAACAAGCGTATTAACTGAAACACACGAGGGAGCAGCAGGAAGGTCAGGAGAGGTCTGCCGTGCTTTGTGGCCATCTCCTTGGCTGGGGGTCAAATTCATGCTACAGTGGTTTCAGACAGCCTCAGTGGTCAATAATTGCATTTTTGACATAAATATTCTCTGTTCCTTTTCTTCTTGTGCACATTTGCCCCCTGCAACAAGGTCTATAAGCTAAACTCACACTCACAGGAGCTGGAGCGGTTCTCAGTATAAAATCGATGACACTGTTTCCCAGGTTCAAGTCCTCACTCTGACTACCTCAAAACTCTTGCTTCTATCCTTGACATGTTTTATTTCAGTCAATAGCAACTACATAGAACCTTACAGGGAGCACAGTAGTAGGCTTTCTGACTATTTTGACTTCCCCACTCAGCTTTGTCCTCTTACACCATGAACTGCTTATAGGCACCAATGATGTTCCAATGCAATGAAGAGACCTCAAAGCCCTCCTGTGGCGCCAGGCAGTGAAGCTGCGTGGCTTCACCTTGAGGGTCTGTTTTATTCTCACTGGAAGAAAATATTCTCCTCTCAAGGGAAAAGCCTTTCATCAAGTATTTAAAACCCTGCAATTAACTACTTTACTAGGTCGGTATTTTATTGCTCTCCTTCAAAGTTCTTTTAAGACACATGGAACAAACAGGAGGTACCGTATGCTTTTGAATGCCAGAAAAGCATGAGTTGGCATGACCTCCCCTGATGCACAGTGAGAAGAACCCATGCTGCCACTCACACAACACAGTGAGGGAAGGAACAAGTCTAAAAAACACTAGGAGAAAAGCTTCCCTCTCCAGTTTCTGGAAAGTTAAGTTACTAGCACCTTCCAAGAACACAAGTGGAAAAACACATGGTCGAAATATCTGCTCTGTGTACAGGACACTTCCCTGTACTTGACACCCTCCTCTTCTTTAAGCCAAACTTTGCAGCGCCTGGCTGCACAGATCCCGGGAGCCCTACCATGGCCAGCCATTTCAGTAAACATGTTGACAAGCTGAGCTTGATCCGGTCTGATGAGCACTCAGAGCCCTCCCTCGACTGCTATCTCTGGGAATTCCAAGGGTTCTCCTGATCACTGCTTGATCCAGCTTCTCTTCTCCCCTAGTGCAGCATTTTCTCTCTACCTCCCTACAATAGCTCAAACCTAGGACTCAGTCCTTTATGTTCTCAAAGCACAAAGGGAGATGTGGAGAGGAGGGTTTCACTGAAGACGTTAGGGCTTAGGCAGAGAGCTCACAGTTCCGACCACAGCCGCCAGCCCAGTTCCCCAGGACAGACCTTCCCATCTGCCTCCACTTCTCAGCTATGTTCATCTACTAGGCTCTCTGCTCAACACAGTCTCTCCCTTTTCCTTAGATCATTACTGTAGAGGAAGGAAGGGGCTGGCCATGGGGAAGAGGCTGTCTTCATCTTGTCCTTTCTGAAAAACCCCTTAGACACTCAAAACTCTGCTTTCATTATTTGTGTAGAATGCTTTTTTTTTCTTCTTCTTTGATGCCAGTCATCCAGGAAATTCCCTAAGCACATGGGATGTTTTGTATGTTGAATACATACACTGATTTTACCAACTGTAATTCTCACAACTTTGGGCTGATTTTCTCTAAGATATTGGAAATTGTAGTAAATTTGCCCTTTGAGACAATGCTGAGTACCCACTACTTCCAGCATAGATAGAATTGAGATACAGCAGCACCTAGAAGTAGAATTCTTCCCAGGTGTTCAGGAATTGGGAGATGTTTGCCATCTGAGGGAAATCGGTTCTGCACAAAGGTGGCACTATCCAGGACAGAGGGTGCCCAGGCCCGCATCAGTCTGGCCCCTGTGTGGCTCTTCTGCTCCTGCAACCAGTTCACTGAGCAGCTTGGTAATTTGGGTTCCCAGGTTGGTCAGGTTAGTGCCAGGACCTGGTCTTCCTGGCAGTGTCTCACTTGTAAACTACTAAATTAGCATTCTGACTTCATAAACCCTCATCGTGAAAGCTTGGTTAGCATTAGTCAGCACCTAAGCCCTATCAACCCTAGTATATTGGGTCCTAACATGGCAAGCCAAGGACCCAACCTGGACCTCAGTATAGTCGCAAGGAAAAGCGATACTTACTGTAAAGCTTCTTGAGGGTGAGTCAATTGGTCTTTCCCAGGCAACACCCCTTGTGCGTTTTATGGGTCCCATTTTTCAGTCCAGGAAATAGAAACTACTTTGAGACCTTTAAGAAAAAAGGGAGCTGGTTCAGAGAACTAGGTCTCTGATAAATCATCGTAGGGATTTAAGTATCAGGTTCTAGACTGATATTTCCTCAATAATCCCCCGAAATACAGATTCCTGAGAGCCACTGCCCTGGGCCTGTCACTGTAGCTATAGAAAGAAACTGGCACCACCCTGACCTCTGAAGAATGGAGATGTGAAGCTGTAGAGATTAGGATGACGTTAGATCTGGAAGCTGTAGACATTACACTCCTTTTCTACTCCCAGGAGGATGGGACGGGGTGCTGGAATCATCTGTCACATGTCTCTATAACTTTATTTCTAGAAAAATGGCCATCTTTTCACCTCAAACTTTAAATCATACAAGTATATTTAATGGGTAGTCAATTCACATCCTGAACTCTAGTAACAGAGAAGCCTAAGAAATGTCTAAATGTCTAAATGCCTAAATGTTTTTAGTCTTCCAGACTCTCCAGTAAGAAGATGGTTGAATTAGAGAAGGAACCCACTCCAGAGTAGCCAACACAGATGCTATTACCCCATTTTGTTCATGGATTTTCCAAAGGGAGCAAGTAATTTACACAAGTCCAGGCCTAGTAAGACCTAGTAAGCCAGAGAACTGAAACTTAAAAACAAGTGTCTAATTCACATTCTGTTACTCCACCACTCCAAAGCTCATCTATGTGGACAATTTGTGTCTGTTAAGGACCTAAGGCCTGCACATGTGGCAGCTGTTACAATCCTCTTTGCCTTTCCCTGGTACCACACATGTGCAGGATTCAAGAATGAAGAGGAGGAATAAATACACTGACATCAGTGGTGAACAATACTGTTAAATCTCACCTGCATGTCTCTGACTTCCCCTTCTGATGTCTATTCTGCCCACCTTTCTAGTCTCAATTCCTGAAAGTTTCCTGATCATCCAATACACTGCCTGTTCCCTCTATCTTCCATGAATCTTGCATACTGGTTTCAGCTGCCGCCCCTGGGTCTCTGTTATTCAGGTACTCCTCCTTGGGATGACTGGTCTCCTATCCTCAAAAGAACCGGATCAGCCCCTGTTCTTCCCTGCCTGAGGGCTACTTACTACTCTTGATAACATCAGTAGTATCAGATAAGTGACTTTTTATTTTAACCTAAAATAAAGTATCTGTTAGAGGGATAAAAAAACAGAAGTGCAGAGACCAGTAAAAAGGTTATAGCATCAGCACTGGTAAGAAATGGTGGTCTATACAGTGGGTTAAATGGTGACCCCAAAAAGATACAGCTACATCCTAACCTTTGGAACCTGTTAATTTGACCTTATTTGGAAAAAGGGTCTTTGCAAATATAATTAAGGATCTTATGATAAGATCATCATGGGTTATGCAGGTGGACCCTACATATGACAGATATCCTTGTAAGAGACAGAAAAGGAGACACAGAGACAGAGCAAAAAGCTCTGTGAAGAGTAAGACAGAGATTGGAATGAGGCCTGAGAATGCCTAGAGCCATCAGAGCTGCGAAAAACCAGACAGCATTCCTTCCTCGAGTTTTCAGAGGGATTGTGGTCCTGACAACATCTTAATTTCAGATTTCTGGTCTCCAGAACAGTGAGAAAACAAATTTCTGTTGCTTTAAGTGTCCTAATTTGTGGTTATTTGTTATGACAGCCCTAGGAAACTAATAAAGTATATTTACATATTGTTAAATAACAAATTATCCCAAACTTAGCAGCCTAAAATAATGAACATTTATTATCTCACACATTTATTTTCAGGAGTGACTTTGCTGATTCATAGTTTCTGGCTCAGAGTTTCTCATGGAGTTTTTTTTTTTTTTTTTTTAAAGGTTTATTTGTGCATATAAGAACTGGCGTACAGACCAGAGGTACGGGGGTGAGAGGATTCACCAGAGACAGAGCAGGGAGCAGAACAGGCAGATCTACTGAAACACTGCTGAGGGGAGCAGCGAGCGAGACAGGAGAGGTCTGTCATGCCAGGTGGGTCAGCTCCCTGGTCAGAGATGGAACTTGGCGCTAATGGTTTCAGATAGCCTCATACTGCTGTGCTTCAACCCCTTGAGATACCAGGGAGGCCCCTTCTCATGAAGTTCTTAGCAAAATGTCAGCTGGGGTCATTGGCATTATCTGAAGACTTCTGTGAGGCTAGTGGATCCACTTTGAAGAGTGTCACAGGCCTGCCTACTGATGAAACGCCTCAGCCTCCACCATGTGGATTGGCACAAAGGACTGACTTGGCTGCTAGTGACATAAGGAACTGACTTTCTCCAGAGTAAACAATGTCACGTCACCGCCGAACACCACATCATCTTCATTAGAAGCAAGGCCCAAAATGGGGTTACCGCACCCCAGAGGAGGGAAATGAAGCTCCAGTGTTTGAAAGGAAATAATCAATTTATTAGAGTATGTGAAAACAACTATGACACAAGCTAAGAGGGTGAGGGTGGAGATGAAAGTGAATGAAGGATTTAGGAAATATTTTGAAAACATAAAGAATTACCAAGTGGATTGTATGTGAGGTATGAAGAAAGCAATTAAAATGATTTCAAACTTTTGTTCAGAGCAACTAGATGAAGTATTTTTACAAATATAATAATAAAAGCAAACCCTAGTATAAGGTCAGGCCATTTTCTAGTTAATCCTCTTATTAATTCTCACAGTAACCCTGAAAGCTGGTACTGTTTTTGCCCCCATTTTACAGATGAGTAAAGTGAAGCAGCGAGAGGTTAAATAACACAGAAACCAAGAAACCAAGAAAGTTACCAGGTTTTTTTTTTCTTTTAGACATAGACTGTGTTTATTTGATTCTTGAGATAGAATTATCACAGAGAGGAATTCACAGAAAATAGGAAACAGGCTGTATAGGAAGAATCAAGTAATTTTTATATTGCAATAGAAGGAAAACAGCAAGCTGATAATACAGGTATGATTATGTGACAAGGAGAGAAAAAGGGAAAATATTGAATCCCTCTGACATTAACACAGTAGTATTTCCCAAACTTGGCAGAAAGCAACGGCCCAAGTCAGCTTCCGTGCATGGGAATGATGCAGGTCAGCTCAACAGACATACTGAGCACGCTTCTCCACCCTGCCCTCCACCCTACAGGCACCTGCCTTTCTGCCCTCACCTTAGTATTGCTTCTGTCCCAAAGCTTACTCTTATCCTTTTCTTTTTCTTCCTCGGAAACACACCTCCTAGACTTCTCAGATAGATCCTCTGCAATCTTTGGGGTAACTTTCTTGGTTTCTGTGTTCTTGGTCGCACAGCGAGTAAGTACAGGAACCTAATACTCCAGGGTTGACCTTTAAGCCTCCGCCCCAGATGCCTCCTAAAAACATGCCATTCGTTTCATTTACATAACCTACTCATATATTTATAAATGACTGCTTAAGGCCTAAGCCCTCACGGGCAAAAACAATGAACCGGATTCCTTACCCCTCTCCTTCGTTATCCATATTCATTTTATTCTCTTCCAACAAATTTTTATTTTTATTTGCAAACTGAAGGCCCAGGGATGGAGACGGTGTGACAAGGCAGACACATCCCTGCCCCCCCACCAGTCACTAATCTAGTACAAAAGATATACATTAGATGAATATTTAAATTCCAATGGTGCACAACACTAGCATGCACTAGAAATAAAGATGGAAACAGCTACCTGAGTTACATGCTGACCTGAGTCAGTACCGTAAGCTAAGGTTTGAAATTTGAGGTGGAGCCTAAGAAACAGAAGAGTCGAGCACTCTAGAGGAAAAAAGTGCTGTACAAAAACTCAAAAAACAGAGGACACTTAGCACATCTGAGGAGCTGACGGGAGCAGTGTAGCCTCCCTGGCGCACAGGAGGGAGGTGTGAATGGCAGTAAGGAGGCTTGAGCGGGGCATGGGAGCTTTCTCTTACGGCATCTGATTGGGTGTTCTAGAGCTAGTGGCTCTGGCTGCTGGGTGGAAGGTGGTCTCCAGGAGTTTCTTCTCAAGGAACCCAGCACCCAAGGAAGACAGCTCTGCCCCCAGGCCCCTCAGCGTAGGCAGCCATTCGTCACACCTCACAGAGCCCAAAACACGTGTGCCTGAGGAAGCTGGTCAGAAGCAGCCTGGCGAGGCCAGCAAGACCTGCCCCTGCCCCCAGGTAGACTGCCCTGCTGGACCGGGACAGGTGTGGAGGGCTTGTGCCACCACCGGGAAGATGTCACAACTCCAGTCTGACCCAGTTCCTCCTGGCCTTGTACACCCTTGTCCAAGCCCCCCACGGGGTCCCGTGTCTGCTACGATTGCTGCACAGCTTTTGTGGAGCTAAAGCTTCTCTTTGTTAGCGACAAGACAGCCCCTCAGCACCTCTCCCTTCCACGAGGGAGAAGACTAGGGTGGTGGCCACATTCTGTTCTCAGTTCTGTTCTCAGTAAACAGGGCTTGAAGTGTGAAAGGCAGGAGAGATTGAGAAAGGAAGGAGCCGGGAGCAGATGCTCTCAGTGCTGCTCGGGGCCACAGATGTGGCCTGCTGGCCGCTGGCCCTCTCCACACATGGACGCAGCAGGCTTCCAACGTCGGGCACCACCTCTCGGGCAGTCACTAATGCCTCCTCTAAGCATGGAGCACAGATTCCCAGAAAGGACATCTTTTTTTTTTTTTTAAAGATTTATTTATTTATTCATATAGAACTGGGGTACATGCCAGAGATGCGGAGGGTGAGAGGCTTCACCAGAGACAGAGAGGGGAGCAGAACAGGCAGATCAACAAAGTACACTGCTGAGGGGAGCAGCGGGCACGTCAGGAGAGGTCTGCCGCGCCATGTGGTCATCTCTGGGGCAGGTGGGATCGAACTCATGCGGAAGTGACTTAAGCTTCTTAGTGCTGTGCTTTAACCCTCTGAGCCACCAGGGAGGGCCGAGAAAGGACATCTTAACTGAGCTAAGCATCAAGTCTCACTTTGTGAGCATACCTTCTCCTGCCCGCCTCTCTCTTCTCTCAGAGAGGTGGCAGCAAATACCAAAGGAGTCTTAGGATCTCCTGGATCCTCAGGGTGACATTTCTGCAAAAGAACCAAAACAGGGGCCCCCCGGCAGCGCAGCAGGTTAAAGCACAGCACTGTGACGTTAGCGGCAGCCACTTCTGCACGAGTTTCCATCCCCATCAGGGGACTGACCCACAGGGCGTGGCAGACCTCTCCTGACCCGCCCACTGCTCCCCTCAGCAGTGTACTTCATCAGTCAGCCTGTTCTATCTCTGGTGAATCCTCTCACTGCCTCTGTACCTCTGGCCTGTACCCCAGTTCTGTATGCATAAATAAATAAATCTTTAAAAAAGAAAAGAAAAGAAAACCAAATGGCAAGAACTCTGTCAGCCGTGCAGCACCAGCTTTAGTTGGAGGGGCCAGACTGACTTGCAAGCCCCAAGTGCCACAAAGACCAAGGGGCAGTCCCGCCCTCCCACCTCCTTGCCAGGGTGCTGTGTAGCGGTGCCGTGAGGGCTCTGTTAGCAGCACACCTGCTGCGTCTTCACAGCACTCCTTTCATGGACCCATCACTCGCTGCTGGACCAACATTCAGTAAGAAACAGATGTACAGCCTCAGAAAAATCGAGCCATAGATTGTTAGTAAATTACAAGGTCTGGTTTACAATGAGAAGCCTGGCAGACACCACCCTGCCCCAGGGATGGGGCGGGACACCAGTGACTCTGGCCAACCCACCTCCAGAGCTGGCTGCGGAGACCTACATCACCATAACCAGTGGTTTTCACATCCGCATTGAAAGTGCATCATCTGATTGTAATGATAAAGAGGCATCAGGACAGG
>NW_004567121.1:23923117-23924031 GCF_000260355.1 Condylura cristata | reverse complement strand
GAGCTGGCTGCGGAGACCTACGTCACCATAACCAGTGGTTTTCACATCCGCATTGAAAGTGCATCATCTGATTGTAATGATAAAGAGGCATCAGGTGAACCTAAGTCCTTCAAAACAGCTGGTCTGTGCACTTCCAAATCACCAAGGGCTTGAAGGAAAAAGGTTAAGGAGCAGCTCCAGATTAAAGGGGATTAAGCAGACATGACATCTACATGCAACGTGTGACTCTGGGTTGGTTACGGGGAAATAACTGTAATCGGCATTACCAGGACCACAGGCCAGGGGCTGACCCACAGGGTGCGGCAGACCTCTCTTGTCCTGCCCACTGCTCCCCTCAGCAGGGTACTTCATTGATCTGCCTGATCTGCTCGCCACTCTGTCTCTGGTGAATCCTCTCACCCAGCCCCCCCGCCCCCGCACCTCTGGGTGTCATAGATTATGTCAATCCAAGTTCAATTTACTGACTTTGATCATTGTGCTGTGATAATGTACACAATTGATGTACACAAAGAGAAGGTCCTATTCTTAGGAAATTCACTTTGAAGTACTGAAGGGTAAAATCAATCGCATGAAATGAACAACTTCTTCTCAAATGGTTCCAAAAGTAATATGCGGGAGAAGAAAGCAAATGGGACAAATAATTATAAAGGAAAAGCTTATTCCAGGTGTGCTCTTTTTGGGTGATTTGGGCTTGGATGTGGGGCTGCCTCTTGGCAGGTGCTCTGAGCACCTGCTCAATGTGCTGCCAGGCCCCCCAGGTGGCCCTAGGGGCAGCAGGCTGGCCCTCTGCCCCTTCCAAACTTTTGCCCAAGGAACTCTGTCAGTAGCAGGATTAGAGTGAGCAAAGGAGAAGTCTGCTTTGAGCACATTCATGAGAGAGCCAAAAAACTCAGTAATCAACACAAAAACATTCC
>NW_004567121.1:23910479-23922746 GCF_000260355.1 Condylura cristata | reverse complement strand
AAGTATGTGAAAGTTCCTGTTTAAAAAAAAAGAAAATAATAATAAAATAAGATTTAATGCAAAAAAAATCCACGATGAACAAAATACCAAAATTTTCAATGAAGCCATGATCTAACTAACCATTCCATGCCCAACATAGTTTTTTCACAGTGGGCTTTTTTCCAGAAGTAGATTTGGGTGATATTATCGATAAGTTTGTTTCCATCCACACCAGGAAAGTCAAATTATGATAAATTCTTTGGGCAGGTTTAAATAAAATATTTCAATATAAAATAATGCAAGTTTTCATATGACTGTTTTTTGATTTTTCAATATTTGTTCTTAATCTTCTGGGAGGGAGAGTATATAGGTTAAACTAGGTTTTAAACTGTTTTGAAAGGGGCACATTTTCCCATTAGCTTCCAGTGTGAACATGCTTCAGGATGATGCTGGTGTCAGTTAATGAAGAATGTAAACCAGCTTTGACCTTCAGGGCCCTAGAGGTGGCAGAGACAGCAGACAGCTCAGAAGGTTCCAGAAGCCATGCCTATGCCTTCTTCACTAGCTGAGCACTGAGCACCATCAGAAGAGGAACAAAAAGAAAGGAAAATGACACAGTGACAGAGGGGACAGGCTGGAGTCTGAAGCTGGAGCGGTCCTCTCCAAGCGAGTGGAAGTAAGTAAAGAGCCGGCAGGACTAGGTTTGACCTCGATGAGACAACCAAGTCACCAAGGCAGGAGAGTGAGCATGGCCACAAAGCTTGGGTCTGGCTTCCTGCTAGGTGAGGTGGTGAGTTACCTTCCAAGCAAATGAGTTTCCTCCTTCATGCCCTGCTCCACCCTGTGGAAGGAACAGGATGGCTTAACCTCAGCAGATCTCTCTCCAAGCTTTCTCCGCCACTTTCCCTTCCGACAGGTTCCCACCTCTCCCAGTGTCCTCCTCTTAAGCTGTAACCCTTCTCCAGGTCCAAACTGCATCCTTTATTCTATCTGGGGAGAAGGAGGTCATAGGCTGGAAGCCCCCTGGACCTGAGCAAAAATGCAAGGAACTTGGACCCTTAAATGTACCTCCTTAACCTGGACGCTCCTCGCTTTCCGACATGACATTGGAAGAAGGCGCCTGGGAATGACAGGTGAAGACTTCCAGGAAGCTATGCTCCCAGCCTTGGAATTTTAAAAATAAAGACCCTTATTTGCAAAAGTTGCTTTGCAGGAGGGAAATTGGACGCCAGTTTAGGGTGTGGGTTACCACACCCTGAACACCACAACATTTCTTTCCCATACATATAATTTAAAATCCTCTGAGAATTTCCTTGAAATCTCATGGGGAGGAAGTCTCAGAAAGAAAGTGCTCAGGAGGACAGTGAGATCAGATTTTGCCATCATGGACAGATACTTTCCAAATAGGCTATTTGAAGTAGGTCATTGGAGTGGCGATTTGAAATGAACAACATTCAAAAGAAGACACATATTTACCCAGCAAATATTAAAAATCTATAAAGGATCAGAATATTTGTTCAAGGGAAATAACTATTGAAGCTAAGTATTATTTCAGGAAAGTAAAATGGTAATGATCTGTATAAGAGTGAAAGTATTTTGCAGGGGGTGAGGAGGGAATAAAACATTAAAGATTCTGCATTGGTAGAGATTATATCTTTTAGAATCAGCTGGGACTGGCCTGGGCAAATTAGAATGTAAATTTGTCCTATTCATATACCACATTTAAGTAAAGTGTATTAGTTACTCTGACTCATTTGCCAAGAAACCCATAAGGTTGCCAGATGAATTAGACTGACAGCAAGAGAAACCGCTGCAGTTAGAGTGATGAGTACAAATCACTAAGCCACTCCTGGCCCTGAAGCCCAGAAGGTCCAGTAGTGCTCGTGGCCTCTGAGGCAGTAAGATACCGTCTGGGATATCCAGCAAGCCCCAGCAGCAACACAGAGCCCCAAGTTTCTGAACAAAGCTATGTCCTTCTCTTCAAAAGACTAGTCTTTGAGAAGCAGCTCCTAATTCACTGCTGAGTTCTAGTGGAGACTGGGAAGCCCACCCCAGAGCCCGGGCCATCTCAATCACAGCCAGTCGTCATGGGCAGGTACCCAGCTGACAGCACCAGACACGCTCAGTGGCACGCCCCAACTGTGTAGACATGGTCCCGAGGCACAGGCAAGTTGGATGAACAGGTGACTCAGTCTCCCATGGCACCTGCTCCAGCCACACTTGCCAGCACACCTGATCAATTCCCCCAAATGCAGTCATTCTCCAAGCCCAACGGCCTCCTAGGGGGACTTCAGGAGGGATATGGAAGAAAGCACCAGCCCTGTGTTTCAAGCCTCTGATGGTGGCACTAACTACTGCAATTCATTCACCTTGAGGCAGGCAGAGGAAGTCCCAGGGGCTTCTGCTTGGCTCTTCCTACCTTAGCAGACTTCAGTCCACAAGTCAGGGAACCCATTTGGTTATTCTGCGAGTTGCCAGTGGAAACATCCCAGCAGGCTATCGGAAATTTCAGGAAGGGGAAAAAAACAGGCCACTCTGAGATGGATTTAGACTAAAACTCATCTATCACCCCACCTCTGTAAGTCCCCAACGGGCAGATGAAGGAAGCATGTCAAATCCCCGGGGATTAGTACTAATTCCAACATACTGTCTACAGTTCCCAAAGATATCATCACCCATTTTTCCTCGATTCACTGTCACCCTGGACATGGATGCAGGTCCTTTGGGGGAATCTTAGAAGAACGTTTGCATGTTGTGGTTGTGATAGAGGCTCCTTCCTCAAGGAGACAGGCCCCTCCCCCTTCATGCGAGAGGGCCCAAGTCTCAGGGGATGTGGACACAACTCGAGTCTGCTGGCACAACCTATGTGCCTGCTGAGCAGACCTGCAATGCTCCAAGCTTTAGTCGGCTGCTCCTCTGTCAGCCCTGTGGACACTGCCACAGTGGGTCACACACCAGCACAGCTGCTGACCCTTCCGGGAACTGAGGCCATGCTGTCTGTGCAGCCTTGGTCTCTGACACTCAGCAGGTGCATGGTGATGGCAGAACCCATCACTTTCAACCATGACTGGCAACAGACACCCAGTGTAGAGTTAAAGAGTGATGGTGTTTCCTTATCAGTGCATTTTCAATGCTATGGGTCTTCCTGGGGTGAAAGTGCGTGGTGGCAATGAGATACCACCTCACCCCAGTGAGAATGGCACATCTTCAAACAACTAGCAACAACAAATGTTGGCGAGGATGTGGAGAAAAAGGAACTCTCCTGCACTGCTGGTGGGAATACAAACTAGTACAACCACTATGGAAAACTGTTTGGAGGTTCCTCAAACTGCTTAACCTGGAGCTTCCCTACAACCCAGCAATCCCACTCCTAGGTATCTACCCAAAAGACACAAAAATACTGATTGAAAAAGATACTTGTAACCCCATATTTATTGCTGCTTTATTCACAATTGGAAAAACATGGAAGCAGCCCAAATGCCCAAAAGTAGATGACTGGATAAAAAAGATGTGGTGGGCCCTCCCTGGTGGCGCAGCGGGTTAAAGCACTGCACTAAGAAACTAAAGCTGCTTCCGCATGAGTTCGATTCCCGCCTGCCCCGGAGGTGACCACATGGCGAGGCAGACCTCTCCTGACCCGCCCACTGCTCCCCTCAGCAGTGTACTTCGTCGATCTGCCTGTTCTGCTTCCCGCTCTGTCTTTGGTGAATCCTCTCACCCTCCGCATCTCTGGCCTGTACCCCAGTTCTGTACAAATAAATAAATAAATCTTAAAAAAAAAAAAAAAAGATGTGGTACATATATACAATGGAATATTACTCAGTAACCAAAAAAGAGAAACACATGTCTTTTGCAGCAACTTGGATGAAACTGGAAAAGATCGTGCTTAGTGAGATAACCCAGAAAGAGAAAGAAAAATACCGGATGGTTTCACTCATAGCAGGAGTATAAAGGCCCAGGCGAGAAAATAACAAAAATAATGAACAACCATATACCAGAGACATTTTGTGGGGGTGGAGTGGGGAATGGGATCAAAAACGGGGAGGGGGGGGAAGAATGCATGGGACTATGGTGGTGGCACACGGGTGATTTGGTGATGGGAAACCCGCGGGGATTACAATCAAGATGGGAAAAAAAAATGTGCAAAATGATGTAAAAATAAACTTTTGTAATAATTAAAACAAAAAAACCATAGTCAGTTGCATTTTCCTTGAGGTGTTAAGTAGGAGAAATTTTTGTCTTACAGCTATTTTTGCTCCCAGTTCTGGCTGTTGCAACACCTCATAGTTTCAAGGATTTGTCTAGAATCATAGCATGTTAAAGATGAAAACAGCCTTAGAGATAATCCAGCATAACATCCCAATTTACAGATAGGGAACTGAGGCCCAGAGAAATGATCAACTTGCTTGGGATCTAATAGTAAATTAGAAGTAAAATGTGGACTAGAATATGGATTTCCAAATAAAGCCATTTCTACTATACCAAAAAAAAAAAAAGAAAGTAGGTGGTGGGAGGGCCATCCCTGGAAAAGTGTACGCCAACCTTCATCTTCCTAAACCTTCGATTCCTTCCTTTCTACTACACCAAAGAACTTGTGGCGCCTCAACTTCACTGAGTTAGGCCACGGTTGAATCCAGGTCTCAGTCAAGTCGATAAGCAAACCAGCAGTAATCACTGCAACTTCTCATGATAACGCAGCGATTTCAGTTGCCGGCAATCGCACTAATATCACTAACTGCAGTGATTCAACCTGAGGGGGGACCCTTGGTGGTGCATACAGTGCTTCAGGGCAGTCAGGGAAATGGAAATCCACTTGGGTGTTTTCAGCACAAAGGGATTTGATACTGCAGATTTTGCTGGAAAGGGTTTAAGGGACTACGGGACCAAACAGAAGGGAGGGGAAAAGAGGAAGACTTGTTACTCCGAGGTCAGACACCGCAAGAATCTCTGCCATCTGGATGCGTCTGCTCGGGCTGCCCTAACAAGTGAGACACCTCTTGTCAAGACACCTCTGTCAAGCTGTGAAGGGGCATGGTCGGCTGGGATCAGATGGAGAACGGTGGAAGAGGTGAGAAGAGAGTGGTGTAGGCGAGTTGGGGTGTAAGAGGAGAGAAGTAGAGAACTCCAAGACGCCCTTTCCCAACACAAAGCCAGAGCTGCCCTCAATCCACACCCTCTGCCCTCTCCACACTCACTCCCACCAGGATCTCACCGATCTCTCTCACGGAATAAGAGCCACACATTTCTGCATATACTCTAGCCCCGATATCTAGCTCACAGACAGTATCTTCAGGTGTATATATCCAGCCGTGTTCCCAAAGTGCTCACATAAATGCATAATTGAGATTATTGTGGCCCAAAATGGACTTCATTCCTCTTCTACCTTTTCAAAAACACTTCTAATAGTCTCTCTTAACCGTAATTGTTCTTAATCACTTTCTCGGGCCAAAAAATAAATAAAGAACACCTTGGCTTATCCTGCTCTCGTCATCTGACATACTACCTCCAAACAGCAGCCAGGTCCACCTTCACAGTAGAAATCCAACCGCTTCTCACCCCCTTCTGCTCGACTACTCCCGCTCCTGCAAGCCCCTCCCATCTCAGTAGCCCAGGCCCCTAGTCCCAGACAGTTTGGTTAGTTTTGTTTGAGCCCTGACTGTGTTGTTATGCTGGAACAGGAAGCACTACCCAAAAAAAAGCCAGCCACACCGCTGTAAACACAAGAGGAAACTTTATGCAAGCTCGAGCGTGGGCCCAACCACACGCCAGAGGCACCTGGGTGGCAGAAAGGCCCAAAACAAAGGGAGAGCAGGTGATATAGTCCCTTTTGGTGTGCCGGCCTCAGACAAAGGGGCCGCTGGTGACTGGTTTGACCTTTACATGGTCTCCTAACTATGGGGAGGCTGGCTTTCGGCCAGGCGATTGGCCCCCTACACCTTATCTATACAGGAATGCTCAAGAATGCAGGTTCCACCCAGGGGGGAGGAAAAGTTTCCCCTGGAATGGAGGTTTTAAAAACAAGGCGCTGATTATGTTCTTCATGTGTGTTTGCTACCAAAGAAGTAGGTCATTCCTTTCACACTTAGGTCAGTTCATGTCTGGCCCCTGTCCACTCCCTGCTCCACCTGCATCACCATCCGCAGCAGACTAAATCCAGGTATTGCAAAATCCTTCCAAACACTCCAAAGCCATCAGAGCAGAAGCCTATGCTTTCCAGAAGTTTGCCAGACCTTGGGCCTTGTAAAGGATTCCCAGTCTGTTAAAGTGATGCCCCTTAATCTATCATCCTCATCCGAGCATCTCAATTTCATTTTTCCTTTGTACCAATTTTTCAACAGGTCCCTGAAATGAAAGGCACATTATCCTTCAACTTATTTCTGCTCACGTTTCTTCCTTCTCAAGATAGTACAGAGGACAGAACCCACCGGCCTCTAGGAGTTAGCCAGGCAGCCCTCAGCGTCCCCCATATGTCCTCAGCGCTCCCCATCTTTTCTTTCATCAATGGCATGGGCACTACACCTACTTACCAGGGTTTTATGGCATTAAATAGGCTAAGAAATACAAAACGCATGTAAGATCAGCTCTCAGAAAGTGTTTGCTTTCTCACATCCCTCCCTAATTTTCTACTTACTTTCTCTTTCTTCTGTTTTTTTATCTTTTTTCTTCTTGAGTCAGGAGTCCATTTTGTACACTCAGTGTATAAGGAGATCCTGCCAAAATAAAATAGGAGTCAAAACAGATGGCCAAGTTGCCTTGATACTTCCAAATTCTACTTTTAATGATGTGAAGAAAGACTCTCGGGTTAAAGCAGAAAAACACACCACTTGATAGTAACCGAAGCCTCTGGCTTGAGTTAAAAAGACCAGGTTTTACTCCCCCACCCTCCAGTCTGAATTGCTGTATGAGAGGCCAGTTTCTTCTGCTGCCCAAAGTAATATATTCTCAGAAACACAGTGGTCCAGCGAGGGAAATTTATCGTGGAGCTGATTCCATTTGGTTGGATACTTAAATCCCAGTGCCTGCACAGAAACTCTATTTGATAGAAATATGAGCGTATTTGACTCACACACACCACATTTTTATTTGTATACTATAACTTAGTATAATAAAAAGAAAAAATAGATATGTTCAGATCTTTTAAAAGAAACCTGTTTGAAAATGTACCCCTGTTTCATGAGGCAAAGGGGGAAAGCAATACATAGACCTTTGGCAGGAAATAGAGACCCCTAAAAAATCAGGTTCTTAAGAGATCTTTATATGTAGAAAATTATGCTCAGAAGTACAACCAGATGGGGCCTCCCTGGCAGTGCTTCCGGGTTAAAGCACTGCACTAAGAAGCTAAAGCCACTTCCGCATGAGTTTGATCCCCACCCCAGAGGTGACCTACATGGCCCAGCAGACCTCTCCTGACCCGCCCGCTGCTCCCCTCAGCAGTGTGCTTCGTCAGTCAGCCTGTTCTGCTCCCCACTCTGTCTCTGGTGAATCCTCTCACTGCCCCTGCACCTCTGGCCTGTACCCTAGCTCTGTATGAATAAATAAATAAATCTTAAAAAAAAAAAAAAAAGGAAAAGAAGTACAAACTGCAAGTGTTGGCAGGCAAGGTGATTGGTGGTCGGCCTTAGAGCAGAACTCTGCTCACACAGCAAAACATTATCAGGGGACTGAAGGCATCAAACAGGGCATCAACTACCCATCAGATGCTTCCTGTATTTACAATCTATTCCTACATATTACTTATCCCTGACTTAACAATATAATACATTTTTGTTGGGGGGGTTCAAAAGCATCCATTCCTGTTTGTAAAGAACCAGGTGTTCAGATTTAGGTGTGCACCCCTGCTCCCCAGATACATGGGGCCAAGGCTGTCCAGAGAGACCCGCAGTTTTAGTCACGCAGTTCAGGAAGGCTCAGCTCAGGAAGGAGCTCCATCTTCCAGAAAGGTGAGCGCCTGCGGTTTCCTGGGACTTCACTCCACCCCCAAGCAAGGAAGTCCTTGGTGGATCACGTGATACAGAGCTGCTATCAAAGCCGGTGACCTGAGGGCTTTGCTCAGCATGACCCACCCTCCTCAAATTAATGGATCCGACCCAGAGAGCACAAGTCGGGATCAAATTTGATCAGTTGAGCTTGGGTGGGGCCTTTCCAAGCCATATATGCTCTAATTGCTTTCTAATTGCTTTCTAAATACAAATTTATCAGGCAATTTATGTTCATAATTAACAATGCAGGGTCAGAGAGCAACCACCACAGATAGGAAAAAGCTTTCTAATTGCTTTCTAAATACAAATGTGTCAGGCAGTTTATGTTCATAATTAACAACAGCAAGGTCAGAGAGCAACCACCACAGAGAGGAAAAGGAACCAGCATGAGGAACTGATATTTCCTCATGTAGAGGTTGAATTAGAGGATGGGAAGCCCGCATTTCTTATACTATTGCAGAAGTAGCTTTTTTTTTCACATGCAATGTGCAGTTCTGCAACCATTTTTTTTGTTAAGTAACCAACAAGTAAGCAAATCTTTGACATACCATAGTACTAAAAAAATCTGTGCAGGAAACAAAAAAAATCAAATGGTATCTTGGTATCTTGCTGAACTCACAGCAGTGAGAGCACGCCGACAGCCCCCCAGGGGAGGTATGTGCCCAGAGCTCAGGGGTCACAGCTCTCACTTTCATTTTATTTTATTAGCTCCCACTTTTGTCCCACTAACTTGAGGTATCAAGAATAGATGCAATTTCAGGTTTTGCTACTTTTCATTTATTGTAAACACTGCATTTAAATAAGCAGAATATCCCTGAGTTTCTGTGGCTTGCAACCTCCAATCAGCCAATCACCCCAACACTGCCAGGGCCTTGTGGTGGGAGACAGCTGTGGTTGGTCCAGTCACTGACACTGAACACAGGAAGGTGAGGGGCAAAAGGTTATGAGTTCAGCTTGGGGCCACCACATTTGGGAAAAAGTCAAGGGCCCAGGAGAGTCTCCTGAGGATCATGCCAATGTTTAGGAGCCAAAATGAAAAGGACTGGAGACTAAGACGTCAGAGGAAAACAGAGGGGAAATCACAAACACCAAAAAAGAAGACAGGGGCAAGAGGAGAGGTGAGGCGAGTGGAATCCTGCACAGGGCAAAGTCCCCAACTTGGGGTTGTAGTATTTTGGCTGCTGTTATCAAGAATGCCATAGTCTGAGCGGCTAACGCAAATTCATTTCTCACAGTTTCAGAGGCAGATGTCTGTGGTCAATGTGTCCGTACAGCCCCTGGTGAGAACTGCTTCCTGATTGTGTCCTCGGCGTTGGGGAGAAAAGAGACACTCTGTCACATCTCTTCTTCTGAGAGCACTAATTCTGTCCTGAGGGCCCCACTCCATGACCGAACGACCCCCGCCCCCCAAAGGCCCTGTCTCCTGTGACCATCACCGGGTGGCCAGGGCTTCAATGTGGGATCTGGGAGAGTCCAAACAAGCCGTCCATAACATTGGGTGAGGACAGGAGTGTTTGCTAAACTGGGCCATGAGGGTCCTCAGTGGTGACTTTAGTGAGTGTGGTGGGTAGACTGGAAAATGGCCCCTCGGAGCCCACCTACAGCAAGTCCCACCTTGCCTGACCCCTCTCACATCATGCCAGGGTTGGTCTGTGTGACCACATGTGATGGTGATGTGAGTCATTCTACTGTTAGGCTCCAGGCGCCTTAGGAATCTGGTTCAGCAACCCCGTGTCTCCCTACTGCTTGCTCAAGGAGAAGCAACTACTCCTGTGGTGAGAAGCCCCAGTGAAGGCCACACAACAACAACAAAATCCGAGCCTGTGGGAAGTAGAATCTTCTCCAGCCCCCACGACCCTCAGGATGAGTGTTTCTCAACTGGTCACTTAACTGCAAGCTCCAGAGAAATCCTGTGCCAGAACCAGCCACCAAGATGCTGCCGAATCCCGGACCCTCACAATGTGTGACCCTCCACGTGCGTTGTGCCAAACTGCCACATGTGGGGCGGTGCACAGCCCGGCCACAGATACCCAACACAGTGAGCGCGGGTTCACCGGATTGCTGGGAGGAACCAGCCCTGAGGTTGATGGAGATTTTTAAGACAAGACTAAGTAGGAAAAGGAAACATAGCCGAACTCATTCAACTTGCCTGGGAGGCGTTGATGAGTGATTAGAAAAAGCTGCAGGAGTTGGCATCAGGAATGACTTTGATTTTTATGCTTCGGGGGATAGACTTGCCCACACTTTAGTTTGAGAGGGAAAAGCCGATGAGAACAGAAGCTTGATGATAAAGCCCAGTGGAGTCCTGATGCCTCAGGTCCCGTGAGGCAGGAGGAAGGGGCTTGTCCTACAGTGGGGTCACCCAGTCCCACAGCAGGACATCGGGGCACAGTGTGGACAGCATTCGAGTCCACTGTGAGTCCATCCACAATATGCCTGACTCTGCTCCTTCACCCACCACCTCTGCTTCCCTCTCTACGCTGTCAGTCTTTCCAGATTTCGAGAACCTTTGTTGCCCCGACTGTCCACAGGGAGGAAGTGAGGGACTCAGAATAGCACCCGCAAGGGAGTGAGCTCACAACAGGAAGTTGCCCTTTTGCTTTAGGCTTATGATTCCCATGATCACAGCTAGCGGTGGCAGAGTAGAAGGCCATGGGGGAGGCTGGTTACCCAACCCGCAGAGTTCTTCCCCCGGCCCCCCAACTCCAGTAAGAGGAGGGAGATCAGCCACGGTGGTATCAGAGGAGGCGCCTTGCTTCGCTCTGGGGAAAATAACGTGAACGTGAAGCCATACTGGGGCCGAGCCTAGTGGATGCTGTAGCGCGGCAGGAGCCAGGATCTCTTGCACAGGCTGCACCAGCAAGGACGCTAAGCAAATCCATGCTCCATTAAACAGGAGCGGGGTGGGTGGAGAGAAAGCCCAGATCATGCTCCCAAGGAGAGGGGGAACGCTGCGGTCTGGTGTCTGGCAGCTCTGGGGACGGGAGGGCTCAGCAGTGTGGCTTCGCACAACATTGACTAGGTGACAAACGCAGAGGGACTGAGGTGCCACCAGCAGCTGGGGCCCCCGGGAAGGAAACAGGACAGTGCCCTGGGGTGCATTTCCCCTCCGAGGTTGGCACCGACCTTGGGGAGCTGTCTGCAGAGATGAGGGACTCGAACCCCAGAGAGGCAGGAATTGACAGTGTCACAGCCACAAGCCGGGCCCCTAGTCTGACTCCCATCAGCTTCTGGACCGCTCCAGGCCCCTTCGCCTCCCCTCTGAAAGATCAGGTGAGCCTGGGAAGGACACCCATCTAAAATCACTTAAAGCTGGACAAAGCTTTCGAAAACACCGCATTGCCACCTGCTGGAAGAGTAGAAGTACTAAAAATCTCTAAGCTACTGAGACAACTGATTTAAAAAAAAGGGGGCAATCAAAGGCCGACAAATGAACACAGTACTTGGCACCTTAACACCTCAAGGTGTGTCTGACAAAGGAAGGAACTCTGGAGCACCAAGCCAGCAGACAGTTTACCAGAGGCCACCTAGTCGTTTTGCTTGTTTGTAGGGAGCACTTCAGGCAATGGCATTCTCATCAATTCTGACAGCACACTGCCATTCAGTGGGGACTGGCTTAGGGTCCTCCTGGTCATAAATACCCAGTATCTCTGCAGCTCCAGCTCTTGGCTTCAGAGACCCCCATGGTGCGTGTTTTCTACCTCATCTGCAAAATGAAGATTAGTCACAAAACCCAACTGCAAAAGAGGCAGAATCTCTCTGTTAGAATTCAGAGACATCATTCCTACTTATCACAGAATTCATTTCCATAGCTAGTTTGTGAGATCAGTTGGGCAAGAGTGAATCCTACTCTACAGTAAAGCTCTGATTACATTCCATTTTGCCAAAATTTGTAATTGTTTTAGTGCTCTCTCACTTTGCTTGGGGACACAACACTTGTGTTTATGACTTCATTCCTATTGGAGCAGAGTTCCTCTTTTCTTGGCTTTAAAGTGAGGGACAGGCCCTCCCTGGTGGCCCAGCGGGTTAAAGCACCGCACTGAGAAGCTGAATCCACTTCCACATGAGTTCGATTCCCGCCTGCCCTGGAGGTGAACACATGGTACAGCAGACCTCTCCTGACACACCCGCTGCTCCCCTCAGCAGTGTACTTCGTGGATTTGCCTGTTCTGCACCCCACTCTGTCTCTGGTGAAGCCTCTCACCCTCCACATTTCTGGCCTGTACCCCAATTCTGTATGAATAAATAAATAAATCTTTAAAAAAAAAAAAGTGAGGCCCTCCCTGGTGGCGCAGCGGGTTAAAGCACC
>NW_004567121.1:23890523-23909599 GCF_000260355.1 Condylura cristata | reverse complement strand
CAGAGACAGAGTGGGGAGCAGAACAGGCAGATCGACGAAGTACACTGCCGAGGGGAGCAGCGGGCGGGTCAGGAGAGGTCTGCCTCGCCATGTGGTCACCTCAGGGGCAGGCGGGAATCGAACTCATGCAGAAGCGGCTTTAGATTCTCAGTGCGGTGCTTTAACCCGCTGCGCCACCAGGGAGGGCCCTCCCAATCATTAGTTTTAAAAATAAATAAATAAGCATTAGTAATATAGTTACAACCTCTAAAACACTCTTCTTAATCTCATTTTCCTCCTTCCACTCCCAGAGGCAGTAATTATTCTGAAATTGGTTTTCCCAGTCCTGTGTTTTTATACTCTCACAGCTTATGTTATTCATATACATGTTATTTTTCTGTAACTTTTCAAACATTAAATGAATATTATCACATTTTAAATGTTTTTTTTTTCTCACAAAAATGAACGAGACAAACAAAAGTGATTTGCATAATCAAGTCACTGTGTCTTCTCCTCTGTCACAGTTTCTCTTTTTCCTCCACCAGCTACCTGGAAGCCAAGTAAGAATGCAAGTGTTTTGGGAACATCACCACTGGTATAAACAGTTCTGTAGCTACTGCCCTGTATTTATTTGGTGCTCAGGAGACAGTTTTCCCTTGAAATGAACTAAACCGCTCAATCCAGAGTTTTTCCATCCATTATATGCAGGTGTTACGGATCAGTATCAGCACTCAGTGAAGGGGAATTATTGATGCTTTGGAAGAGCCTCTGTCAGGCTGGATTGATTCCCATAAACCACCTGGAACTGCAAGCCAGGAAACTTGATGTCAATTCAGGAAGGTGTTCAATGTCTTAAGAGTCTCCAACTTGCAAGGGAAATTAGGAAACACTAGTCCAAGCCAAGGCTCCCATTCTTCTGAAATTTGCCCAATAAACCATCTTCCAGCTTCTTCTTGAACAGTTCAGTGATGGGTAACTCACAGTCAGATTCATCACCTTTCTTGCGCTTAACCTAATCTCTTGAGAGATTCCAACCCTCGTCCACGCTCCCGTCTGCACGTCTACGCAGTCTCCACCAGAGGGCACTCCAAGCACTGCTCCTTCTCCTGGGCAGGCAGGGATTTGCACCCACTTGACCCTGCCATCTACCCTGTGAAAATGGCTAACCACGCAAGGTACCTCTGACTGAAAGACATTGGATTGTGATTTCAGATCACTTGATGCTTTAATCCAACTCAAAATGAGTAGATACCAAAGAGTCGGATTTCTGAGTTATGGAGTAGCCTCGTGTTTCATATTTTCAGGAGTTGCCAAACTATTTTGCAACGATTCTACACCATTTTACATTCCCACCGCTAACATAATCCTCTTATGATTTCTTTGCATGCTTATCAGCCCTGGTTACCATTTGTGGGTTTTATGTGTGTGCATATAGCTATGCTGGTAGGTGTGAAATAATAATTTGTGGCTTTGATTTGCATTTGCCTAATGACTGAAGAGGCTGGGCGGGCATCTTTATATACTTGTCCACATTTGTACATCTTCTTTGGAGAAATGTCTAATCAAATGCTTTGTCCATTTTTAATGCATTATTTGTCCTTTTATTATTGAATTGTAAGGGCTCTTTATATATTCTGGATATAATCCCTTATCCTGATCTATGGTTTGCAAATATTTACTCCCAGTCTCTGAATTGTCTTGCTCAGTGGTATGCCTTGAAGCACAAACTTTTTTTTTTTTTTAAAGATTTATTTATTTGTACATACAGAACCAGGGTACAGGCTGGAGGCTCAGGGGCGGTGAGAGGCTTCACCAGAGACAGAGTGGGGAGCAGAACAGGCAGATCGACGAAGCACACTGCTGAGGGGAGCAGCGGGTGGGTCAGGAGAGGTCTGCCACACCATATGGTCACCTCCGGGGCAGGCGGGAATCGAACTCATGCGGAAGTGGCTTTAGCTTCTCAGTGCAGTGCTTTAACCCGCTGCGCCACCAGGGAGGGCCCCAAAGCACAAACGTTTTTAACTTTGGTAGTCCTACTTGCCAATGTTCCCTTAATTGCTTGTGCTTTGGTGTCATGTCTAAGAAATCATAGCCTAATCCAACATCACAAAGATTTATTTCTTGTTTAGCTTCTACAGGTTTTACAGTTTTAGCTCTTACACTTAGCTTCAGGATCCACTGTGAGTTCTGTTTCGCTTGTTGAGTGATACAGAGGTTCACATTCTTTCTCCTGCACCTGGACACCCCGTTGTCTATGTAAATTTGTTTCATAAATTAAAAGCTTGATATGAGTTGTCTTTAGAGAGTACCAGGCATCTAGGTTTATCCTACAGTCCTTACAAGCTAAAGGGAAGTAAGGAGTCCATTAAACTGGTATAGACTAGAGAAAAACCTGCTTTTTCTCTAACATATTTCTAAGGTTTTTAGAATGGAAAAGAGTACATTGGAAGTACTGACAAAGTTTGATGACTTTTCCGCCACATTAGGCTCTGCTAATAATTCTGCTAGTAGCAAAGTGGGGATGAGGAGAATCATATTATTTCTAGCACCTGTAAAACTGGCAAGAGGAATGCCTTATTCATGAGGAAATATCAGACTTAAGCTGATTTGAAAAAAAAACACATAAAGAATAGACAGCACCTCTCTTCCCCCCCCTCACTCCCTCCCTTCAAGTAACTAGGTATAGAAAGCTTTAGGGCTTGTTTTCAACCCCAAATTTTCAACTAAATACATTGGGAGTTTTGTGCATTTCTAAAATTCATTTCTGTGAAATCTTGTCGTTTACGACTTTAGAACCATGTCCACAGGAGAATGACAAATGCCATGATTTCATTCATAAGTGGACTATAAAAAAGCAAAAGAACAGATAAAACTAAGCCCCCCCCCCCAAAAAATAAAACACCTAGAAATACAGCTGCAGAATTGAGGCTATTGGAGGAGGAGAATGGGGAGTTGAGAAATAAACAGGGGAGGGGACCCAGAGGTCTATGGCAGAGGGTCACAGGTGCTTTGGTGACAGGTGGTCTGATAACAGGCATCTGAGGCTGGAACCTACTCGCCTAAATCATACACAGTGTTGTAAACCACCATTTATTTAAATGTTACATCTAAAGTAAATAAATAAAATTCTATCTAGTTTCACAATGGACATGAGTATTCAGATATGATTGCCTCAAAGGACCCTCCCGACACCACCTATTGCCTCTGCCTTCAAGGTTCTGGCTACCCTGGCTTCCCCAAACCCTCAGCACTGTTTTATCAGTTAGGAGATAAGCAGCCTCTGTCTGGGTTTCCCTTCCCGGTGCTGAGACTTGGAAACTTTCTCTACTTGTTAAAATGAGAAAATTGTGGGTGGGCTCACTTTCCTTATGTCACTTTACGCAGGAATCACTATCATGGACTGTCTATTGTATCATATCTAAACATGATTTTGTATATTTTTCTGGTCTTATAGTTGCAAATGCAGACCTGATGATTACATTGTGACCAGCTGTGGACATCCCATGTCACACATTTTGATGTCATGTTTTTCATGTTCATTTATTTCAAAATATTTTCTAATTTATCTTGCAATTTCCTCTTTGACATACAGGTTAGTTGTAAATGTATGGATCTTGTCCACAGAGGGAATGTTGAAACTCAGCTGAAATTGCGGATTTGTGGGCCCTCCCTGGTAGCGCAATGGGTAAAGCACAGCACTATGAAGCTCTCCACAGCCGCTTCAGCACGAGCTCGATCCCCAGCCAGGGAGCTGACCCACCTGGCGCAGCAGACCTCTCCTGTCATGCCCACTGCTCCCCTCAACAGTTTACTTCAATCAGTCCACCTGTTCTGCTTCCCACTCTGTCACTGATGAATCCTCATCAGGCCTCTGGCCTGATCCCCATTTCTTGTTTGCATAAATAAATCTTAAAAAAAGAAAGTACACATTTGCCTATTTTACTTTTCAGTTCTGTAAACTGTTGCCTTATGTATTTTGAAGTGGTTATTTAGTACATACAAATTCAGGCTGACTTTCTTATTGAAGTGACTTCTTTATAATAATGAACTATCTCAGTTTATAACTTGTAATATTCTTTATTCTGAACTCTGATATTAATATAGTCACTCCAAATTTATTTTAACTAGCCTTTTTAATAATATCTATAACTACATACATCCACTTAATTTATACCCCTATTTTTAGTATTTATATCAGATTTCTTATATATAGAATATAGCTGAATATGTTCTTTAGTCTGAAAATTTCTTCCTTTTACTTGAAAATGCCAACACCATCTACATTTCTTGCAATTACCAATATAGTTGAATTTAAATTCATCATCTCAGTATTTTCTATTTTTCCCATCTGTTTGTTTTGCTTTTTTGTCATTTATTCCGTTTCCTCTGCATTATTTTGGGATTGGATAGTTTTTTATAATTCCTTTCCTCTCTCAATGTCCAGTGTACTGTCTCTAGTCCTTTCTCGGTTATTTCTTTAAAGTCTGTGTAATGTCTGTAACCCAGTTCACACTCACAGTCACATCTACATGGAGAGGCGCCCTCAGCAGCAGCCTTCATTTCTGTTCTCCCCTTCTTTGCACAGCTGCTGTCATATCTTTTATTTCACACACAATGTGTACGCCACAATCGCATTGTTTCTATTCTAACTTGAATTTCCTTTAATGTTAATTTTAGTCCTGACTTGCACGTAATGAAATCTCTCAGCTTTCATTTTTCTGAAACTCATTATTTTGCTTTCATTTTTGAAAGATAGTTTTACTGTGTATAGAATTCTGTGTTTACAGTTTTTTTATTTCTTCCAATATCTTAAATACAATATTTTACTGTCTTGTAGTGTATCGAATTTCTAGCAAAAATCTGCTCTTGTTTCTTAATGTTCTTTTTTCCTTCTTGGCAGTCTTCAAGATTTTATCATTCATTTCAGCAGTTAGACAATAATATTTGTGGGTACAATTTTCTTCAGTTTTCCTGCTTGGAATTTTTTGAACTTCTTGGCAATAATGGTATGAACCTTTCATTGATTTTAGGAAAAGTCTCAACTCTTTGCATCTCTTTCTCCCCCACACCCCAACACCTCTTTGCAACCCAAGAACACATATTTTATATTGCTTTATAATATCTCACACAGCACCCTTTTCCCCTACTATGTTTCAATTTAGATAAATCTATTAATTTAACTTAAACTGATTGTTTTCTCTATAATGTCCAGTCTGCAAAACCCATCAAAAGAATTTCTCATTTCTGGTAGTGCATGTGTGTGTGTGTGTGTGTGTGTGTGTGTGTGTGTGTGTGTGTATAAGGGAGGTTGCGAGCATTTCCACTTGAAAAGTTTTAGTTTCCTATTTCTTCCTCTGTCCCTCACCAACTCATTTAGGTTGTCCAGCTACTCCTCCAGGTTCCCTGATAAACTAATCTTAGTAACAATAAGGATCCGTCTGCTCCAATTCCACCCACCTACAGCCAGATACTTGATAGTAGAAAATTCTTGGGCAGGAAGACCACAAGTAGACTCTTACAAGAGAGAAACAGCAGAGCCTACAGAGTAATTATATGACTGCATCCAACAGTCACATAATTTATAATCTGATCAATGTTCAGGGGTGGGACTGCTGACTAAGACACAATTATTGCCTCGTAAGAAGTGCCGCAGTTAGGGTATGAGCGGGGCCACATCCTAAGTGAAAGCAAAATTGTCCTTTTGCTTTCAAAGAATGCAGCTCTGGTGGCTTTAGATTCCCGTCTTTGAGGCTGGGCATTAAAAGAAGCTGCACAAATGCAAGAACTGCGTTGAGCTGAAGCTGTCTTCATGGACATGGACCCCTGCATCAGACACTGAGGGAATTTCTGACGAGTCTCAGTGCCAGTGACCACTGAATTACTGACACACTGGTTCGTTTTTCTTTTCAACCTTATGGGTGCTGTGAATTAAGCCCCTTTTCTTTGAAGATTCAGCACCCAATTTATGGTTGATGTGTTAGCCACTGTCCATGCATTATTTTACATTTTAACTTTTCCCTTGGCTTATTTTTTTACCCTAACTTTTACTTAACTCCACTTACTTATCTGTTTACATTCTATCCAGTTATATAAACCACCACAAATAATTTGTTTTAGTAAATCAGTGTCTGAAAGGCAATATGTGCCAATGGATGCATTAATGAATTAACTAATGAAATTTAATTGACCTTTTGGCATCTATTTCTACTCAATGCTGGTAACAAAGGAATTTGCCTTTGGGGCCACTGTAGAAAAGAGAAACAAAGAACTTGAGAAGTGAAGACCTAAGGGATGCTTAGCCCTAGGGATGCTCTCCTCTGGGCCTCACAAAAGTTGGTGCTACCACACCTTTCTCAAAATAATTCCCTTACCTCGTTCTCACAAGTCTCACTGTCATGCAGACTGAAAGCTATCTTTATGAGGTGAATGCACAGAAATACAATTATTTATTGTGAGGGACAGCCATTTGGCTGAGGTTTAAAGAAATGAAATCTCTCTCCCTTGTGAAAAAGGATCGCCAAGAAGAGTTCACTCTCTCAGAGGGGCTGCTTTTCCTGGGAGATGAGGAAGGATTGGGCTAAAGCAGCCTGGACACAAGGAGAAGGGGTGGAGCTCCCTCCGTCAGGGAGAGGCCCCTTTCCCCCAAGGATTCCATAACCTAGGCTCCCCCAACCCCACATAACTCCCTACCTTCTCCACTTTCTCTGCTCCCCGCCTCCTCCCAGCTGGTTGGCTGCCTCCTGGGAGAGGACACGGGTATGCTGCACCTAAACTCTGACTATATGGAGCAAATCCAAACCCTGGGTGCAAATAAAGGTTGAGACAAAAGGGACTAATTGAGTTTAGTACTTACTTTCACCTTCCCTAGGTTCCTTCATCCAAATCCCAAGCTATGGTCCACGAGAGGAAATGAGATAAAACACAAGTCACGTAGAACCTTTTAGGACCACAGTTCAGTGGGTCTAGGAGAGAGTGAGCAAATCTCTTACTTGGAAATTAAATCCACTCAGTGACATTGAATCATCTAAGCGCCCATATGCCCATCTGGCTACAGGCCCCTTTCTTTTATCCTGCGATAGTGCAGATGCTGTAAAAACACCATCAGCCTTCTCTAGGAGGATTTGCTTTACGTTTATTGTTATGCTTCATATTTGCCACGCCTGGACCTCAGCCCACACTCATTGAGAGTTAAAAGGGCCGGCAGGGAAGGAAAAAACTCTTCATGAGGATATCCCTCCACGTGCCAAGAGCTTTCTCCCCAGCTCCTCAGAGAGATGGTCATGAGTTACCACAAAAGTCAAGACAGCTGTTGTCAAACTACAGGGCAGTAAAAGCACAGGTTTATTTATATGTTCCTGAAAGGGTTTAAGTAACTAAACTACTATTTGATTACACATTTCCCATTAGAGGTCTATTTTCCTTTTAGGGGGCTCAATTCACTCCTTATGAAGGTAAGTGCTGGGGAGAAGGGGGATTTGTGATTTGAATCTTTTTCCATACTGAATACACAAATGTCATTGCAGCTACACAGGGGGAAAACCCTACATTTTAGCAAACAGATTCACAGTGCAGGCATCAGCCGTGCATCCTCAGAGTGCGGGAAACGTGTGCTCATGCTAATGAGCAGGCATCTGGACTGCAGCACTCAACCTCAGGTTATTTTTCTCCAACTGGCACTTCCTACGGAGCAATAATCATGTCTCAGTCATCAGTATCCTCCTCCACCCAGAATGTTTATCAGATTGTAAATAATAAGTGCTTGCCAGATGAATATGCTCAGATTAAAGTCATAGTGATCTGTAGGCTCTGCTGTGTCTCTCTTACAAAAGTCCACTATTTCTTAAGAGAAACAAAGGACTCTGTTCCTTAAAGGGACAGAGAAGGCTGCTATCTGACCAGCTGTGTGACCCTTACACAGGTGGTCTCAGTGTCTCCTTCTATAATGTGAAGCGCGGGACCAGCCTTGTCTTATATTGGCTCTGACATCTCCTACAAGATCAGCAAAAACATTCTCTCCATGAAAGATTCAACTGAAGCAACCTTCAGGGCATCTTTTGACATAAGTCAGTCCCTTATTATTTTAATACAAACTACTCCATGGAAACCTAAATAAGCCATATTTTTGTTGCATCCTATTTTTTGAAAAATGGGAAATATATGTAGGAGTGAGCATACAGATCCTAGCCCTGTACACATCTTAGCCCTAAACATAGGAAATGGGGGCACTGGCATTTCCTTGGCTATCAAAGTTCATTCTACACTCTACTTAAACCAAGAAGGTTCATGATCATGTTTTCTTAAAAGGACAATAGGACTTTTTCTTAATTTCCAAATATGAGAGTTACTTTATTAAATCGGGATTGGCGCAAGTAAATTCTAGAGAGCACCCCCTACTGGCAAAAGTGCAGTTGCTGAATAGCCCTTATTTCCTGATGATTTGAGTGCTGGGCAAATAGTATCTGCCATTTATTACATCTCAAACACTAGCCCAAACGGTTTACACGGTAGTAAGATGAACGATTTAAGAAAAGCAGCTTCCAGAATAACGGAGGGGGCTTCAGAGCCCTAGCTTACCTTAAGACTTATTCACAGTGTCCCCCGCTACCCCACCTTCAGCAACCCGTACCTACACCCCACCCCACTGATATTTCTGAACACTAGGTGTGAAATGTAACCTTTACACATTTTCCTGTTCCTTCATTGCACCTGCTTGCAGTTCTGAGCTATGATAAAGCTCTATAGTCATGCTTCTGTATTTTTGGCTCAGAGCCCTTCATTTCATGTCGGCAAAAAGAGAAGAAAGAATATAACACTTAAAGGAGGGGGCAAGGAGGAAACACAACTCAACACCTTGTAAAAATCTGCATGAGTCCAGAGATCTTTCAATTGAAGCAAAATTACTTAACATTCCATGTCTCAAGAGGCATTTAATGAGCAGCCAAAGCACTTATTTATATGATTACAAGTTGTGTTTTCCAGTCATTTACATCATCCTCAGATCTTTCAAGGTGAAAGGAGATACCTTTTTTATTGCATGCTGAGGTGTGCAATGAAGAAATTCCAGGAGAGGAGTCCCTCACTACTTGCTCACTATTTGGGTGTTTCCAGCAGTTATCAAGAATATGAGAGTTTTCAGTGCCTATTGCAAACATCTTTTCTTTCAGTAGTCATCTAGTATTGTGGTTTTGTTTTCTTTGTAGCCACTAAATCCTGATTTTCAATGAAATGCATACCAAGCTTGCAGGGTTAGGTTATGCTCTCTCCAACAAGGGTTGTGACACTTCAGGGAAACAGAGTCACTAAGACAATGGACTAAGGTCTGAAATGCGGTCGATGCATAGGTGCATGTTCAGCAATGTGAAGAGAAGCCTCCTCTATTAAAAGTCTGCCAACCTTTCCACATCTTTCATAACTAAGAGGGGAAGTGGTAGGGCTGGGCATTCATTTGGAAGTAGATTTTCTCTGGAGCTGTGTAGTTTCAGAATTTAAATCTCTGCTCATTCATAGAGATGTAAAATGTCTACCTTCACTACATCCTAAGAACATGGCTCTGAACCCAGAACTGTCTTGAATACAGAGCTACGTTACCTTGCTGCAGAGTAGAGGTTAAGCCATATGTTCTTGGATCAGCCAAAGATAAAATTACATAGAGAATGTTTGCACTTTCTAGGAGGAATAGCTAAGAAACCAATGTCTCTAAATGGTACAGGGCGTGGTGAGCTTCAACAGGAGATCAAGATAGAGGCTCCAGGGGAGGATAGGAGGCAACACCCAGAATCCTGACACCAGCTGTCAGAACACCAGGAGACCTGTGGTTACAGACACTCACAGAGCAGAACATCAGAAGTTATGGGTTCAGCAGTTTGATGAGTTTCGACAGGATTGTGGGAGCTCTGTTCCTTTTTTGATTTGGTTTCTTTTAAAAGATGAATGGAATGAGAGCTTTCCGAGATTTGGGGTAGTTCTCAAACCTCTTGAGGTAGAACCTAAGAGACAAAAAAAAAAAAAAAAAAGGAATAATTATAATGGAATCAAGCAGTGGTCAGTCGAAAGCTTTGTTACAAATCTACCGACAGTTCTTCAGGGCCTGACTCTTCCAGATAGCTACTTGTCCATCTTTCTCGCTCCTGTACCCTATCTCCTGTAAATGTTGTCACATTATGTGTTGAAAAATAAAAATAGCCAGAAGACAGCAGTGATAGTTGTATGCTACTGTGAATAGGTCCAAGAGCAATGAATTGACACTTAAAATGGTAAATGTTGTGTCCAGCCTACCACGATAAAATTACAAAACTGTGACAGGCACGAAGAAGTAGATTACTATCCAGTAGTATCTCACCTGGATAGGTTCTTCTGAGAATACAGGAAGCCAGAGACCCCAAAGACCATGGACAAAGGTTAACCCTAGAGAACTGGCAGTGTCCCCAAGAAAACATCCCTTCATGAGGCCTGGGGACCCCCAGGAAATGGTACTTATACTATGGGTTAAGTTGTGCCCACCCCAAAAAAAATATATGCTGAAGTCCTAAACTGCAGTACCTGAGAATGTGACAACTCTTTGGAAAGGGGGTTATTGCAAGTATATTTTTTTTTAAGATTTATTTATTTATGCATACAGAACTGGGGAACAAGCCAGAGTTGCCGGGGTGGTGAGAGGCTTCACCAGAGACAAAGCAGGGAGCAGAACATGCATATAGACGAAGTACACTGCTGAGGGGAGCAGCGGGCGGGCCAGGAGAGGTCTGCCACACCATGTGGGTCACCTCCAGGGCCCGGGATTGAACTTGCACTGAAGCGGCTGCGGCCGGCTTGCAATGCTGCTTCCTAGCCCGTTGCACCACCAAGTAGGGCCCATTGCAGATGTAATTTACTAAGATAAGGTCTTACTGGAGCAGGGCAGGCAGGCCCTTAATCCAATTTGAAAGGCAAGGAGGAGGAGAGACATGGAGCCAGAGGTACATGGGAAGGCCAGGTGATGACAGAGGCAGGTTTCAGACCAGTGAGAGCAGGAACAGGCAGGGAGGGATCCTGGCAACAGCAGGGAGCACATGGTCCCACACGTATCACACCTTGACTTCAGGTCTCTGCCTCCAGAACTGTGAGAAAACACCTTTAAGCCATTCTGTCTGTGCCAAACAGTTTTGGCAGCCGTAGGAGACTGCTAATGTACAAAAGCCTTTCTCCTTAAGTCACCAGACTGTCCTTTTAACTAGCTGACACTGGCAGCTCCCGAGTGATAATCAAGATGATACACTCTGACAAGGGTCCTTCGTGTGACCTGGGACAAAGAGTAACAATGTCTTGCTGATGATGTCTGCACATAGGCTAGAACAGCTGCTGCCCTCCCCTGGAGACCTGCTCTTCCAGGAGAGGACCTCACGTTGGATGCTCTTGTTGCTCGCTGGGGGACTGTCCCTTCCTTGTCCCTCCCTATTGTTGGCTGACACCCTCTCCCTGCCCTCAGCCCTTCTGCTAGCTCCCACAGGCTAGGGCCCTCCGCTGCCCTTTCCCACTGAGTCTGGGAGGTGACAGGAACAAGTCAGATAAGAGCTGTGGTCTCATTCATTTCTACCAGGTCTCCAAGGAAAAGAACCCATTCTTAGTGAACCTTCAAAACTACATTAACCAGCTAAAACATCTCTGCAGGAGCTTCAGGAGCACCTGGAGTCTGAAAGCATTCCCCCTAGGATATGCGTTATCTCCCCTCCCCTCCATTATCTCCTGATATGTACCACCTTTCTCTTCCCCCTGGCTGCAAAGGCATCTTAAAGAAAAGGTGCTATATTCCTGTTTAAAGCTTGATACAACTCTGCTACTCTTTCCCTTCTTGGGATACTTCTAGTTAACTCTTTAGTCCCCATCCAGGTGGAGGTGTTGAGAGTCAGGAGCTGGGGGGAGACATTGGGAGGAAAGTGGGGGCATTGGGAGGCAGCTGGAGAGTACCAAAGCTTTAGGCTAGACCTGGAGAGAAAAGTCTCCTGTGGTTTCTGGCAGCACCCAGCACAGGGCAGTCCTGGAGCCACTGCTAACCCACCTCCTCAGGTAATCAGCAATGGCCTGGGCATGGAGGCTGGGGAGAGGGGGAGGACGAGAGAACCAGAATATGCCTCGGTATTACACACACTGGGAGAACATAAGCTGGTCATTTCCGAGACTGCGATTGCCTGAATTGTTAGCGCCAAAGTGAGAACGAAACACGAAGCCAGAAGGAGCATCACACTGGCACAAGACCAGCACTCTCCCCTGGTAGCTGACTGTGCCCCAGAATGACCTGTGTAGCTCCAGAAAGTAGCACCATGACCCCACCCATGGAACATACTTAGATAAAGGTGGCAGAAATGAATGGAATTGAAGCAGGGAAACACAAGCCACTCCTCACATCTCTTGACTAACCACACTCACTGCCAACCAGCAGCTGATCCCCAGGATCCCGCTAGGGAGGTATGGAGCCCATACTCAAGCATTCATAGGGGCTTCTGGCTGAGAAGCCTCCTTCAGCAAGATGGCACAGGGTACCCCAATTCCCCTTGGTGCCTCTGAGTACATGGGCTAGCTTCTGCTCAAGGAAATAACAGGCATTTCCCAGGTCGTCCAGCTGAGTTCCAACTTCAGTGCAAACTCAAAATTCAGAGCTTACCAGTCCGGATCATTGTGTCAACTTACCTTATAAAAATTAATATCCTGGGGGGAGGGGCTCCCTGGTGGCTAAATGTGAAGTCTCAGTGTTATAATGCTGTAACTGCTGTGGCCTGAGTTTGTCCCTGACCGGGGAGCTGATCCACACTGCTCTCTTGTCTGCTGCCTGGTCTGCTGCCTGCCTCAGCAGTGTACCCAGTAGATTCACCTGTTCCTCGCCCCATTCTGTCTCTAGTGAATACTCTGAACCCCTCCCCCCTCCCACCCCGGCACCTTTGGCCTACACCCAGGTCTTACATGCATAAATAAATAAATCTTTTTAAAAAATGTCTTGGGTTTCTAAATCTGCCTCTTTGGGACTAAAATCTGTTTGGAGGAGGAAGTTATGTGGCTGCTTCCCCTTTACTGAAAAGGTTACCTGTGGTGGTGAAAAGCTCGCAGTCCAAGGAAACACAGCGTGAAAAACGCAAAGGCAAGTGCTGGGAGAGACCAGGTGGCCAGGGCAAAGCCAAACCATTCCACAATCTCACCAAGGAAGTTGGCCCCAGAGATGTACGTAAACAAGCCACCTGCATGTAGAATTGAAAAATCAATCGCGGAACTGGATTCCTAGGACATCAAAACCCCTCTGCTCTCTTCCAAACTACAATGGGGCAGCTAGAGTGAATGAGAGACTGGAGACCTCTGAAATGTGGCAACTGGTGGGTCCCTCTTGCGGGAAGGGGAAGAAAGCAGCAATAGCCTAATCCTTGCAAAACTTCCTGGAGGGCCCACCCTGGTGGCGCAGCGGGTTAAAGCGCAGCACTGAGAAGCTTAAGCCACTTCCACATGAGTTCGATCCCCGCCTACCCTGGAGGAGATCCACATGGCCTGGAAGACCTCAGCAGTGTACTTTGTCAATCTGCCTGTTCTGCTCCCCACTCTGTATCTGGTGAATCCTCTCACCACCCCTGCATCTCTGGCCTATACCCCAGTTCTGTAATGCATAAATAAATAGATCTTTTAAAAAAAAATTCCTGGAGTCATGAGGAGCAACTCCAGCTGCTGCTGGGCTCCCCACCACCCCCAAGTCTCTCACCACTGCTGGACCACTAGCTTTGGACAAGGATGAAGGCAGGAGACAGAACTACGCTTCACTCTACGTCACCTCTCACCTTCCGTTCTTCCTTGGATACCCCCATGCTGCTCCACATATCTCTCACCCACAAAGTGAACACACGATGTGAAGGTGATGAAACTGTATCTGATCTCAGCAGAGATTAGATGCTCCTCTGCATTTGCCTGCGCACGCCCACGTCAGCCCAGCAGTACACTCTGTCCATTTAAAGTAGGACTGGCAGGTCAGCTTCTGATGGTTTGCAAGGCTTACCTCACTATCCAAATGTTCTTCTGACATCAAAACCTTATCAAAAAATCAACACTTTTTTTCTTAGTTTTCATATCATTCTTCATTTCATGTATTTTTTCATCTTGGCTGTAATCCTCATAGACTTCCCACTACTAATTCACCTGTGTGCCATCACCATAGTCCCATGAGCTCTCCCCACCCCAGTTATGATCCCATTCCCCTTTCCAACTCTGTAAATGTCTCTGGTTTTCTGGTTTATGGTTGTTCATTGTTTTCATTTTTACTTTATACTTTATTACTATGGCCATGACCACCACCACCACCCATATCTTATACTCCTGCTATGAGTGAAACCATACAGTATTTTTCTTTTTCTTTCTGGCTTAGTTCACTAGGCATGATCCCTTCCAGCTCCATCCATGTTGCTGCAGAAGGCATGAGTTTATCTTTTTTGATTGCTGAGTAATATTCCATTGTGTACATGTACTACATCTTCTTAATCCAGACATCTATTTTTGGGCATTTGGGTTGATTTCATTTCTTCTCTATTGTAAATAGAATAGTAATAACCAAAGGGGTGCAAGTGTCCTTTTGGATTAATGTTTTTGTGTTCTTTGGGTAGATACCTAAGAGTGGGTCATAGGGAAGTTCCAATTTTAGCAGTTTGAGAAACCTCCAAACAGCTTTCCATAGTGATTGCACAAGTTTGCATTCCCACCAGCAGTGTAGGAGAGTTCCTTTTCTCCATACCCTCACCAACATTTGTTGGTGCTAGTAGTTTTAATATGTGCCATTCTCAATGATGTGAGACAGTATCTCATTGTGGTTTAATTTGCATCTCTCTTATTACAAGTGATGTTGAACATTTTTTCATATGTCTGTTGGCCATCTGCATTTCCTTTTTGGATAAGTTTCTTTTTAGCTTTTCTGCCCATTTTTTGATGGGGTTGGAGTTGTTCACTTTATTTTTACTGAGTTTCATCAGCTCTTTGTATATCTTTGTGATCAGTTCTTTGTCATTAGTATTGTGTGCAAATATTTTCTCCCAATCAGTGGGAGGTCTCTTTGTTTTATGTAGTGTCATTTTTGCTGTACAGAAGCTTTTTAACTTGATGTAGTCCCAGCTGTTTATCCTTTCTTTCACTATCCTTGCTTTGGATGATGTATCTTTAAAGATGTTATTGAGGTGTATGTTGTGTAGTGTTTTACCCACATTTTCTTCTAGATATTTTATGGTTTCAGGTCTTATGTCTAGTTTTTTAATCCATTTTGAGTTGGTTTTTGTGCATGGTACGCTGTGGTAATCTAGCTTCATATTTTTGCAGGTAGCAGTCCAGTTTTCTCAGCACTATTTATTGAACAAACTTTCTTTGTTCCATTGCATATTCTTTGCTCCTTTGTCAAACATTAGCTGTCCATAAGCCTGTGGGTTTATATCTGATTTTCTTTCTTTTTTTTTTTTTAAAGATTTATTTATTTGTACATACAGAACTGGGGTACAGGCCAGAGGCTCAGGGGCAGCGAGGGGATTCACCAGAGACAGAGTGGGGAGCAGAACAGGCAGATCGACGAAGTACACTGCTGAGGGGAGTAGTGGGCAGGTCAGGAGAGGTCTGCCACGCCATGTGGTCACCTCCGGGGCAGGCGGGAATCATACTCATGCAGAAATGGCTTTAGCTTCTCAGTGCAGTGCTTTAACCCGCTGCGCCACCAGGGAGGGCCTATATCTGATTTTCAATTCAAATCCACTGGTCTGTGCGTGTTCCAGTGCCATGCAGTTTTGATTATTATGGCTTTGTACTATAGCTTGAAGTCTGAGAGTGTGTTGCCTCCATTCTCTTTCATTTTAGTCAACAGAGTTTTGGTTCTTCAAGGATTTTTGTGGTTCTATATAAATCTCATCAATATTTGTTCTAGTCCTTTGAAGAATATCATTGAGATTTTTGTTAGTATAGAATTAAACCTGTATCTCACTTTTGGTAGGATGGCCATTTTAATTATGTCAATTCTTCCAATCCCATGAGCAGGGGATGTCTTTCCATTTCTTTGTGTCTTCCTGTATTTCTTTTAACAGAGTTTTATAATTTTCTTTGTATAGGTCTTTTACCTCTTTTGTTATGTTTATTATTCCCAAGTATTTGATTTTTTTGTTTCAATTGTAAAGGGAATGGTTTTTTGATTTCCACTTCTTCAGATTGGTCGTTTGTGTATAGGAAGGATACTGACTTTTGTGTGCTGATTTTATATCCTGCTTCCTTACTAAACTGGTTAATTGTTTTGATTAGTTTTTTCTATGGAGTTTTTAGGGTTTTCCATGTAAATTATCATATCATCTGCAAATAAAGATATTTTCACTTCTTTCCCTTGGATTCCTTTTATGTGTTTTTCCTGTCTTACTGGTCTGGCTAAGACTTCCAGTATTAGGTTGAAGAGCAGTGGTTATAGTGGACATCCTTGTCATGTTCCTGATGTTAGAGGAAAGGCTTTCAGCTTTTCTCCATTGATGATAATATTGGCTGTGGGTCATATATGGCTGTTATCATGTGGAATTATGTTCCTTCTGTTCCAAGGATTTTGAGGGCCTTAGCCATAAATGGATGTTGAACTTTGTCAAATGCCTTCTCTACATCTATTGATATGATTATGTGGTTTTTATTTTTCTGTCACTTGATGTGATGGATTACATTAATTGATTTTCAGGTGCTGAATCATCCTTGTGTCCCTGGAATAAAACCCACTTGGTCATGGTATATTATTCTTTTAATGCATCGTTGGATTCCATTGGCTAAGATTTTATTAAGGATTTTTGCATCAGTGTTCATTAGGGAGATTGGTCTGAAGTTTTTTTTGTGTGTGTTGTCTTTCTTAGGTTTTGGTATTCGTGTGATGTTGGCTTCATAGAAAGTATTTGGTAGTTTTCCTTCTTTCTCAATTTTTTCAATGACTTTGTGCAGGATAGGAACTACTTCTTTTCTGAACATTTGGCAAAATTCATTTGTAAATCCATCTGGTTCTTGGGGAGGGTTTTAATTACTGTTTCAATTTCACTGCTTATAATTGGCCTGTTTAGTTGTATATTTCTTCTTTATCTAGCTTTGAATGATTATAGAGTTGTAGGTATTTGTCATCTCTTCTAGCTTGTTGAAACTGTTTGCATATAGCAGTTCATAGTATTCTCTATTCTTTTTTTTATTTCTGCTGCGTTTGTTGTGGTTTCTCCCTTCATTTATGATCCTGTTTATTTGTGCTTTCTCCTGTTTCTTTGTGAGCCTGGTTAGGGGTTTGTCTATTTTGTTTACTTTTTCAAAGAACCAACTTTTGGTTTCATTGATTTTTTTGGATTGTTTTCCTAACTTCTATTTCATTTATTTCTGCTTTGACTTTTATTGTTTCCTATCTTCTACTGTTTTTTGGGTTATTTTGTTGTTCTATTTCCAGTTCTTAAAAGTGGTAGATTAGGTTGTTTCTTGTTTCTTTATGTGGCCTATATTGCTATGCATTTCCTCTTATAGCTGCTTTTATGTGTCTCATAAGTTTTGGAGAGTTGTGTCCTCATTGTCATTCTTCTCAAGGTAGCTTTTAATTTCTTCCTTGATCTCCTCATTGATCCAATGGTCCTCCAGTAGTGTGGGTTTCAATGTCCATGAAGTAGGTGGGCTTCTTGCCTTCTTCACATGGTTTATTTCTAGTTTGATTCCTTCATGGTCAGAGGAAATAGCTGGTGTGGTTTCTTTCTTAGTGTATTTATTAATATTTGACTTCTGTCCAATATATGGTCAATCCTTGAGAATGATCCATGTGGGTTTGAGAAAAGTGTGCACTCAGATTTTTTGAGTGCAGTGTTCTATAGATGTCTGTTAAGCCCACGAGGTCTAGGTCCTTGTTTAGAGCTTTAGTATCCTTGTTTATGTTTTGTCTTGTTGAAATCAACACATTTCTAATCGTAGTAAATATGACTATATTCAAAATTTCTACCCCACACTAAATTGGGAAAGTTTCACCAGGACATTTTTTTTCTTCCCAGAGTTTATTATATAGAGACTGTTTGGTTTCAGTTTTCTATTGATGTAGTCTTTTAATTTTTTTCTTCTACAAAACCCCTTACCTTTCTTTACTCTTGAATGATATTTTGGCCAGATAAAATATTCAGGATTGGAATTATTTTTCATTGAAGGATTTACACACATCTTGCCATTCTCTTTTTGTCTGGAAGGTTTCCACTGTGATATCTGTGGATAGTTACCAAGTGTTTCCTGCTCTGTAACTCTTCTTTCTCTGAATGCATTAGCTATCTTTCCTTGCCACAAGATTCTAGAAGTCTTGTTAAAATATGTCTTGGGGTATGTCATCATGCCAGATTCTCCCTTAATTTTTAATCAAGTGACTCTGGTTCTTTACACCTGTATGAATACATAAATGGCAGGAAATGCACAACCATGCTACTATCTACTCACTCAATAAGTCTAGACCAAATGTCAGTCACACATGATTCAGCTTTCTTGCCTAATCCAAGAAGGATTAACACTCTATGTAATATGATAATTTGATAGATATGATAATTTTTGGTGTCAGCCTGGCTGGAGTGTATATGCCAGATCTCTTGTTTTATCATTATTTCTGAAATGGTGTTTCTCAATGAGAATAACATTTGAATTGACAGAATGAGTAAAGCAGATTATCCTCCACAGTAAAGCCAGATGACTTTTTACTCTCTTGGAGCTAAGACCAAATCTTTTCCTACACTCACATTAGAACTTACACCATGGGCTTACCTCATTCTTTGACTTTTGGACTGAGACAAGAAATTACTCTCCTTGAATCCTTATCTTACAGATGGCAGATCACAGGACTTTTCAAATTCTAGAGTCAGGTATGCTAATTTCTTATTATATGTATCTTTATATGTGTATAAAAATATATACATATCGGCCCTCCCTGGTGGCGCAGTAGGTTAAAGCACTGTACTAAGAATCAAAAGCTACTTCCGCATGAGTTCGATCCCTGCCTGCCCCGGAGGAGATCCACATGGCATGGCAGACCTCTCCTGACCCGCCCACTGCTCCCCTCAGCAGTGTACTTCGTCAATCTGCCTGTTCTGGTCCCCACTCTGTCT
>NW_004567121.1:23840399-23890417 GCF_000260355.1 Condylura cristata | reverse complement strand
TATATATATATATACACATATACATATCTATATCTCTATATCCCTCTGGGAAACTCTGATACAGCACAAAGTAATCTCCCCGATGACAACTAACAGGGCAGCCTAATTTCCACCCTCCACAAACCTCATTCCAACCCCACCTTCAGGATCTGTGACCTTATATCTTCTTTCAGACTCTGCTCTTATTTTTTCAAACTTAGAGGTTCAGATCAGAAATGCAATCATTTTGTGGAAAGAACAGAATACAGAGAAGTCAGATGCAAACTGGAATAAATTATGTCCTTTGTGCCCTCACTCTCTCTCTCTCTTCCACAGCATGATCCCTGGGACAGGCTCCCAAGAAAGAGTGGGACTCATTACCTTGAGGAAACATTACCTTGAGGAATCTTATAGACAATTTCTCCAGGCTTCCTGAGTTGGTACAATATGTAATCACTGTGAATGTTGATTCCCAGTCCCAAAATAAATAAGAAGACACCTTGGCAAGGACGAGAGAAAGAAAAAATTAATATGTCCTGATTTTACCCAAAAGCTAATTTTTTTTTCTAAAACCAAAGGGAAGGGCATTATAGTTTTAATTTTAAGAACAGTACTAAGCTTAGGGCAGAAGGAAGACGGGGCAATTATATAGCCATGGTCCCACATTTGGGTGTGGGGCAGTGCTGTTTTTTAGAACAAAAATCTGCAAGTGCATAGTCATGTGATGAAGGCAGATGGGAGAGGAGTGAAGGAGGCAGCATCCTTGTCCAATAATTAAGTAAATAAATACGTGAATAAGTAAAGAACAAGTTTCTGGTTCGTTCCCAAGGCATCAAACTGTGGTTGGCAAACTCAACAGACAATTCCAGCCCCCTTTCTTTTGCATCCCCCACTAGAGAAGTCGGATAGCTGGGAAGTGGTCATACGACCTAGTTCTGCAAAAAGAACAAAAAGGGACGTCTTCTGGAGACTTCCTTGGAAGCCTTTACTTTCATGATAGTGGGAGAATGAGGCCAGTGCTCTACTTCTGTGCTCTTCCTTCAATGGAGACGTGACACCTCGAGCTATAGCAACTCTCTTGCAGGCATGAAGTGGCTCTCATGAGGGCCAGAGGAGCAGGAAGACAGAAAGAGCCTGGGATCTGAATGGCATTTGCAACAACTAAAGGAATGCTGATGCCTTTTGTATGTTCCTGTTACTTAAGAAGTATGACTCCTTCATTATTATATCACTGAGTTAGCTTTCTGTGACTCACTACTGAGAGCATTCCCGACTGATACATTCACTCTCATTCATATGACTGGATCGGATTGGAGGGCCTGACCCCTAGCAAACTGGTTTCCATCACTGCCAGTTCACCTACACTCTCTCCTCTCCAATCTCTGGTCTGAGATGAGAGGAGCCAGGACCATTATTACAGCCCAGAAATACTCAATGTTTGCCTAAGTGCCCAACCTCACTTCTTAACAAAGAGTGCATGTGCTGATCAAAATACATGAGGCAAAATGAAAGAACAGCTGAATTAGAAAAGTCAGGTCTGCTCTCACCTCATTTGCAATAAAACTAATTTTCAGTCTTCTCTAACAGAAGATTATTGACCTGGCTGAGGGGAGTCTGGGGGAGCAGCTGCCAGAGCACTGTCTGGATGTCAGTGTGTCCTTGGCAATCTCTCAACCTCTTTCAATCTCCATTGTCTGCAAAATGTAGATGCTAACAATACCTATCTCACAAAGATGGTATAAGGTTCGCTCATGTATTTATTTATTCATTCAACTAATATTTATTCAGTGTCACTTTGTACTAAGCCCTATCTTAATACCAGAAGTGCCGCAGTGATAACAATAGACAACATGTCTTATTCTCAAGGAACTTACATTTCAGCAGAGGAAAGTAAAACTGAATTAAAAGAACTTTCATGAATTAACATCCCATAATGATCACCGCAATGCAGAAACCCAAAAAAAGATGAGACACATAGTGAACTGGGGTGAGGAGACGGGGCTTCTACTTTAGATGAAGTGGGTGCGGAAAGCTATTCTGAATATCTAGCATTTGTCTGTGATTTGAATAATGAAAAGGCAAACATCTGTAGAAGAGCAGTCTAGTGGGCCAAATAGCAGGTGCAACAGTCCTGAAGCCAGAACAGATTTGCCACATCTAAGAAGCAGAAGGAGGCTGCTGTAGTTAAACCTTTAATGTAGGGGGGAAATGAGGACAGGTTAAGCAAAAAGCACATCCAGCATGCTACCCTAGAGGGATGCAATAGGAAACTCTTGGCAGGGCAAAAACAGAATCTGACTTGTTTACTACTGCAAAAGAAATATCTATGTGGTGGAGAAGATTAAACACTAAGTCAAAGAAACAAATAAAGCACAAGCCCTTACTCCTGCCACCCAGAAGTTACCACCTTTAAGGGCCTTGGTGCATGTGCTTCCCCAGCTCTAGCTCTAGCTGATGGAATACCTGGGCCTTGTCTCCATGTCCTCGGGTGTTGCCAAGTGCCTCTCATAACTGATTTGTGCAAGCCAACATGCAAAGTAGGATCACATCTGACATCCAGTCATTACACCCTTGAAGGCCATTTTAATCCAGCCCACATCCCCAGCTCTTTTTTTTCCCCCAGAACACTGATCTCTCGAAATGGCCAAGCACCTCTTTCTTGATAAGACAGAAGGACTTCCTCATGGTGGTGTTTAATTTTCCATCTAATCTTTGTACTTCTTATCAATTTTTGAGTGTGGTTAACCTATCAGTTTAATATACAATTAGGCAACTAGGCACATTTAGTTATTTGCTCTCAACTCAGGGACTACTTCCATTTAGATTTATTTTTTTAGCTAAGTGAAATGAAGTTTCATGATTCAAAAGACAAAATAGTATTGAAAAAATAGCTCTACCAAGCCATCCCTGGTGGTGCAGCAGGTTAAAGCACAGCACTAAGCTTAAGCCGCTTCCGCATGAGTTCGATTCCCGCCTGCCCCGGAGGTGATCCACATGGCGCAGCAGACCTCTCCTGACCTGCCCGCTGCTCCCCTCAGCAGTGTACTTCGTCCATCTGCCTGTTCTGCTCCCCATTCTGTCCCTGGTGAAGCCTCTCACCCTCCGCATCTCTGGCCTGTACCCCCGTTCTGTATAAATAAATAAAATAAATCTTAAAAAAAAATAGCTCTACCATCATCCTATTCTCTTACCCTCACCCTACAGGAAACCTTTAATTTCTTTTTCATCATTCCAGTATTTCTTTTTCCAATTGTAACCACACACATTTCCTTTCTATCCACTTTTACATAAAGTAGTGCACTAGATACAGTCGCACTGTTCATTTTTCTTCCCCAGGTGTTCTGGGGAGTCTCTCTATGAGCTCACAGAGATCTTTCTCCTTGCTGCTAGTTTGTTTTTGTGGCTCCTGAGCACTCCGCTGTGTACTTGGTCAGCATCTGCGCCACTAATCCTTGGGTGATCCGTGTTTTCAATGGTGCCCTCTGATTGCTGTGGGAAAAGGGGGTGTGGGAGGCTAGGACCAGAGGGAGGAAGTTTGCTGGCAGTCACCATGGCCATGGGGGCAAGAGATTGCTGTGGCTCAGACTAGGCTGCAGCAGTGCAGGAGGGGTGAGTGCAGCTGGTGCGGCTTGAGGAGGGAGGAGCTGCAGTACTGAATGATGGAGAGAATGTAATATACAATAGGAATGAAGGGTCATCCCCAGGTAATGAGCCAAGATGACTGACAAGAACCTCCTGTACCTGTTTTTCTCTCAGATAATGGAAAATTAACCATCAGCATTTCCTAAAACTGTTTTGTGTCTTTGAGGAAGTGCAAACTGATAAAGACCTAAATAAAGTGAGGCAGCAGGCTCCACGAATACACAGGACACAACTCTACAGGCAGAGACGAGTCTGTTCAAAAGCTCTAGGGCAGGATAGACCCAGCTCTTGGCCAACACAGACCCATCGGCACCTGTAGGCAAAACGAAGAACCAAGAAGGGCTGGGTCTCCCAGGGATTGGTAAGGATGCGTATTTTATCTGAGAGTGCTGGAAATCCACTAACTGTGGAGATGGATGTTGACTTTTTTTCAAAGTTTTTTCAGGCTACTATAGAGAGAAAAGATTAGGGGATGAGTGAAAGGAGAAACTAGAATCTTTGGGAAGTCCCTGCATTCGGGTGGAGAGAGATGACGATAATTTGGAGTGTGGGAAGGAATATTACCTGGGGAGTTCAGGATGGGGACAGGGGGTACTTACCCAGGCTAAAGCGTATGTCTGTGTACCACTCCACTGGGTAGTCAGAACAGTAAATCAGAGAGTAGCTTTGCAGGAACCCGTTTCCCGTACAGAAGGCCATGGCCTCAAAAACTATGAAAACTGGATAAGGCCTCCCTCTGGTGAACAGTGAATAGACAAATGTCCTGGGGTATATGAAAAGGAGAAAGGTCAGAGTCCATTGTTTAAAAAACAAGGAGAAAAAAGCTTGCACACAGTTACATGAAAACAACTGTTAAAAGCCTTTTCTTTTTTTACAGTTGTGCAATGAAAGAACATTATTATCTAGTTTCACATTTACGCTGTCATTTCCTTAAAATCCAAAGTGCCATTGTTGAGTATCTTAATTTTTTTTAAAGATTTATTTATTTATGCATACAGAACTGGGTACAAGCTAGAGGTGCAGAGGTGGTGAGAGGCTTCACAAGGGACAGAGTGGGAAGCAGAACAGGCAGATGGACGAAGTACACTGCTGAGAGGAGCAGCAGGCAGGTCAGGAGTGGTCTGCCGCGCCATGTGCATCAGCTTTCTGGCTGAGGATCAAACTCCTACTGCAGTGGCTGCAATAGCTTCGTAGTGCTGTGCCTTAACCCACTGTGCCACCATGGAGGGCCCTGCATATCTTATTTTATTCTCACTCCATCTTGAAAGATAAATACAACTCCCACCCAATAATTAATAAACTCTACCCTACAAACCCAGGGGAGATAAGTTTTACAGAGTCAGAGATGTTGTGTTGTTGGAAAGGAAATAATCGAACAAGAATGCGGAAGCCCAGATTGCCAGAATTACATAGACACCAAGTGGAAAGAAGTTCCACTGTGATTTGCTTCTGGTGACAATTGGTGACAAGCTGGGGATCAAAAAGAATAATAACTAGAAATGCTATAGACACTGAGTAAATGAAACACAAGTCCATCGTGACACTTTTTTAAAAAGCTTTGCAAAGGCAATTAAGTATTCAAGAAATTTTGAAAGTACTCAAAAAATAAGTAAAGGACTACTCTACATTTCATTTACAATCTTCCTATTTGGTTGTTTCTTGAAAATGGTTTATGTGTTACTTCCTAAGTAGATTTTATGTGTATTATATGTGTATTAGGGATTTATTGCTGCACAATAAATAACTCACCCCAATGCTTAGTTGTTAAAAACATGTATTATAACTCATAGTTTCTATATGTTAGGAACACAAGAGTGATTTGGGGTTTTGGCTCAGGGTTCATCATGCATTTGACCAGGCATGCAACCATCTGAAGACCTGACTGAGATTGAAGGATCTTCTTCCAGGAAGGCTCATTGTATGGTTGAAGAGTCGGTGTTGGCTATAGGCAGGAGGTTTCATCTTCTCCAGTGGGCTTCTCCATAGTGGATTCAACCAAGGGAAGCTTGGTATCCTCATTACACAGTGGCAAGCCTTCCCCAGTAGAGTGATGTAAGAGGGAGTGCCAACAGAAGCTAGCTTTTTTATGACCTGCTCTCAAAAGCCATACACTACCACTTCACCACACTGTTATTTCCTAGAAGCAAATCACAAATTCTGTGGGAGAAGGAAATTGGATGGATATCATCTTTCAGAGCTGTTGAAACAAAAAAATTATGGGCAAATTTTTAGACTACCAAGCGTCCTTGGCAACTTAATTCATCTAAATATCCACTTCCCATTGCTAACTGGAGAATAATGATACCAACCTCAGAAGGCCCTTGCAAGAACTTAATGGTACAACTGAATATAAATGAACAGTTTCTCCATTTCCCATCCAAGGAAACACTTCATTATAGTTATAGTGTACCAACCCTGGGATCAACCTAAGAGCAAGGGTGAAGATGGCCTCTGTGCCCTCGTCTTCACACCTGTTCGCATCAGAGCCACTGTGGGACCTTCTCCTCCAGAGTCCCTATTTCTTTTAGGTTCTCAGGATCCTAGACATGCATGACACAGATATGCCAGGTTATATCCCAAAAGGGTTATTTATACTGGAATTTCTCAGTCTTTAAACCTCTTCCTGTTCTTTTATTGAAACTTGCCATTTATTTGTCCCAGTGCCTCAGGATGTCCCACTTCCTCTTATAGGGAAAGCTAAAATCTATGGCCAACAATATTTCATAAATGGAGTTATCACCTATCATTAGTACATTTACAATTGATCTGAGGGAACTAAAAAGAGTATCTTACAACAAATAGCAGATTGAAGATAAATTCTATCCCTTAAAACAAAGTTGAGCATGCTGTGCACTTATGTATCACATGAATAGTTTAATAAAATTGTAATCAGTCAGCACTCACTCTACACTCTCAGCTCCACTGTGAAAATGAGAATTGTGGTTGCTTGTATGGCTATTCTAAGGGACCTCAGAGACAGCCTTTTTCAGGGCCCTTCATGTCTGACCTCATGCTGTCCCTGATGCTGGAGTCCACACAGGTAAGCAGAGTGCCTCTGGAAGCCCCAGGGCACAGTGGCCAGGGTCCACATTGACCTAATCATCCTGTCCATCTGCGTAAAGCTTCAGAACAAAGAACATGCTGTTGAGGAGCTACACAGGGCCAAGTTTAAATTCCCTGGCCACCAGGAAATCCATATTTCCAAGAAGAAGTGCTTCAGCAAGTGAAGTATGGATGAATTTGAAGACATGGTAGCTGAAAAGTGGTTTACCCCTGATGGCTTTGGGATCAAGTACATCCTGAATCTCAGTTCCCTGGACAAATGGCCAGCCCTGCACTCATGAGAGCAAAGGAGCTGCTCCCTTATTAGTCATGTAAATAAAAACCATATTTATATCAAAAAAAGGGAGAGAGAGAGAGTTGTGGTTATGGAGGACAGAGGTCAGTTTATAACCAGAGACACTTGGGGAAAGGAGAAAACTAGGTAGAATTTGTCAAAATGGAGATTCCCTGTGGCATTTGGTATCCTCAGGGAACAGAAAGTAGTGAGAAGGAATCCTAAAATATATGTGGTAAGACAGAAAAATAGTTTTACTGAAGTCTTAATGGGTGCCTTGCATGTGACAACGAAATTCAACTCACAAGGTGACTGCCTCTAAGATGTCTGCCTCTAAGGTGGCAGATAAGTAGTCAGTGATGAAGGATTTCATGTTGCTTCTCCTTGGGATCTGTTTTCACTTTTGACCTGTATCTCTCAAATATATTGCTTTAAACCAAAGAAAACCCTTGCATGATAGGAATTTCAGCCATGATATAGGGTCACACAATGCAGGTGAAAGACCACCCCATTCCTGGGTACCAGTCAGACTGGATTCAGATAGCCCAGTTCTGTAAATGCACTCTGGAGATAGATGATACTGGTAAGAAAGTACTATACTGTGTGTGTATGTGTGTTACTTCTGGGCCAAACTCAGAGATGTAGTAATTTTCCTAAAACCACACAACCACAAGTAAGCAAGAGAGATGGAATTTCTGATTAGAAAAGGAAATTGGAGCATCATCTACAATCAAAGAAAATCCCACATACACTTCCGAAGAACCCAAGCTTGGTTTTCAGGCATTTTAGTTCATGGATATTGCTGAATCTAGGGTAGTCATTTGTTGTATGTGCCACCAAACACTACTGTTATAGTAAATGCCCTGGTTTTCCACGAGGGACCTACTTCCTTCCATCTTAGCCCTCCAGGCTCCTCAGACCAGAGAAAGGCTCTCACACTGGTTTGTTTTTGGAATGGGCATATGGCTCAACAAATCTCAATAGGTTCTGCTAACACTTTTTTTCTAGAACTGCTCTTCTCCCCCTGCCTTGGATCTGAGATGCTATGGTTATCTTGCTGCTACAAAGAACAAGCTTACTGAGAACACAGTCAGTAAAAAAATAGAGCCAACAGCTAGAGAGAGAAGCCAGGTCCTGATGGTATCTTTGGAACTACTACATCAATCTGGATCTCAAGTTGGAATTTCCCAATTATGAGTTAATAAATTCAGGTCTGACCGTAACTCTATTTTAATTTATTTTCTGTCACTTGGACCTGAAAAAGTCCTGATTAATAGGCTATCAAGCTGTTCTTTTCTGAAACAATCATCAAACTTTTCTGAACTTAACACCAGAGTTGGTGAAGGTTCTGAGCTGCACTGAAACACAGTTTCCCCCGAATAATTCTTTTCAGAGTGGAACCTACCAAAAGTCTTTTCCTCACTGGAGTCTCACTGGAACAAAGGACATTATGTCAACGAGTCCTCTGAACCCCTGGCTCATTTCCCTCAGTCCTTCTCAAGAACTAACGAGTTCTGACACTGAGAAGTCACCTGTCTATATACTCAGAAAACCTGTCATTGTAAGAAATGGTTTTGGATATAGGAGAGAGTGGGATGTGCTGGGACTAAACACAGAATGGGTCAGTGCATCCCACCAACCTTACATTTCATTATGACTTTATATGGTGGATTCAGCAGTGACTCCGAAAAAAAGGTATGCCCATATCCTGATCTCCATAACTTGTGAATATTTACTTTATCATAGCAAAAGACTGACTGAGTTCTTACATGGCAAAAGATGTGATTAAATTAAGGATTGAGCCCTCCCTGGTGGTATAATGGGGTTAAAGCACAGCACTATGAAGCTATCGAAGCTACTGTACCACAAGTTCAATCCCCAACAGGGGAGGTGACCCACATGGTGCAGCAGACCTCTCCTATCTAGCCTGCTACTCCCCTCAGCAGTGTATTTCAATCAATCTCTCTGGTCTGCTCTCCACTCTGGTGTATCCTCTCACCTCTTGCACCTCTGGCCTGTACCCTAATTCTTGTATGCATAAATAAATAAATCTTTTTTTAAATAATTATTTAATTAATTGATTAAGGATTTTGTGAAGAGAGGATTATCCTAGATAATCTGAGTAGGTCCTAAATGCGATCTTGTGTATCCTTCGATGGGAAGGAAGAAGAAAGACACACAGTGAAAAAGGCAATGTAAAGACGATGCACAGAGATGTGGCCACAAGCCAAAGAATGCCAACAGCCACCAGGAGCTGGAAGAGACAAAGAGTGGATGTGCCTGTAGAGCAGAAGGACCACAACAGCCCTATCAACACCTTGATATCAGACCACAGGCTTCCAGAATGGTGAGAGAAAATGTTAGACCACCCAGTTTGTACCATTGTGTTACAGTAGCTACTGGAAGCTAATACACCTATACTTATATTATATTAAGCCACTGATGTTAATTTCAGTTCAGATATCTGGTAAGGGAAATGCCAGCATGGGCCACAGATAGCCAATATTTATATCAGGTAATTATTCTCCAAATAACATTCTAAGTACTTGTACTTATTAACTCATTTAATCTTTATAGTTATCCTAGGAGATATGTCTTATTATAATTATCCTCATTTTACAAATAAGGAAATGGAGACACAGTGAGATTAAGTTAGTCCAAGGTCACACAGTGATGAAATATCAGATCTAGTGATCTGAGTACAGGAGGGGCTGATTCCAAAGTTTATATCCTTGAGAAGTTTCTCTACTGCAGTCACTGTGTGAAAACAAAAAACAAAAACTGTTCATTGCAAGGGCATTTGTCTACAGTAGAGGTTCTCACCTCTGGTTGCATATTCGAGTCATCTGAGAGCTATTTAGGAATGCCACAGAGAAAGCAACACACTTGAAGGGCCATCAGAATCTGAGACAAAGGACTGCGACCATCAGTTACGTATGAAAGTTCCCTTAGGGGTCCTTCCTGGTGGCGCAATTGGTTAGGAAGCAGCACTGCAAGCTAGCGCAGCTGCTTCAGTGAAAGTTTGATCCCCAGCCCTGGAGGTGATCCACATGGTGGGGCAGAGCTCTCCTGACCCACCCACTGCTCCCCTCAGCAGTGTCTGTTCTGCTGCCCACCCAGCCTCTGGTGAATCCTCTCACCACCACGCCTCTGGCTTGTACCCCAGTTCTGTATACATAAATAAAGAAATCTCAAAAAAAAAAAAAGTTCCCTCAAAATGATCTCAATGTGCAGCCAGTATGCAAATAATCTGACAAAATTACTTCCAATTGCAGGTTTAACTAATTTTTTAACTGGCATTCACCAGATGGTTCAGCTTCTCTGTGGCCTATGTCCTCACATAATTAGATAGCCAAATCTAGTAAGAGAAAGATAAAATTCAGTAAGAACACATTTTTCTCTGCAGTGAAGTGGTTGACCACTTTCTATCAGGAGCTATACCGTGGGAAAATTCAATGTATTATATCCCCAAAGCTCTTAGAACTTCTTCCCATCTTGCTCTGATGCCCTGGAAATGAGAACAGTCAGGTCCCATTGTTAACCCCATGCAGATGTCATCTGGTCTGAATCACCAAGAGGTCATGAGACAGAAGGTCTACTTAAATTATGAATAACAATGCTATGTTAGCTCATAGCAACTTAAGATGCAGCATACCATTTTAAAGCTTTCTGTTACATGTTCTTAAATCTTCATGCTGGTGACCAGGAGACTCTGGAACTGCTCACTCACTCATTGCTTCTCTTTCTTCCTGTCTCCACATGAAAATAAAAGTTCAGTCTGAACACTAGTGAATCACCCAGGTTTTAAGAAACTTTGAGGGCTCCTCTGAGTAATGGAAGGAGTAATCATGACAGAGACACAACCTTCTGCAAGAGACAAGTCCAAGACATAGATTCATTTATTTATTTACTTGCTTCACTTGCTTACTTATTTGAACCCCAAAAAGTCAAAACAGAGAATCAGATCCGCATCTTTGCCCTGAGTAACTATTCTATCTTTTTTTTTTTTTTCCTTAATTGATTTGGGTGGGTTTTGGCATTGCACAGGCATACCTGCTCGGTCACTCATGCTAACTGGTCATGAAAAAATTAATTCATTATAAATGATGACATAAGGTTTTTTTTAACTGAGTACAATGTTCAGCAGCTTGAACTAAGGACTAGACATGACACTTCTGCTGTTGAGTACAAATACATTTCTCAATTTTGTCTCCCTTATTTCTCAATGTTTGCAAAAAGAAATTTGTGATTTTCTGATTCCAACTGTCTGATTTCATACTACAACCTAAGTATATAGGGATCAAAATGTCATTTGAAAATCAAGTGCTCTGCACAGTTATGCAGTAATAAGATCTCGGTATTGCCATCATCCTGAGAATGTTTCAGGAGTTTCCACCTTTGTTTAAATATTGTCCTAGGGCTCAGTAACTCTGATCCAAAAGCACAAAATTCAAAGATGGATCTGCCTCAGTACATCTCCCTTCTACATTTCCATTCTAGTCTTCACTTTGACAAAAAAAGGAAAAGGCATTTTCTGAGGTTTCTGGCAGAATTTATCAGTGAAAGTTTCATTCCCATTATTCATAACGTGTGTTTCTAGCTCCCATACTCTGCTACCCACTGAAAGGGGTTTTTGAACCAACTTGACATTCATTTTAGGTATAAGGGGAGTGAAACCATTAAATCCTTTGAAAATATGACAAGAAAAAAGTGCAAAATTAAAGTGTCAGCTATTTTCATCACACATTCCAACTGTTATCAATATTAATTCACTCATGTCCATGTGGGTTTATTCAGAGTACACTATTTATGTGCTATTTTTTCATAAATTACTTTATATATCATTTCCATCACACATATAATTCCTGAAGGTAGTACTGTGAAGTATACCTAAAATCCAGTCATATTGATTATAATTAGTCCTTATTTGTAGAACTCTTACATAATGTCCAGTATTTCACAATTACAAATAAATAACACTGTGACTTTGTATAAATTGATCTTTGATTTTTTGGATTATTTCCCTTGAATGTTATCTCCAAGTGATGTTCCTAGGTTAAAAAAGTGAGTTTTTTTAGTCATTGCAAAACATTGCCAGAATAACATCTCAGAAAGTTTAAAACATTCTCAGTGACACAGGGTCACACATACACACAGGTCTAAGTAGAGTTTTTCAAAAAAAAATTATTGAAGTATAGATAGCAGCCATCTGGACACATTTAAAGTATATAATCTGATCAATTTTGAAACCATTGTGGTACCAAGATAATGAACATAGGCATCACCACCCAAAGTTTGCTCATCTTCACAACCTCACCCTTCTGCACCTTTCTTTGTCCTCAGGAAAGCACTGATGTACTTGATTCATTATAGATTAGTTTTCATTTCCTAGAACTTCATATAAGTAAAACCATAAAACACTAGCTCTTTTGTTAGACTTCTTTGATGCAGAATAATCCTTTTAAGTTTCATCCATGTTTCAGTACATATTACAAGTTCATTCGTTTTTATTGCTAACTAGTACTGCATTATTGTATGGTTACACCAGAGTTTGTTTACTCATTGACCTGCTGAAATAACATGTGGCAAGTTCTACTTTTCCACTATTGCAAATAAAGCTGTTACATTTATATACAAGATTTTTTTATTAACAATTGCTTTTATTTAGGAGGGAAAAGAGCTAATAATGGAATGCTCAGGCACATATGTTTAACTTTTTAAGAGATGTTGTCTAAAATGGTTTTCATTTTACATTCCCATCTACAAGGTGTAAGAATTCTAGTCCCACACATTCTCACCAACACTGGTATGATGAGTCTTTCTGAATTCTAGCCACCCTGGTAATACTTAGATCACATTAGGTTTAATTTGCACTTCCCTAATGACTAACGATTTTGAACAACTTTTCATGTGTTTATTTGCCCTTCATTTGTTTTCACTGGGAGGTGTCTGTCTTCATACCATAAGGTACAGAAGCAGTTCATTGGAGAAAGAAATGGGACTGGAACAATTAAATATGCAAAATAAAGTTTACTCATAGTATCTGACCCCATATATAAATTAAGTCAAAATGGGTCATAGGCATAAATCTAAACCTGAAACTAATTCTTCTGCAAGGAAACATAAGAGAAAACCCTTGCAAGTTTTGAATAGGAAAAGACTTCTTAGATATGTCACTAAGAACAAAAACAATAGAAAAATTGGACTTCATTAAAATTAAAATTTTGTGCTTTGTAAATAGCATGGGTAAGAGAATGAAAAAGGCAAATAACACACAGTCTGAGGGAAAGTATTTACAAAGCATGTTTTGGTAAAGTATCCAGAATATATGAACATTTGAAATTCAATAATAAGAAAACAAAGGACCCAAAGCAGTAGCATTTATATTTGTTTATCAGATATGTAACTATTAGCACAAATATTCATTGAGATGCTAAAGAGGCTAACGGACTGAGAAGAGGAAACAGCACACAAAAGGAATTGGAGATAATTCACGGTCATATAGGGAAAATGTAGACAGCAAATTGCCTTACTTTCTTGACAGTAATGCCTAGGATCATCTTTGACAACATGGAGCAAATATAATGGAAGAATTTCAAAGATGGCCCACAGCATAATTAAGAATAGAATACACAAAAGATACTTGGAATTAAAAAGAAGAGAGAGGCTCTCCCTAGCAGCACAATGCATTAACGCGCAGCACTATGAAGCTGTCTGCAGCCCCTGCAGCTCGAATTCAATCCCCAGCCAGGGCGATGACCTACATGGCACAGCAGACCTCTCCCAACCTGCCCACTGCTCCCCTCAGCAGTGTCGGTCTGTCAATCTGTCTGTTCTGCTCCCCACTCTGTCTCTGATGAATACTCTCGCACCCCACACCTCTGGCCTGTACCTCAGTTCTTGTATGCATAAATAAATAAATCTCAAAAAAGGAGAGGTCTATGGAGCAATTTTAAGTGACAGTCACTGAGTTGGCCTGTGTTTCTGATGGAGCATCACATTCCCACACACTCATCTGGAAAGGGACCAGGCATCAAGGACCACCCCAAGGGCAAACCCCATCACTCCCTCCCTCCCAGCAGTGACTGCAATCAGACAACATCTACAACTGTAACTGCCTCAAGAACAGAGGAGATAACCAATGTAAAACATGTAACATAATTCCTGGAACACCCAGAGCTCAATAAATATTGGTTTCCCCTTCCCTTTTCTGCTTTCCATAACCAAATGGAAGGCAAATTGCATTACTGGCCCTAGTTCAGAGGGTTTTAAATTTTAGAGTTCCTATACTGAGCTGAGTCTTGTCAAAGACTCGGGGTTGAACAAGGCAACTTCTTAAACAACTTGAGTGCAAACTTTGAGATCCCTGTTGCTGTGCATGGCAGGGAATCAAAAAAGAATGGAAAGTGGCCTTGGTTCCAGAACCAACATGCCAGGTTCTGGCAGAAATCAACAGGTAACTTTTGTATTCTAACTGGTAATAGGAGACATTTATGCCCCCCCCCCCCCCCTTGCTAAGTGCCCTTCATTGAAAGTGCTGCTCTTGGCCTTTCTACTGTCTCTCACGCTCATGCTTCCTCAGGTGAAAAGTGAATAAGCTGATGGCCAATTTCAAGAACAGGAACTCTCAAAGGGCTTGTGCAGTGCAGCCCGCTTTGGCTGCTATCTTTTCAGAAGAGGCACCACTGAGACAGACTCAGCTGTGGCGTTGCTGAGTAATTCTGAGGCACAGCATTGGCAGGACCACGTGAAGAAAATGTCAACTTGACTATTGATAAGAGGGGTCATTTGTCTCTCATTATCTAATGCCCAGGTTTTCTCTCCAGTTCTGCACTGAGAGAAGAGTTGTGCCAATTGCCGGGTCCCTGCAATCCCATCCACCCTCACTCCTGCACACTCAGATACAGACTCCAGAGACCTCAGGTGTCCCGTGGAATGGCTGTGGTTCCCCTCTAGTCCATCGCTCCCACCCAGATAGATCTTGCTGCCCCCCCCCAACCTTCCCACCAAGAGAAGGGTGGGCATGGCCCAGCGGCTCTCTCCTGCCTTCCTCCCATGGCAAGCACCAGACATTGTGCTTCTGTGTCCCCCAAAAGGACTCAGCAAAGGTCTGAGCACTCTGTGGACCTCGGGTAAAGAGTTAGGAGATCTGGGTCCAAACCTCGCTGAGCCCCCTCCTCACCACCTGACTTCTTACACATCACTTTGCCAATTTGGATCTGTTTGTTCTTTTTATGTGACAGTGAATTCTGTTTAAAAATGATCAGTTAGCTGGTTCTCTCTTTCATTGTGGGAAAAGTGAAATGATCATGATCTCTAACGTTTATTTACATTTTTGTTAGATATAGCTCTATATTTTTCAGATGTGTTTATGATGTCATTCCATTTAGAATATAAACTCCAAAACTCTTACTATTTTCTACAAGGATTCAAAGAAGGGACAGAGAATCCAGGATTTCCAAAAAAAAAAAAGTTTTATTTCCAAATTCCTACTTAAATGCAGAAGAAATTTTCTAGAATATGTCCACTTCTTTGCTATAGAACCTAACAACATTTTATAACAGAATTACCAGGGCACTGAATGTGAAGCTAAACCATTCATGGTTTCCTTTAGCGGAGGACTAGCAAATCAAGGCCTGCAGCCAAATACAGCTCATTGCAGGTTTTTGTAAATAAAGTTTTATTAGAACACACGCAGACTCGTTTGTTTACATAACATCTCTGATAGTTTTTATGCTCTATGAGAAGAGTTGAGTATTTTCAATAACTATATGACTGCAAGACCTAAAATAGTTACTGACTTTTAATTTCTGACGTCTGACAGAAAAAGTTTGCTGATCCTCACCATTATAAAAACTGTCCAGTCAGGCCCTCCCTGGTGGCGCAGCAGATTAAAGCACAGCACTAAGAAACTAAAGCCGCTACCGCATGAGTTCGATCTCTGCCTGCACCGGAGGTGACCCACATGGCGCGGCAGACCTCTCCTGACCCACCTGCTGCTCTCCTCAGCAGTGTACCTCCTTAATCTGCCTGATCTGCTCCCCACTCTGTCTCTGGTGAATTCTCTCACCCCCCTGCACCTCTGGCCTATACCTCAGTTCTGTATGCACAAATAAATAAATCTTTAAAAAAAAAAAAACTGTCCAGTCAGTCAATCTTAGTTGATAGAAATTATGTCTCATGAATATCCTTGGTTCACAAGAATGTGTTATCCTGCCCTGGCCTTTATCCCTAATGTGTAATAGAAGAGATTTGTCTATAATGTGTCCAATTGAGGTATTAATGATCATTTGGTTTCTCAGTCAAGAAAAAACTTTAGTGGTAACATTTGATTACTTCTGAAAATTTGAGACATCTGCACCTCTGATAAGATTCAAGAAGCATTGACAGGAAATATCAAGAGACTCCACTTCCCTCCCTGCCTCTGACTGACTCAACTTCTTGCTGTTTTTGTTTCTGTAAAATAAGGAAATAGGACAAGATGAGGATGATGTTTTCTTAAAATAGCTAATTAGGTGAAATGCCATAAAGGCTGCCACTTAAACCCGAGAATGGTGTCACACTTAGACCTACAGAGGAAGGGCCCAGAGATGCCTGACTTGAGTCTTGAAGGACAGGGAGCAATGCAAGCTGCTGAAGACTGAAGTGATGGAGAGAACAAAAAGGCATGTTATTGAATCATCATTCTATTTGGCTGACTAGGAGATGCCATATGTTTCAGCATCTCAAGCCCAGAGGAGATCTCTCTAAACTCAGATTCTAACATATTCGTTACATCCGGCTTCTGGAGCCACATCAAGGAAGGTCACAACGCCCAGCAACTTCACAGAACACAGTGGCCTTTCTCAGAGGAGATTTCTTTTCCTTTTTCATCCAAGTACCAAGGTCACAGCTAAGTCTTGAAAAAGACATCACTGCTGTAGGTCATGGATGCTGTGATGACAATTACATGAGCAACCAAGGCGAACACCAGCAAGAGTGTGAGCAAATGATCATTCCAGGGCTCTCATCAAGGTTGATGAGAGGTGAGGTAACTCTGACCTCAAAAACTTTTGGCAGTGGGATCGGATGCCACACTTACACCTCAGTCATTTTCATGTGGCTACACCATCCAAATACCCACAATCGATTCTGAAGTAGCCATGCAGTCTCAATAAGGATTCCCAAGTAAGCCCCAGTTTCCCCACAATTCTGTCTGTACTGATGTCAGAAATAGAATGCATTAGTGCATACACTAAATCTTAGTGCAAACCAATAGTGGACCAGTACTTTTCTGTACACTGGGAAGTAGCCATGAACAAATGAGACAAAAAGTCTGTCTTTGTGCAACTGCACCCTAGCATATCACCTCTGTATGAAGAAAAGTGTAAAGACTCTACCCAAAGGCACATAATGCTGTTCTGAACAGTCCCCCAGGGACAATTTCTGAAAGAGAGTAAATCACATGTGCCAGCCTTCCTCCCAAGCCCTTGCCCTTACATCTTCATCCTTGGGTCAGTTATACAAGATAAAGGAAAGCCATGACAACCTGATACTTTTCCCTTAGTTATGCTTCATTATTTCTCTTTATCAAGCCAAAACTCCTACTGCCTCACAGCAGATACATATCAACTCTACAAAACATTCAAAACCTTTGACCCACCTCTGGTTAATGTCCTAACTTCTGAAAAGAATTTGGGCAAAAAATAGTGCATCACAGTTTGACTTAACCTAGGTCTCCCACACCCTCCCAAAAGGCAGATTAAATATCAAACTCTAAATCACTGTTTATATGTGAAACAGCAAGTCATTAAGATGATATTTACAAAGATTCTATGATAATGAGAAAGTATTTTTAAATATTAAGTAGTCAAGCAGCAGAAAAGCCTATATATATATATATATTCAATATAAGAAGACTTTGGAAAAAAATCTCCTAAGAAAAATAATAGGCATGCTCCAAAATATAACTGTTACTATCCTTAGATGTTAAAACACCTAAAGACACAAAGAGTGTTATAGATATTTTTCTACATTTTATATTTTTCCCTATAGTGAAAATTCATCATTCATTATGATTAAAATATAATCAGTGTAAGCCTGAAAATAGTTTTTTAAAGGGAAGGGCAAGGCAGTTGAGAACAGGTGAAAAACAGTCTATCGTGGTAGCTAATGGCTTGAAATCTGGGCTCAGCTTTCCTCGATCCAAATCCAGCTCCCCAAATTACTGTGGCCTTGAGCAAGTTATTTGAACTTTCCTGATTTTTCAAACACCTTTTTATTGATTTTTCCACTTGAATTCTTAACCCTTTCCTGCTCCCCTCCTGCAAAGTAAGAGTAACAACATAAGTGGGCTGGTATGAAGATTAGTAGATAATTTAGTAGAATGCTAAGCACAGGGCATAACACTTTGTAGGCACCCAAATGGAAAACAGGTTCTGTGTGATCTCACAGGAAGAACACACAGAAGAGGGGAGGGAGGCAAACCACATTTCATGCTTGGGACGACTATCTCAGAGCTGGATTATCAGTGAGTACTTTTCCGTCAGGCAGAATCATGCCCAAATACTTTACTTATATTCCAGATTTTCCTCTAAGAAAATGGACAGTGTGTGAATATTCTTTTTATGAGCAATCATTTCCTTGTTTTTTTTTTTTTAACACTGGTCAAAATTTATTGCACAAAGTGCCTTTTGGTTTTAAAAAAAATTTAAAGATTATGCTAATAGGATTGTCAGAAAACACTCATCATTAAGCTAAAATGACCTCATAAAACTTCTGTTTATGTGCTAACAGACAGTAGTTCATGTGAAGATAGTTGTCTGACAGAATCATACTTTTCTTTCAAATGTCTGTTCCAAAATAGTAATATCAAAAGCTTCTGACTTTTCCCTTTCACCCAATATCCTTCTTCCTATGCAGAGTAATCTGGGTATGATAAAGAGTTGATAGGTAGACCTGCCTCTTCTCCACAATAAATATTCAGCAAATATATGTAGAAAAGACACCCTTTCTGAAATTTTAGTTCTCATTGCTTACCAATATTTATCTTTTTAAGAGTGATAATTTCATTTAAGACTACATAAATATTAAAACGCTTTAAAGATCCTGAGGCCAAAAGGATTAAAGAAAGACAGGTTGAAATTTTAAGTGTACATTTCCTTCTACCAAAATGAGTCATCACTTTTCCGTAAGAGAGGGCTGTGCCTTTGCAGCTTAAGGCATTCTTTTACCCTGATTTCTCATTTGAATCTCCTTGCTCTTTTAACTCTAAAAAAATCAAATCAAGGTTTGCCTCTTCGTTTAGTTTGGCAACCTCTTCCTCCCCTGTCTTATGGCATCTGCTTGCTTAAATGGTAAAGAGGTCTTAATCCATAGCTTCATAGGTTGAGATCTGAATCTGACTGGGAGTGTGCTATGTTACCTTTCAGTCACCAATTTCTTTATCTGTGAGGTGGGCGTGAGAAATACATGCCTCAGGTCTCCCTGGTAGAGCAGTGGTTAAGGTCTCAGCACTATCAAGTTATCACTGGCCACTGCAGTTTGAAGCCTCCTTCGCAAGATGGGGGGAGGAGGGGAGGACCCCAAGTCGCCTTGGTGCCTCTGAGTACATGGTTTGGCTTCTGCTCATAGAAAACAACAGGCACTGCCCCAGTTGTCCAGCTGAGTTCCAACTTCAGTGCAAACTCAAGGATTCAGAGCTCACCAGTCCGGATAATCATGTTAACTTACCTTATAAAAATTAATATCCTTGGCCCTCCCTGGTGGCGCAGCGGGTTAAAGCACAGCACTGAGAAGCTAAAGCCACTTCTGCATGAGTTCAATTCCCGCCTGCCCCGGAGAAGACCACATGGCGTGGCAGACCTCTCCTGACCCACCCGCTGCTCCCCTCAGCAGTGTACTTCGTCGATCTGCCTGTTCTGCTCCCCACTCTGTCTCTGGTGAAGCCTCTCGCCGGTCCTGAGCCTCTGGCCTGTACCCCAGTTCTGTATGCATAAATAAATAAATCTTTAAAAAAATTAATATCCTAGGGGTAGGGGTGCTCCCTGGTGGCTTAAGGGTTAAGTTTCAGTGTTATGCTATAGGGGCTCTTCAATCCTGGCCAGGGAGCTGACCCACATGGTACAGCAGACAGACCTCTGTTGTCTCCTCTGCTGCCCCAACCGGCCACCCAACAATGTACTTCATCAATCTGCCTGTTCTGTGCCCCACTCTGTCTCCGGTGAATCCTCTCACACCCCCACCCTGCACCTCTGGCCTATACCCCAGTTCTTGTATGCATAAATACATAAAAATAAATCTTAAAAAAAAAAAAACTCTCACAAGGTTACCATGGGACTAAAGGAGAATAACAGCTAAGTGACTGGGCTTAGCAGGCAACATAACCACATGTCCTGCTCTTCCTGAAAGTCTCTTTCAAGGGTGTTTCCTTTCAAAGGCCTTTCCTTTCCTATCCCAAAGCCCTTGGTGTCATTCCTGTCTTTCCTCCTCACACTAAAAAGACAAAGTTCTCCTGAACTTTGTTTTTTGTTTGTTTGTTTGTTTGGGTTTTTTTTGTTTTGTGTTGTTTTTTATGTAGAAGACCATTTGAGCTCCAGCTTAACATTCACACGTACTTCCCAGGGGGACTGGAAAGGCAGTTCACTCGGTTTGGGACGCCTGCCTTTTGAGTAGCACCCGGGGAGGGGTTCTTGCTCGGGCCAGAGGGATCCCCTCGCATTCTTCCTGCCCTTGAAGTCACGGTCAGGTTCTGCCCATCTCCTCTCAGACCCGCATTGATTGAGCTGATCAGTCTGTCTGAATCGAATTCGGAAAGAACCAGCACTTAGACTCTCGAGATCCCAGTACCAGCCCGCACCGCTCTGCAAAGGAAAGTGAAGGCAGAGGAGTAGCGATGAGCCGCCACAGGTAATGCGAGACCGCGCAGGTGGAGAAGGAACTGTCCTGTCCCAGCCGAGCTCGAAAGCTCGCCTCCCTCGCGGCTCGAACAGCGCGGCCAGATCCTGCGGAGCAAGCCTGGCGCGCGGTGCAGTGGCAGGGCGAGCCCAGGCGACCGCTTTCCTGACGACCCCCGACCCGCACCTCGCTCCCACCGCGCTCCGCACGCTGCGCTCCGAGACGCCCGCGCGGCAACTACCTGTGGAAGTAATGTGCGCAGAAGAGACCCAGAAGTACATTGGCCGGCCGGCCGAGGACAGCGCGGGGCTGCTGGGCGAGGATCCCCACAGACACCGCAAAAGAGGGCAGCTCCTGTAGTAACCAGGCGGCACGCGCCGGCAGGCGGGGACCAGCGGGCGCCAGGCTCTCCAAGTGCTTCCCGTAGGCGGAGGGGCGTGCGGCGTACAGGAAAAAGACCCCCAGAGAGGCCAAAACGGCGCTACCTGCCAGCACAGGGACCTGCTGGCAATCAAGTGACATCGTGCCGAGGTCCTCAACAGTGGCCGCCAGCCCTCTCAGAGGAGAGCACGGGCCCACAGCCCCTTTATGGCGCGCAAGACGCCACCCCGTGTCCGCCCCTTGGCCTCGGCTCCCGCCCCTCCGCCGGCCTCCCACCTCTGCACCGTTGGAGTCCGGCTCTGCTCGGATGCAATGCCCCATTTGTAAGACTGACGCTTCCCAACTCAAGCTGGGTGGACAGAAGAAGGCTTTCCGGGGACCCAAAAGTGTCCTGGGTCCCGGGACCTTCAACTGGCCCATTTCGACCTGCGCCCCTTAGCCCTCCAGCTCCCCCTACCCAGTATCCTCTTGGTCTGCCCATCTATGATTTGTTCTTCACACGTCAACCTCTAATGCTGCAACGTACTAGACTAGGGAATAAGGAAAAGAAATAGAGTCCGTGGGACTGTTCTCCGCTCCCAGCAGCCCCTCAGTGTGCCTCAAGCAGCCTCCAACCTCGACACCCTAACTATATGGGCCCCCACCCTGTTGTCCCTGTGCTCCTTCATAATCTGCCAGCTCCCACCTAACCCTGCATTCTTCCTTGACCCTGAGTCAGACCCAAGCACTCTGGGGATCCTCTAAGGTTTCTTTCTGGCCCCTGCCTGGGTGAAGGAAGGGCACCCACAGCCACTTCCCAGCATCACAGCACAGATTGTGGCCAACAGTCATAATCCTGTCCCCCTCCCTAGCCTGTCTTCCACCCTCCGTCCCTGGAGCTGACCCAGACTCCGGCCACCAGGGAATGCTTCTGGCACCCATTGGGGAATGCCTCTGGCACGAAGAGCTCTTTCTGAGCTCCAGCAGATGAGCGGGATCCACTCACAACCCAGTGGTGGTGGTGATGCTCCCGCGGTGGTGATGTTCCCAGGACTTGCACACCCAGGCGCCATTCTTTCTCCCTTTGCCATCCCCCTTTCATCCTCCGTACACTTGTCCTTCCGCCTCCTCCATTTCCTATTTGCCTTCCTTTTCTCTGAGTCAAGCCAGTTTTCTGTTCCTTTTCCTCTCTCCTTTCATCCTTTGACCTGGCTTCATCCTCCAGTCTCACCTCTGTTGACCTCACTCTTCCCTCTTCTTGTCTCATCTTCTTTGCTATATGATCACTAATAATCCCCCCCACCGCCCTACTTCTGGTTCCACCCATCTTTCTCCTTTTCTCCCTCACCTTTATTGCACTTTTTTGCTCCTTTCCCTTAGTGCTAATTCGCTACCTCTCAGGAGTCTCGCTTAGTATCTCCCCGTTCACTCTTGGCTTGTCTTAAAGCTGTCCCAGGGAAAGGCACACACTGTCTCATCACACACAGTTTGTGATATAATGTGATGTTTTACATTTACAGGGCTCTTCAATTTACTGACCAAAAGATATTTATCATCTTACTACTGGATTAAATAGCAATCATGCTACAGTTTTTACCTGACCACCACATAGGAACTGATCACCCACATAGACTGAAGCACTGCTCATGGAGCACTTTCCCGGGGTCAGCTCTCACAGCTCTTTCTGGCTCTCTCTGCACTAGCTTTAGAGTATAGATCCAGTCCCAGTCTCCCCAGACCGCCTCCTATTTGAGAACAGCCAAATCCAGATTTCCAGCACAGGCTGGTGCTCTGGTCTGCACTTCCTCCCTACTAGACAACTCCATTTAGATGTGTTTTCCAAGACTTCAAACTCAACATTACTTGAAACTGAACCCACTTATCCTTCCCTTCAAACCCTATCCACATCCAGAACCTCTTTCTGCCTTCCTAGTTGTTACGACTTCTCTATCTATAGCTTCCCAGGAAGTCTAATTTATAATCTCTGGAAACTGGAGGTTTCTTGATGCCATAACTACACTGGGAAAATGAGCAATGTAACATTTCAAACCCAACTCGATGAAATAGCCTTTTAAGTGAAGTATTTCCTGTTTCAATTCCTTCCTCATCTTTCTCCTATCTTTGCCCAATTTTTGTCCCTTGTTGTCTTTTTAACCATAACTGTATCAGTCAGCTTTGGTTGTATAACAAACTACCCTACAAATCAGTAATTTAATAAAATCAGTTATCTTCAGTTTAAGAATCTAAGTCAGTTGGGGGTCAGCTGATCTAGGTTGGGTTTGGATAATCTTGACTCATTCTTCTATAGCACATAGGAGAGCCTTTCTCCAGGTGAGCTTTGGATGGGAAAGCTTGCCTGAGGCAGCTCTATTCCACAAGGCTCTCTCCCTAAGTGAGCTAGCCAGTATATCCATATAATCTCAGTAACAGAACCACAAGAGTACACGAAACACACAACTCTTCTTAAGGCACCAGCCAACATGTAGTATACTATTACTTCTTATTCCATCTGTTTGCAAAGTCATGGGGTAGATTCCAGAATCAGAGTGGAACAGCTTCACAAAGTTACAAACTACAGGGAGAGAGGAGAGGTAGAGAACTGGGATGGATGATGTAACTGTTTGGTATTACAGATATAGAGAAAGTGTGCAAATTATAAACATGTCCCTTGGGTGATTTAAACAAACTAAACATATTCCCATAAATAGCACCTAGTTCAAGATACAGATTACTAGCAAACCAGAAGTTCCCTTTATACTTCTGTATATCTCCTCCCAGAATAGTCTCTACCCTGACTTCTATACCATAATTAGTTATACCTGTTTTGAAACATATAAACATAATCATGCAGTATTTTACGCTCCATATATATTTTAATGGTATCCAAGATTTATTCTAATTGGGTCTGGTAAGACATGCAGACACAGAAAGTTAAAAAAGTTTCTACTTACAGATCCCTAGAAACAGGGGCATTATGCAAAAAGGAAAACTAGAATCAGCAGGAGGAAGATTGAAAGACAAGGACTTTTATTGTGGTTCCAATAGGATGAGACAGGTAAGGAGGCTTGCACTGGCTAGTCTGAATAATTTCAGTGGCCTCTTGGGGTAGGGGCTATCTCAGCTGGCTGGTATATGGCTCTGGAGCTATTAGGGAAGGAGAAGGATGGCCCAGAGTTTAAGGGAATTATGAAAGAGATCGCTGGAATACAGCTGGTGTGTGTATGTATGAGAGAGAGAGAGAGAAAAGGGGAGAGGATAGAAGGGAGGGGCAGAGAGAGAGACTGAGACCAATTCACCTAAGAAACCCAGCAGTGATCCCAGAAGGTGATAAGTGGTATAAATTACATAGTATTCTTAGTGAGGGCTATCTCCTTATCAAAATGTTAATTCAACTCCCAAAGGAATCGAAATGATTCACAAGTAGCTTAACAAAGCCCAACCTTTAAAGTAATGTAGTTAAATCCAGGCAAGAAACAATGTAGCCACCACAATCTGCTGTGTCTCCCAAAGTACTAGACATAGTGCACCAGCTTAGATACCAACTCCTAGAGTTGTGCCAGATTTCACAGGTTTAGGACACAATTCTTCACAAGACTACTCACTTCAAATACCAACGAATTCAGGGGCCTCCACATACATGCCTGAATAAAGACTACAAGTTTCAAGGGGTTCCCACAAGGGGCTCTTCAAGCTCAGCAACTCACTAGAACAACATACAGAACTCAGGCAAGCACTATCATTATGAGGATATATATTATGATGACAGCAAAAAAAAGATACAAATCAGAACTAACCCCCCCAAAAGATGCATGAGTTATCTTTGAGCAAAGATAATTCTTTACTACACAGAGGCCATGAAGCAGGATAATATGACACATATCCAATAGAAAAGCCAATCAGGGCCCTCCCTGGTGGAGCAGCGGGTTAAAGCACAGCACAAAAAAGCTTAAGCCACTTCTGCATGAGTTTATACCCGCTTGCTCTGGAGGAGATCCACATCGCGAGGCAGACCTCTCCTGGCCCGCCTGCTGCTCCCCTCAGCAGTGTACTTCTTCAATCTTGGGAGCACGGGGTGGGGGAAAGAGCACAAGAGACTATGGTGATGGTACATGGGTGAACTGATGGTGGGAATTTCTTGGGAACTACACACGTGATGATAAAGCATACATTGTATAAAAATGAAGAATGATGTAAAAAATATATAAAATATTAAAATTTTTAATGTGATTATTTCATCAATAAATAAATTTCCCTTTTTTTTTAGAAGGGCACCAATTGTATTAGATTAAGTCCCTCCCAAGTACAATATAAGCTCATACCTAATTATATTTTCCATGACTCTATTTCCAAATAAGACCACGTTCTTAGATATTTGGGGTTATAACTTCAACATAGAAATTTGGGGAAGGTACAATTCAACCTATAATAATAATTAATCCCCATAAATGATTAAAAAAAGCATGTTTTCAGTGCATGAAATCAGAGCATAAAAATGAGAAACTGGGCCCTCCCTGGTGGCGAAGCAGGTTAAAGCACAACTCTAAGAAGCTAAAACCACTTCAGCATGAGTTCGATCCCTGCCTGCCCCGGAGGTGACCCACATGGTGTGGCAGACCTCTCCTGACCTGCCCGCTGCTCCCCTCTGCAGTGTACTTCGTCAGTCAGCCTGTTCTGCTTCCCTCTCTGTCTCTGTGAATCCTCTCACTGCCCTTACACCTCTAGCCTGTACCCCAGCTCTGTATGCATAAATAAATCTTTTAAAAATAATGAGAAATCTCAGCAGAGATACTGACATGATTTTTAAGGTACAGAAATTATAAAGCCAAAATTTTAACTTGTGAAGTAAAAAAATATGGAATAGAGATGATGGACAAAAGACTAGTAAAGACAGATTATGGGGGGAAGCCTCAATGAGCTTCAAAATGAAATGAAACAACCAAATATGTGATTTGAAATATTAGAAGAGACACAGACTTAAAGTATGCAAAGAAATAATTAAAACGTTCTTAAATATGACAAAAGGCAGACATTTGCAGATCCAAGTTATGGGATGAACAAAATGCAGAAAGGAGCAAAAAGCTCAAACTGAAGTAAAAATATTTAAGTTACTAATGATCAAAGACAAAGAACAAATCTTAAAAACAGTAATAGAAAGCAACATCTCGTATACAGGAGAGCAACAATCTGATTAACATCTAAGATCCTGTTTTTATGCCCACCCCCAACTATGGTAACTTGTTATGGCAGCCTGAGAAGATTAAGACTCCAAACTGATCTACATATTCAGTGCAATCCCTATCAAACTCCCAGTTGATATTCTGAAATCGAAAAGTCGGATCCAAAATTCAAATGGAAATGCAAGGAACTCTGAATATACAAAACAAACTTTAAAAAAAAGAAAAACTGAAGAAGTCCTTTCTCTCAGAGCTGAACTTGTGAAGAAAGCAATCTTCCACAAACTTTAAAAAAAAGAAAAACTGAAGAAGTCCTTTCTCTCAGAGCTGAACTTGTGAAGAAAGCAATCTTCCGTCTCCTAAGTTTGCTCATGAAAGAGACTCTGACACTGTGGTGGGAAGAGGGAAAGCTCTGAGTTATTGATGCCTCTACTTTAGTTTGGGTAAGCCAATTCAATTCAACAGAAAAGCACCGGAAAGTTCAACATGAATGCTGGTGAAAGCTGTGCTCTCCAAAGCAACTTCATCAATACAGCTGATACTCTGATTTTGTTGCTGTTTGGTTTGGCTTGAATAGAGGATTTTCTTAAAGGTGGATTCCACTAATCAATGGGTGGTATATATATTTACATGTTAACATGTTAAGAGTCAGAAGCTCTTATTTAACACCAAACTCAGCAAATCTGCTTAGAAAATTGTTCTCTAAAACCCAGCTCAAATATACCTCTCTAGTGAAGCTTCTTTTTTAATAGATTTATTTGTTTATGCACACAGAACTGGGTGGGGTAAAGGCCAGAGGTACAGGTGCATGAGAGGATTCACCAGAGACAGAATGGGGAGAAGGCAGACTGATGAAGTATACTACTGAGGGGTGCAGCAGGCAGGTCAGGAGAGGTCTGCTGCATCATGCGGGGCAGCTCCCTGGCCAGAGATCAAACTCATGCTGCAGTGGCTGTGATAGCCTCGTAGTGCTGCGCTTTAACCCCTGAGCCACCAGGGAGTGCCCTCTAGGGAAGCTTTTTCAGAAAGAAATTAACTACTCTCCATTCTCTGTTTCTGTGGTATTTCTGTATGTCCACGCTATGGCACCTGCCACGGTCGTCACATTTGCCAACCCTTACATGTGAGCTCTTAAGCCTAAGTGTTAAGACAACAGGCTTACAGTCAAATATTGCCCCTTCCCCAACCAGTTGTATGGTGGTGAACACCTCACAAACTCTCTGAAACTCATTTTCTACTGATGTAGAAAATGACATCAGTAAAATGACAGGTATAATAAAACTGGAATGATAGTTTTACAATATAAGTGGCAGACTTCTATCTCAAATTAACTTGAGCAAGAAAGAATTATATGTGCATAAAATATATATAATTGTGTATACATATGTGTGTGCATACATGTACACATATATTTACACAAACATATTCATAAGGAGAAAACTCAAGAGATGGATTCAAAGCAAGGTTGGTTCCATGGGTTGAAACCTTCTCACTAGAATTTCCTACTAGCATCTATCAACCCTGCTTTCTTCTACTTCATTGTCAATCAGTCACAGTATTCCAGAAGCTCTAGATTTAGCCAGGTTCTTATTATCTAAGAAGTAGATTTCTCTAGGAGGAGATCATTTCCCTAAGAGAACTCTGCCCCTGATTAGCTCATATTCCTGGAAGAAACCCTGTCCAAAGGCACAGGTGCCCTTAATGGGATACACTATGTGCACACTCTATGGCCAGCAGGCCCGCAGTGACCAAAGCACAAGAACTAAAAATTCACAGGAGTGGGGGAGGGAGTTGCACAAACACAAACAGGAATGGGAGTTAGACATAGTTTAGTGCAAAAAATAGAAATTACTGTAACTACTTCAACCAAAAACAACTGCTGTGCAAAAAATTACAAAACTGTTGGAAGTGGCTAAAGTAGCCAAGGCTAAGACACTGCTGCTGGGCTGCAAACTCACCTCACCATTGACTTTCTGTCATACTTCTGCAACTGATATGCAGGGACCAAGAACTGCTGTCAGAATCATAGCACTCCCATGCAGCCGGTGAACACGTGCGAAAGTGGATTCTAGCACCTGCTAGGACTCACTTCTGCAGAGCCCACCAATGGTCACCACCAAGGCAAGAAGGATGGCTGCCACCCTCCCTTTCACACTCTAAGTTTCAGTCGAGTACACCCCATAGGCAGGGCCTATCCAGAATCCTAACTGCAAAAGAGTGTTATTGAGACTTGTGTTGCCTAAAAAAAAACCCACCCCACTCCCTGGAAAACAGCATGGAGGCTTCACAAAATATTAAAAATAGATCTAAAATACTAAAAATAGATACTAGTGTGTGATTCTACTCCTAGGTATCTACCTGAAGAATGCAAAAACAGTAACTAAAGTAATATATGTACTCTTATGTTTACTGAAGCATTATTTATGATAGCTAAGCCACAGAAACAACCTAAGTGCCGTAGGTCAGTGGAGTGAATAAGAAAAATATGGTACATATACATAATGGAATACCATGCAGTTATGAAAAAGGATGCACTGTTGTCATTTGCATCAACATGTATAGAACTGGAGAGGGTAATTCTAAGTCAGAAGGAGAAAGATAAATACTGGATGCCTTCACATGTCTGGGGAATATAGAGAAACAAACCAGAGGGTGAGGCAAAAACCAAGCAAGTAAAGATATCTGACTGAGGAATTGATGCTACAAGATGGGGAGGGAGAAGGAAGAAAGCACAGTGGAAGGGAACACAATGGACTACAGTGGAGGACTATGCGTGCTTTGATGGTTGGCATGGTGTGCTGCTGGGCATCTCAGAAGCTGTGACCCTATGCCTCTGAATAACATACAATGTTGTAACTCAACGTTACCCCCATAGAAGTAAATTAACTTCTTTTTATGCTCACTCCTTGTAATATAAGAGCTCACAGGAGGGAGGGAATTAGATGCCAACTACCAGCAAACAATACTTACCATGACAATTAAAAGTCACAGATAACTGGCTCTAAATATCTAGTGCAAACTAAAGCTTTATACCTGACCACCTGGCACATGTGAAGTAACTGCCAATTTTCTCCAGGTGGAATTCTAAATTCTTAATCTATTTTCAGTTGGGGGGAGGTGATGACATCTCAATTCCCATCATTATTGTTATATACTAGCTAACCTGTTACAAACAAAAATACCAGGACATCTATTCATCACCAAATAACTTTCATTCTTTATGGAAATAACTGAGCCAAGTGAAAGCACGTCGCAGTAATTTTAATGAGAAAATCAACATGAATTCCAAACCAAGATAGCCAAATAATTTCACCAAAATGTTTCACTTGAACAATGAAATAATGCTTTGCACATAACACACAGCAATTTCAAAATGAACACATTTACATGTAAAATGTAATTTAAAGAAGGTTTAAATTACTGTACCCACTAATGAACAAAAAAACCTGAAAATGGGTGGTAATTTGTATAGGAGGATTATACAGGAGAAATTCTTCGGAAGGTATATTTTTATTTCTGTGCCATTTGTTTATAAATATTTCAACTTTTTGGTGACTTGTGGTTTTCTTACATTCAAAATGCAATTAACAATGAAAAGGAAAACAACTGGAACAAAATGAAAGCTAATCATGAGAGCATTTTGAAACATGTGGAATTGTACACACATACTTAGACTGAAGAATCATGCTATGTCTTCATCTCTCTTATATGCATAAAGCAGTATGAATGGGGCTCATCCAAACATGTGCAAGTGAAATCTATTTCACGCACTATTTTCTCATTAGAAACTGTCCTGTGAAGTAACTTGATAAGCCTCTGCTTAAAATCATAATATTGAAACATAACTTCTTGTATGGCATTTACTCAGTGTGTTTCATGGTGAAACGCACATACACCAAAATTCCAAAAAGTGGTATAATTTTTCAATAATTATGCCCAAATGTCCTTAAATGAACAGCTTTTCCTTATAAAAGGAAAGCCCACACTTGGAAAGTTCAAAAGACATAGTTTTAGTATATAATTTACTTGTAATAGCACAAAGCCATTAGGCTCATGGACTTGTCTTAAGAATAAAATTAATGAATGTATGCAAAGCATACCTAGAACTGGGCTTGACACATAGCAAAAAAATTATTAGTATTAGATAATATTTGTTTACAATCATGTTTTATTTACATTTTAAACTATATACAATTTTTAAATGTGTGATACTATACTCCTAATTTCAAATCAAATTAAAAACTTTATTGGTAAAATTGATTTAAGCTCGACTGATGTTGGGTCAGGACAAGAGATAACACTGCCCCGGATGAATCTCGCAATAGCAGTCTACCATGGAGAAGGGCTAGAGTGGTAATGAGAGTCTCTTGTAATACAAACATATAGGAAAGATTAAAACTGAAAATTGACCAGGAAAATTTTAAATAAATTTTTTCACATCCTAACCTTCACCCAAAATACAGGGTAACACAGGAATTTGAAAATAGTGGTGCATTAAAAGTAGCCATTGCACAACAAAAGCCAGCACATTTACTGGATAAACTGACCGGCCCATGCACATGAAGAGTTAAGCAGAGTAAGGTATTTCTGAGCATAAATACCAACTACCTCATTTCCTACTGTTCTACCTACAATGTCACACATTACCCCCAAAGCAAAAAATAAACATCCATAACAAAAGATAGTAAAATTAATAGAAACAGGCTCAAGATGATTCAAATGTTGGAAAATTCAGGTAGGTAATTTTACACAACCAAAATTAATATGCTAAAAGGAAAATAATATGTATGAATGTATGAAACTTTCAAAGAGGTTAAAATTACAACAAAAATTTAAATGGAAATGTTAAAAATAAAGCACATGAGAAGAGAAATAAGAACTGTCTTAGCAGCCTTACGAGTAGACTAGATAGAAAGTCCAAAAGACTATCAAAAATGACTAGAAATAATAAAATAAATACAGTAAGTGTCAGGATACAAATCAATGTACAAAAAAATCTGCGTTTCTGAGTAAATAACTACTTAAAGAAAAACTAAGCAAACAACGCCATTTAAAATCACACCACTAAAGATGAAATACCTGGGAATAAATTTAACAAAGGAAGTGAAAAACATATAATGAAACCTATAAGACACTATCAAAAGAAATAAAAGAAAACAGAGAAATGGAAAGGTATCCCAGGATCATGGACTGGAAGAATAAATATTGTTAAAATGGCCATCTTTAATAAAGCATTTACAGATTCAACACAAGGAAGCAGAACAAATAATTATAAAAATTGTATGGAACTGCAAAAGATCCTGAATAACCAATTATGAAAAAGAAGAAGAAGACGAAAAACAGAGGTATTACACTCCCTGACTTCAAACTGTACTACACAGCAATAATAATCAAAACAAAATGGTATTGGCACAAAAACTGAAATTCAAAAAGTTGGCCAGTTAATCTTGTTGGCCAATTCATCTTCAACAAAGGAGCCACAACAATACACTGGAGAGAGGAGAAAGCCTCTTTAACAAATGGTGTTTGAAACTTGAGAGTCACAAAAAAAAAAAGAAAAGAAACTAGCTTATTACCTAACTCCATACACAAAACTTAACTCAAAATGGATTAAATATTTGGGAATAAGATCTGAAAATACAAATTACATACACTCACAGAGGACAACCAAAAAGACATATTTGGAGATACAACTCCAAAAATGAGGAAAACAAAAGCAAAAATATACTGCAGGTACTACATCAAACTAAAAGGTTTTTGTACCTCATAAGAAATCATCACAAAAACAAAAAGGTGAAGTCTAGGCTGGGCGAAAGTATTTGCATTTCCAAAATATATAAAGAACTCATTCAACTCAACAACAAAAAGATAAACAACCCAGTCAGAAAATGGGCAAAGATCTAAGTAGACAGTTCTCCAAAAAAACATCTCATAAGCTCATGAAAAAGCTCTCAATATCACTTATTATGAGACCTATGCAAATCAAAACCACAAGGAGACATCATCTCATCTCTGTGAGAATGGCCTATATCAAAAAGATTAGAAACAATAAATGTTGGTCAGGATGTGGAGGTAAAGGACACCCTTTGAGGTGAGAATGTCATTTGGTAATGCCTCTATGGAAAATGGTATGGAGATTCCTCAAAAAAATAAAAATGGCTGTAGTATATGATCCATCAGTACAACTGCTAGTTATTTACCCAAAGAGCAAGAAAACACATCACGAAGAGACTGATACACTCCCATGTTCATAGCTCTGTTACTTACAGTAGCTACAACACAGAACCAACCTAAATGTCCACCCACAGACCACTGAATTAAAAAAAAAAAGTGAACTATATACTCAATGGACTATTTATTAGTCAGCTATTTAAGAATTATGAAATAGTACTTTTTAGGGCAAAATGGATGGAGGTGATTATACTAAGTGAAATATATAAGGAAATATAGTTACCAGATGGTCTCATTCTTTGGTGGAATATAAATAACCAAAAAGAATCACCCAACAAAACAATGGAGAAGCGGGGAGGGAAGAGTGGATGGAAGAGGACAGGTTGTAGCCTTCCAAGTGTATCCTCTGGTGGAGAGTGAGCAAGGCATGTTCATACATGGAAGTATGAATGAAGCTGTACTCTCAAAATCACAGTTATACAAACTAGTGACAAATCAACAAATTTTTTCATTAAGAATGAAATTCAAACTATGGTGATGGCACATGGGTGACTCGGTGATGGGAAACCCATGGGGATTACAATTGAGATGAAAAAAAAATGTACAAAATGATGTAAAAATAAACTATTATATTAAAAACAAAAAGAAAGAAAGAAACCACTTCCATCCAAACTGGTAAAAAAAAAAGGGCCATGGGACAGTTGGTTGAGCTAGAGGGTTGTCTGGACCCACAGACCTTTCTGTAATATGAAATAATAAAGAAATAAATTTCATAGTGGAGAGAAACCTAAAGGGACAGAACATGATAAAGTAATCTCAAAAGGGCAACCAACCACAGACAAACTGAGGAATGAATTAAATAAAATTAGAGAGAAAAAAAAGAATGAAATTCAAAAAACAATGAACAAAATTCCACCAATCTCTTAAATACAAAAGCTAACTCAAAATAGATGAAAAACTTGAGCCTTAAACCTGAAATTATAAACTCCTAAAAGAACAAAATTAGCTGGCCATTTCCTACACATCAATATTGGTGAGATGTTTTAGAATTTGACACCAAAGGCAAAATGAATATATGGGACTATATCAAATTTAAAAACATCAGTACATCAAAGGAAATTGTCAAGAAAATGAAAAGGCAATGAGGCCTCCCTGGTGGCGTAGGGGTTAAATCTCAGTGCTATCACACGCTATCAACACTGTGATCTGAGTTCAATCCCCAGTCAGAAAGCTGACCCACATGACACAGCAGACCTCTCCTGTCTTGCCAGCTGCTGTCAGCAGTGTATTTCAGTAGATCTGCCTGTTCTGCTCCTGATTCTGTCTCTGGTGAATACTTTCACTCCTCACACCTCTAGCCCCCACCCCAGTTCTTATATACATAATTAAAAGTAATCTTTAAAAATATATAGATGCCGGCCCTCCCTGGTGGCGCAGCAGGTTAAAGCACTGCACTAAGAAGCTTAAGCCACTTCTGCATGATTTCGATCCCTGCCTGCCCCGGAGGAGATCCACAGAGCATGGCAGACCTCTCCTGACCCACCCACTGCTCCCCTCAGCAGTGTACTTCATCCATCTGCCTGTTCTGCTCCCCCCTCTGTCCCTGGTGAATCCTCTCACCCTCCGCATCTCTGGCCTGTACCCCAGTTCGTATGAATAAATAAATAAATCTTTAAAAATATATAGATAGGTAGATAGATGCTTTAAAAAAATTAAAAAGCAATGTACCAAATGGGAAAAAATATTTTACAAATCATGTACCTGATAAGGGCTTAATTTCAAAAAAATATTTTAAAAACTCATACATTTCAACAGCAAAATAAAACAATCTGATTCATAAATGAGCAGAGAATCTGAATAGATATCTTTCCAAAGACTACAGGTGACCATCAGGTGCACATTAAAGTGTTCAACATCGCTAATCAGGGAAATGCAAACAAAACCACAGTGAGCTATCCCCTCACACCTGTAAGAATGCTTAGCATCAAAAAGAGAAGAAACAACAAGTGTTGGCAAAGAAGTGGAGAAAAGGGAACTCTTGTGCACTGTTGGTGGGAAACTGGTAGAGTTACCATGGAAAACAGTAAAAACTCCGCAAAAAATTAAAAATAGAACTACTATGTGACGCAGCAAATCCCGAGAACTTCTAGGTATAACTGAAATGTTTGGCTTAGTTAAATTGTGAAATGTATGGATGTATTTGCCTTGGAATAGTAGACAGCAATAGAAAAGAATGAAACCTTTGCCATTTACAAAAACGTAGATGAAACTTGAGGGCCTTATACTAAGTGAAATAAGTCAGGTAGAGAAATGCAAATACTATATGATCTCAGTTATATGAAAATCTTAGAAAAAGAAAACCTCATGAACAGAGTGGTGGTTGCCAGAGACCGGGGTTGAAGGGTGAAGGAAATGAATGAAAGGGGTCAAAAGGTACAAACTTCCAGTTACAAAATAAATAGCTCCTGAGGATATCATTGTGAGTATGGTGATTCTAACTAACAACATTGTGTAGTATATTTGAAATGTGTTTAGAGAGAAGATATTACAAATTCCTATCATTCCTGTGCGTAATGATGGATGTCAACTAAACTTATTATAATGATAGTCATCTCACAATATATAAAAATATCAAATCAGGCCCTCCCTGGAGGTGCAGCAGGTTAAAGCACAGCACTGGTAAAGCTAAAGTTACTTCAGCATGAGCTTGATCCCATCCCAGAGGTTACCCATATTGGCATGGCAGACCTCTCCTGACACGCCCGCTGCTCCCCTCAGCAGTGTACTTCATCAGTCAGCCTGTTCTGCTCTCCACTCTGTCTCTGGTGAATCCTCTCACCGCCCCTGCACCTCTGGCCTGTACCCCAGTTCTGTATGCATAAATAAATAAATCTTTTTTTTTTAAATTATCAAATCATTGGCCTTCCCTGGTGGTGCAGGGGGTTAAAGCGCAGCACTGAGAAGCTAACGCCACTTTCACATGAGTTCGATTTCCGCCTGCTCCGGAGGTGACCACATGGTGTGGCAGACCTCTCCTGACCAGTGTACTCTGAAGCAGTGTACTTCGTCAATCTGCCTGTTCTGCTCCCCATTCTGTCTCTGGTGAAGCCTCTCACCACCCCTGAGCCTCTGGCCTGTACCCCAGTTCTGTCTGCACAAATAAATCAATCTTGAAAAACAAATTATCAAATCATTATTCTATACATCTGAAGCAAATATATGTTGCATGTCAGTTACATCTCAATGGGGAGGGAGAGAGAGAAGGAAGGCTTTGCTTTTTTAAAAGATTTACTTATTTATGCATACAAAACTGGGGTACAGGTCAAAGGGGGGGCAGTGTGAGAAGATTCAAAGACAGTGTGGGGAGCAGAACAGGCAGATGGACAAAGTACACTGCTGAGGGGAGCAGCAAGCAAGTCAGTTACTTTTGTGTAACTGCCTGTGCCACACCACGTGGGTCAGCTCCCTGGCCCAGGATCAAACTTGTGCTGCAGTGGCTGTGGCCAGCTTCATAGTGCTGCACTTTAATAACTCGCTGTATCACCAGGGAGGGCCCGAGAAGGAAGTTTTTTTATTTACCTCACCTGGACACAGGCACATTGGATATCCAGTGTTAAAAACTGCAAATTTGTGCAGGACAGCAAAAGTCTGCACACATTAACTTTGGGTAACAAATTTTAAGAAGCCAAACAAAATGAAGATCCACTGTATACCTGTCTAATTAAAAAACTGAAAATACTTTAATGTTCATCAGCTTGATTTATAGCTGTCACATACTCAGACATGTGAGAATTGAGACTTAAATTTGACTGTTACACAGCCACATAGGTGTTAGCAGTAAGCCTGTTCCTCACTCAAAGGAATAGTCCAGGGCAGTAATGTAATGCAGCAAGATGGGGTCTCTGGTTGGAGCCTTTCTATAATCCATGCATTTGAGGGCATATAACACCTGCTTTTGTCTCCTGGTTTTAATTCCTTCTTACTCATAAATCAAAGCTCTGTGCTTAAATCACACACACACACACACACACAGGCACCTTTCTTCTGCAACTTACTTTATCCAGAATAGAAATCTAACTTAGAAAACTCTAATTCATATTCCATCTCATTCCTATACCAGGACCCATTCCTTCGGGGTTCTATGCTAGCCTAGAGAAGAAAATGAGGATCACATAAAATTGTTTATGATCGTGGAATGTTCAGTTTGTTAAACTATGTCAAGGTGTTATTATCCTCAAGTGAGAATAGCCTCAACTAAGTTTAGCAATTTATTTTTTCTGGATCACTCCTAAATAATAGCTCAAGTAAATATTTTTAGGCATGATAGCAGATCTTTCTGGAAGCTATTTGAAGGTGATGCAGAGATTTCAAATCATCCCATCAAATTTCTATTCTGTGGGATATTTTGTGATTTAATGTGATCCTCACTGTCAGCCAAAACTATCATTAGGAAGAAAAGGAGACATGCCCTTTGTGTCCTGCTAAAGACTGGACAGGCCATTACTCTGGAGGAAGAACAAACATCAAAGGATATAAGCTATGGGGGTGGACCGAGACCACAGCTTGGGCCAAGGTCGCTGTGTTCTTGGAGAAGCAAGTCCACAAAGGAGGAAACAGGGTCAATGCTAAGGGCAGATGAGTCCTAATAAAGGGACAGTGCTTAAGGTGCAGGAGCTGAATGAATCTAAATAAGAAATAAGGAGTTGCAACCCACCTCTTCTACAAAGCACGTCCTCCCAGTTCCAAGCCTCTGGGAAATTAACTTTTCCTTGGAACACCAAAAACAATGGTTTATACACTTTGAAATGGCTCAGCTACACATAATTTTTTAAAACTGAGACCTAGTAATTGCAGCTTTTCATTTTGCTAACTAAATATGTACAACTTACAAGTTAGCATTTGCTATTATAATTTCACATAAGAAATACTATTTTGACATCAAAAAAGTAGAAAAATACGGGCCCTCCCTGGTGGCTCAGCGGGTTAAAGCACAACACTAAGAAGCTTAAGCCACTTCCACATGAGTTCGATCCCCGCCTGCCCCGGAGGTGACCACATGGTGCGGCAGACCTCTCCTGACCCGTCCGCTGCTCCCCTCAGCAGTGTACTTCATTGATCTGCCTGTTCTGCTCCCCACTCTGTCCCTGGTGAATCTTCTCACTCTCCGCATCTCTGGCCTGTACCCCAGTTCTGTATGAATAAATAAATAAATCTTTTTTAAAAAAAAAGTAGAAAAATATAATTACCAAATAAAGGAGAGAGGGAGAGAGTTTCCCAACATAGACACGAATATTGACACTTTGGGGCACCCTAGTTAAGATATCACCATGACTGGCACATCCTGGAAGCTGAAATCTCTTCCCAGGACAGAGTTCAAACTCTGAGTTCAATGCCCCCCGTCATCTTTGACCCCAGGAATCTGGGTGAAGCTTTACCACACAGAGGGGTCTCTGTGGCTTCATCAAACAAGCCCATGGCCACTCTGGACCTCACCATTGGCCTCATGTGCTTTCTCAGTGAACCTGGCCTCACACCTCCTGCCTTCCGTGTTAATCAGACTGTGGTGGCAGTGTGGTTCAAGTTGGAAGTGGAAGCAGACAAGAAAGGACTGGAAGTCAGATGCACTCACCTGGAAAGGAACTCACGCTCTCTCCTATCTGCAAAGGCAGAGCCTGGCTCAGACCCAGTGGGGACCTCTGTTTAGAGCACAGACGCAGCTCTTATTCCATAGGGCGACTCTTTCTGCTAGGAAGCAAGATTTCTGAAGGCAGCAACAGACCGGTGGGAGAGACAAGTTAGAGAGCAGCTTCTGAAGCTGCAAGCTGAAGGTGTGTTTTCAAATGTCCTTTGGTGTCACATGGACCAGCCTGAGAAGTGATCAGGAAGGAAGATGTCTCTGCACAGCCACAGAGAAGCCAGATGGGTTCTGTTAAAGGGGTGTGGGGGTGTCCCTTTAAAGCCATAGTTGAGGTGTTTACCCACTTCACCGTGTGTTTATTTAGTTGAGATCAACAGATCTACTTTGACCCTCAACTTTTTTTTTCCTGGCTAAAAACTCTGAGAAAATCCTGACCAATTCCAGCATCTGGGAATGTAACAGAGCTAATAACATGCTTGCATATGTCTCTAAGTTCAAGAGTCCTCACAGATTTGTGATATTATATTTGGGTATTCTCATCTCACCTCACCTCACATCCATGTGACTCAAGCCTGCGGTCTGTGACACACAATTAAAAATCGCAGAAAGTGCTTGTAACCATTGCAGCTGTTCCATGGGCCTTTTATGGATCAGTTCCCTCCACATGGGCTCCTAGAGAGAGCATGACTTAGGCTTTGTGATGTGAGAGTCCATTCAAAATGGTCCTTCAGGGTTGAGACACAGGAAAAATCATGGAGAGATGACCAGCAGCTACCAGAGCTTTAAACAAAGCTTCCTAAGTCACATCTGATAGGGAAACTTTCTCAGTCATCACCGCATCAGGGTTCCCTGTCTGGGAACCACTATCCAAAATCCTCCCCACTAGCCAATGTCTGGCTGGTAGCTAAAGTGAAATGTCTTTGGGACACTAAACTAAGGTCTCGTCTGGGACACTAAACTAAGGTCTCGTCTGGAAGTTGAACCAGCAGAAGTGTCCTGAAATGAATGCTATCTTTACCTAGAAGGACATGGCAACTGCTTGATCAAAGCAGGAAGAAAAATCTAAGGGTCAAATATAGGTGAGAATAAATTTGAGGAAGGGAAGTTTGTTACCTACTCATAGCATGTATCTGAACAAAAGGAAACAAAGAACAAACTGAAAAAATTGTTAATCCTACCTGATCAAAAGGAAACACAGTCAAGACACCAAAGTGGGTAGGTGGTGGTCTGGACACATGAAGACAATCTATTCCCTAGCCTCTCCTTTCTTCCGATTCAAAATTCACCAGGCAAAATGCTGGTGATGGTTTCATTCTCTAACCCTTAGGGAGGAAAATGCCCTGAATACACAGATACTATGAGCTATAGACAAGTATGTTCTCCTCTGAAAGTAAAAAAATTGGCGTTCTCATTTACACAGAAATCTCTTGTTAACTCCAGCCAGGTGGATTAGACAGTTTTATACACTCTGGAAACAGACAAAAGTAAGTTTCTTATCCTGTAAAACGGATAACAATTTGAGGGTCCCACAGAGAAACTATTTGAGTATTCACGCTGCCTCTCTCTTGCCTTTTTCCAGCACCACACCCTGTATCAGTACATACTCCCCACTCACCCTGTTTGCGCACCACCCCGTGTTACTACACAGTTCCTTCAATTCCCAGTTTTCTAAGTAAGGCATGATCTGGTCTTTCAAATGTTTATTGAAGTAAATTATAGGGCAGAAGAAGACAATAACATCTGAAAAATAAAACTTATACCACCATGAAAAGATCTTGATAGAGGCAAAAAATTGGAGCATATAAGTAGGAAATATAAGTTTAAAAGAGTTTAAGCTCTGAATGATGAGACCTAGGTTCCAGCACCATTTCTACTACTTGCAAATTACTTTCTCTGCATCTCATCACCTTCCTCTGTAAATGAAAGGATCATCTAGAATTGGGGGAGACTTCAGTGAATCTGTATATAATCTGCTGAGCTTAAAAACTAGTGTAAAAACTAGTATTAAACAATAAACTATATAAATACCAAAGTCTCTGTTTCTCTCAATCTGGAGCTTTAAGAGAAAGATAGTGATTTAGTTCTATGAGAGGAACATCAGGCCTCCTCCTCATCTCAAATCTCTACTGGACATGAGACATCACTAGGTGAGGACTAAAGGTAATAGACAATTGGTCCCGTTGAACTTCCCTAATGGGATGTAGTGGAGGTGACGGCAATGAATAGTCACCTGAACAATTGCAACAGTGTTCAAGAGACACTGTCCAAGAAAAGCTGACCTCAAGTGAGATAAGATTCCAAAGCTCAGGGCAGGAAGAAATTCAAGTCCTTAGACACACAGTCACACCCTGTGATCTGTGTCCTGGCCAGTTACCCTGCTGGCCACTTTCCAATCTTGTGATTAAGAACCTCGAAGTGCATGGACAGTGATGGAACAACCCCGTCACTCTAGCCAATAACTTCCAGTCACCTCCGCACTAAGTCCAAAGCCAAACCGAAAACACCCTCAGGCAGCCAGTCATTTCTGTTGTCAGAACATCTTTTTTAAAGATTTATTTTACTTATTTATTCATACAAGAGCTGGTGTGTAGGCCAAAGGTGTGGGGGAGAGGGATGGTGAGAGGATTCACCAGAGACAGAGTGGAGAACAAAACAGGTAGATCCACTGAAATACACTGCTGAGAGGAGCATCAGGTGAGTCAGGAGAGGTCTGCTGCGCCATGTGGGTCAGCTCCCATGCCTGGCATTGAACTCATGCCACAGTGGCTGGTAATTGCTTGATAGCACTGAGATTTTAACCCCTGTGCCAGCAGGTATGATGAGCTCACACACCCATCATTTGAATTTTAAAATTGTTAGTATGTTGCCATATCAGCTTCTTTCAGTTTTCCTCTGTGAAATTATTTTAGAGTAAATTAAACTGGTTTCATTACTTTATTTCCATTTTCATTTTTAGATATTACAAATTTATAGATATTACAAATTCTCCCCATATGTCTTAGTATGCATTTTTTTTAAGATTTATTTATTTATTCATACAGAACTGGGGTACAGGCCAGAGATGCAGAGGGTGAGAGGATTCACCAGAGACAGAGTGGGGAGCAGAACAGGTAGATGGACGAAGTACACTGCTGAGGGGAGCAGCGGGCGGGTCAGGAGAGGTCTGCCATGCCATGTGGTCACCTCCGGGGCAGGCGGGAATCGAACTCATGAGGAAGCGGCTTTAGATTCTCCGTGCTGTGCTTTATCCCGCTGTGCCACCAGGGAGGGCCATTAGTATGCATTTTTTAAAAGGACCCATTTCTATAAACTCACACTAGCATTTTCCACACCTAACAAAATTCATAATAATATCCTAATATCACCTAATACCTAGTCTATACTCAAATTACTCAGTTACCCCTCCCTCCAAAAAAATAGTACCTGGTTTATTCAAACCAGTGACCAGTGTAGTATCATGCATTGCATTTGGTGAATATTTTTTTTGAAATCTCCTTTTATGTGAGAAAAATCACATCCTTCTTATTTACTGAAGAGACCAAAGTAATTATCATTTTACAGAACAGTCACAGGTGGATTTGTCTGATTCCTCGAGGCATTGGTTAAGTTCCACTGTATCCTCTATGTTCCTTATAAACTGAAGTTAGGTCTAGATGTTTCATCAGAACCATGTTAGGCATGAACCCTTCACCAGGGATGCTGTCTGTGCTACCTGGCGTTGCATCAGGAGACCACAGGTGACATCTGGTTATGGCACCCTGGGGTGATGATCTGATCACTGGGCATAAGGTGGTCTCCAGATCAGCACTGTGTATGTATATTTCCCCTTGGGTCCAGCTCTAGGTCTAGACAGTGGTATTTTCTGACTATCCATTTCCCTAGTTCTGCTTTTCAGCAGGTTAGAAAGAAAGAGCTATCATCTAAAAACCAAACTATGTAGTTGTCCTATTCCAAAACCCTACTATATACTTGATTCTTTCCCTTTGATTTATTTCGAACATCCAGAGTAAGAAGTTGCTACAGCAGCCACCCCCAATGGTAATAAGCAAGTTTTGCTTTGGGGTCTTTCTCAGTATCGAAGGTCATTGATTTTTGTATGTTTTAATCATTCATGTTGTCTATGTCTATATGTATACTTTCATCACTATAGTCGTTGTTCTTTTTAATCTTCAATTTACCCCAACTTTGGCCAGTACGAGCCCTCCTGGCTGGCTCTTGGGTCCTTTTGATATGATTCCATTCACCTTTGAGTGTTACTTGCTTTTGTGAAACAGGTTATTCCAGGTTTACCTTATGCATACTCTGCCGTAGACCTGAGACCAGCCACCTTCCCAAAGCCGCTCTTCCTTTCAGTGGGAAATGGTATTATGGGTAAACCAAATTGGGCTACTAGTGTCCTCTGCTTTGGGGCGTCATTGAATACTACTCCTTTGTATGTGTGTGTGTCTCTCTCTGTCTCTGTCTCTGCTTCTCTCTCACTCTCTCCCACCCTCCAATTTTGAGCTCCCCACCACTCTTCCCTAGTTGCACAGCTATTATTTAGGCACTTAGTCTAGTGCTGTTCTAAACTGTATTCCTTATCTGAGATGTTGTATTTTCCTCAGTTTTTGTTCTCCTGCCTTGGCAGAGCACTTTCTGTGACAAATTACTGATAAAATATATACAGTAGGTAAATCTTTTAAATCCTCTCATGTACAAAAAAATATAATCTTTCTACCTTCACTCTTTAATCAAATATAAAATTGTAGGCTAAGAAAACATTTTCATTTAAGATTTCTGTTTCCATTTACAACATCAAGCGGGTCAACATTCACTTTAGGGATGTACCAAAAAGAGAAGAGCTAAAGAGGCAGAGAACTTATGTGCTGTCCTGCATGTTTTTACTGTTGTCTAGCTGCCAAAAGCTGAGGTTCAGAAGTGAGGTGTCTTTCTTATTTATATATCTTTTGCGTGTGAACAACTTGTTTTCTCTGAAAGTCTTCAGAACCATTATCTATAGTAATTCTCTGAAACTTCATAATGCTGTTTTTGTGTTCAACTTTTGATTTTTTTATAAGGACACTGACAGTCACCTAAGTCTACAGTCATTCTCTCATGGAAAATTTGGTCACTTTTTAAAAATAATTCCTTCTCTTTCAACTTAACTTGGAGGTTCATTTTCTTAACACTAATGACTGAGAAATTATACCTCATAAGTTAATCCTCTCAGTTCCTTAGTTTTCCACCCTATTTTTCTGTTCTTTGTCTCTCTATCCTATTGCTGGAGTATTTCTTGACTTCATTATCTAAACCTTTGATTGAATGTTTTATTTTAGCTATCCTATTTTATCCCCCAAGAGGTCCTTTTCTTCTGATAACTCTTTATGTAGCATCCTATTCTTATCATTCAACATATTCTGTTATCTCTAATAATATTTATGATTTCTTTGAAATTTGCTTTTGTTCTCTTTATTCTCTCTTTCCCTCTAGTTTCTTATTCTGTTTGTTATTTTTGTTGTTGTTTCATATAAGGTCCTTTAAAAAATATGTGGTGATATCTAAGGTAACTAGAAAAAGAGGGATAAAAAAAGGCCCAAAGTTATTAGAAAGAGGAAATAATATGAAAATGGAAATCAAGTAAATATCTAGAAGACATACAAAAACAAATCAATGAAACTAAGAACTGGTTCTTCTAGAAGATAAAATAGATAAACCTCTAGCTGGGCTAACAAAAAAAAAGAAAGAAAGGAAACATCAGTCAACAGAATCACAAATGAAAGATAGAAATCACTATAGACAGCACAAAAAGATCAGAGATTGCACTGAACAACTATATGCCAGTATATCCAATAACCTTGAAGAAATGGATACATTTCTAGATCACCATAGTCTACCAAGACTAACCCATGAATAAACAGATGAACAAAACAGCAATTTAAAAACACCAAAAAACAAAAGCCCAGGGCCCAACTTTCAAAAAACTAATGCCCACCTTGTTCAAATTGCTTTTGAAAATACAAGAATAAGGAATGTGCCTGAATACATTTTATGATGCCAACATACATTAATACCAAAACCAGACAGCATAAGAAAAGTAAGAGAACAGCCTGTGCCCTCCCCTGGGTCTTCATTCTATTGTCTGAGCTTTAAAAGTAGGTCTGGGTCAGCGCCACAGCTTCAGGAACAAAAGCAGTTATCCTTTAGTCCCAATGACAACCATGGCCCAGCACCCTGAAGTCAACAGAGGACAAGAGTTACTCTCCCAGGATGCCAGATGGCTCTTGTCTAAGAAGGAAATAGGATTTCTTTATGCCCCAGCACATAGTTATATGCTCAAAACTAACTACTAGATGTAGAGTTCTCCCAGAAGCAAAGTGTGAAAGAGGGAAAAGAAGTTGATGCTGAGATGGAAGTAGTCTTAACATTCTTGGTATTCTTCAGATGGGTGGTAGAAGTCCACCCAAGTTTTTTCGATGCTGGGTCCCTGCTCAGAGATCCATCTGTGTATTCCTTAGTCATTGATGTTATCCCTATATACTAAGGGAAACGTGAGAGAAAGACAGGACTCCCTGCCCATTAAGAAACTTCTGATTCTTCAGCCAGAGCAAGACAGAAGTTAATGCAAACAGAGGCAACAGTATATGGCATAGTGTAAGACAGGCCAACCCTGATGGGCTGATGTGGGAGGTTCATCCCTTTAGGAATGAAACAATAAAGGACTCGGCATCTGAGCTTAGCGTTCGGGAACAAACAAAAACTAATGCGAGAAAAATTGGGGAGAGCATCCCGGGCTGAGGTGACCTCATGAGAGACAGTATGGAAAGAAAAAATGCTCACAGTATATCCAGAACATGGGGATGTTAAGGGGGATGAGTGAAAAGAAGCTGAAGAAGGTGTAGCTTCATGCTCCCTTCTGCCCACCACCCATGTCCTGAGGCTGCTGGTCGTCAAGCATGACCGGAAGGGAGCTGCTTTGTTCACCAGGTCAAAGAACACAGGCTGCTGTCCACTCAGTCGTTTGTCACCTGTGGTCACTTTTCTGCATTCTTTGCCCCTGCCTGGCACCCTTCCAGTTCTACCCTATTAATGAGTACATGGGAAGTGTTCGTGGGCAACCAGCGAAATAAAAAAGACCCATTTCTGTTTCAAGGGAGACTTTTTAAAAATCTTTGTCTAAAAGAGCTGACTCTTAAAAACATTTGCTTTGATGTCATTTTCTTAGTTATTTTCATTATGGGAAATAGTAAACAAGAGATGAATAAAAGGTGGGAGATCTTGGCAGAGAGACATGGGCTTGATTTTGTCAGGGAAGTTAGCCAAGAAGTGGGCATGAGGGTCCAGAGTGAAAACCACCAAGGGGGGACTGCCACCAGCAGAGGTCTGTGTGGGAGAACGCAATGGGCTCAGAAGCCTCCTGTGATTAGGCACCCAAATAGTTTGATAGAAATTACCTTTGAGAGAAAAGGACCTAAGGCTCCTGGGATTCCATCCTAGATCTATCCCATCTCTTTGTGAGACTTTCAGTAAGTCATTTCACACCCGGCTGCTCCAGTTTTCACCTACCCTCACTTCCTCCAAATGAAAGGTCTTCCTGATTTAAAAGGCTATATAATCTTTCTTCTCTCGAATGTCTTTAATGTCAACCAAAGTATGCTCAAATAAATCTTAGTTTGGCCCTTTCAAAATGCATGATTTGGGGCAAGTTATTTAACCTGTATCTGGCTTTCCTCCCAGATGGAAGGAAATAGTATTACCTAATGAAATGAAAGTGCACAGTGTGGCAAGCAGACAAAGGTATTTAATGTGCCCTTTCCTGATTTTTGAAAGGGTCGTGTGAGTTACAACACTCCATGTTTCCATGAAAGTAAGGTCCCCACATGTTACCACAGACTCTGCAATCATAGCATGGATGGAAATCACCAGACATAAATCAGAGCAGATACTATCAACAGAGAGTCAACCACAGATTAGGCTACCTGGCCAAATTTCCTGATTTATGATGTTTTCTTCCATGTCAGTGTTTCCTAAATGAGCTTGTGGAAAATATCCTGGAATCATCATCTGGAGATCACAAAGTGGTAAGACTAGAGAGAGAGACCCAAAAAAGTGACATCTTACAACATAATAAAGACCATATACCACAAACCCACAGCTAACATCATACTCAACTGTGAAAGCCTGAAAGATTTTCCTATAAGGTCTAGTACAAGACAAAGACGTCTACTTTCACCACTATTTGTTGTATTGGAAGCCATAGTGCAAGCAATTAGACAAAAGAAAGATAGAACAAAACTGCAAGTTGGAAAAGAATAAGTATAGCAATCACTATTTGCAGATGACATGATAATATATATAGAATACCCTAAAGTCTCCACTAAATAATAAATTGAATCAATAAATATCATAGCAAAGTGACGTATTACAAAATCAATTTACAAAAATCAGTCATTTTCCATATGCTAACATTGATCTAAAAGAGAAAGAAATCTAGAAGACAATCCCATTTACAATCACATCAAAAGGAATTAAATTCCTAGGAGTGAACTCAACACAAGAGATGAAGGATCAGTATGAGGAAAATTGGAAAATTATAAGATATTGTTAAAATAAAATAGAGTAAGACACAAAAAATCCTGCTCATGGACTGGAAGAATTAACATTATTAAAAGGGTCATTTTACCCAAAGCAATATACAGGCATGATGCAATCCCTATCGAGGTTCCAATGGCATTTTTTCAAAGAAACAGAACAAGCATTACTGAAATTCATACAGAGTCAGGAAAGAGCCCAAAGACCCAAAACACGCCTGCTGGTCATAATGCAAACTAGCACAGTCCTTATGGAATATGTGGGGAGTTCGCAAAATATTAAAAATAGATCTATAACATGATCAAACAATTCCACCACTCCTAAGTATCTACTTGAAGGATGCAAAAGTACTAGTTTGAGGGGATAGATGCACTCCTTTACTCACTGCAGCACTATTTATCACGGCCAAGTTATGAAAACAACGAAGTGCCCAAAGGCAGATGACTGGATTAGGAAGATGTGGTGCATATATACACAACAGAATACTACTCAATTATTTTTAAAAAAATAGAGGAATTGTTGTCATCTGCAACTGGATAATGGTAAGCAACAAAACTCAGAAAGAGAAAGCAAATATTGACTGGTTTCACCGATATGTGGACTATCATATGTGGGTGATTCAAACCCAAACCAATAACAAAACCTAGAAATCTGTGTGTAGAATTAAGGTTACCACAGGGGTGGGACGTGCAGGGAGAAAAGTATGAAGGGCCGAGTGGACTAGAGTGGATGCTGGTGGCCACACTGTGCTAACACACACTGCAGAGGTGTGTCTGTAGCTCTGAATCACAAAGAGCTTTGTAAACCATGTTGCCTCCGTTATATAAAATGTTTTAATTGCACAATTGTTTTAAATAAAAAATTTTTAAAAGAAAGTGGTGAATCTAGGGGCAAATCTAAATAAACATAATATGAAATAAAAAGTAATAAAGCTCTGTGGGGTTTAAAATATTTATGGCTAAAATACTCAAAAGTAATAATGTCGGTTAGGATTTAAAATATTTATGATTAAAATATGTAACATTACTTATAACACAGAAGAGAAATAAATAAGGTTTAAGTGTTTGAAACTCCCACAATGTCAGTGAAGATGTAAATATAAAGATGATCATTAAACTTTAATAAGTCAAGGACTCATGATGTGATCTCTTGGACTACTTCTAAAAGAATAGGAGTAGGGTATATATCTTCTGAAGTGATGTAGGGAAAGTAATAAAGTAGAATCTTTAAAAAATGCAAACTATGAAAAGTAGTCAATTTAAAAGGTAAAAGAGGTAAAAAAGAAGTACAGAACAATCAGTACAATTACAAAGTAAGATAATTTTAACAAAATATAGCAGCAATTATATGAAAAGTAATTGGACAAAATGTTCCAGTTTTAAGCACTGTCAGACTGGGTTGTAAAACTCAATTATATGACTTCAGACAAGACATTTAAACATAAAGATACAAAAAATTTGAAAGCAAAGTGACGGGAACACACACATACCCCTTTGCAAATAAACCAAAAGAAAGTTAATGTTGCTACTTTACTATATGAGAGAAGAGACACTAATATTATAATTATTATTTATGTCAAAAGTATCCATTCATAATGGGGCAAGTTGGGATATATCAAGAGGATGTACCAAGAGAGTATAACAAATACTAGTGCATATGCATCTAACATATCCTCAAATATATATATTCAACAATATTTCAAGAAGCAAGTATATTCAGAGGCAAATATATTGTATATTCAAATACAAATGCAAAGATATTTTAACACCTCTCACAGTAATTCCTGAGGCTTACTTTACAACACAGTGATGAATTTATTGCTATTTTCTCAATAGGTCCATCTTTTACTTCATGGTTATCAACCCTGGTTGTACATTACTGTTACTCGGGAGCTTTTTAAAAGCCACCATTACTCAGCTTCTATTCCCCAAAGATTTTGATTTTATTTATCTGACATGGCTCATGTGGGATCCTCACCCCATTGTTCTCAGGGACATTGTCTTGTTACCCAGAGTTCCTGCTTGTCAGCTAGGAGTAGGGTCATGCAGGGGCTTCGTACTAAGGGCGAAAGTTCTGGACCATACTGGGAAGCCGTAACTGCTGAGAACAGCAGGCAGAGATTAGACAGCCATAATGTGCTTAGACTGGCAGGAGCAACAGAGCCCCCAGGCAATAGTCCCTGGTCATTTCTCCCGAGCCCACACTGATGCATCTCTGATGATGACGTACCCCCAGACAGGTACATTGCTCCCCACATGTGCCCACCTACTCAGAACCTTGTTCCAAATAAATATAAAACTGCCCACAAAGCCCTCCCTGGTGGTGCAATGGGTTAAAGCGCAGCACTGTGAAGCTCTCAGCAGCTGCGTAGCCATGGGTTCAATCCCCAGCCAGGGAGGTGGCCCACATGGCACAGCAGACCTCTCCTGTCTCCCCTGCTGCTCCCCTCAGCAGTGTATTTCAGTTAATCCACAGGTTCTGCTCCCCACTCTGTCTCTGGTGAGTCCTATCACCACCCCCACACCTCTGGCCTATACCCCAGTTCTTGCATGCAAAAATAAATGAATCTTTAAAAAAGAAAGAAGCTGCCTACAGAGCAGGGCTGCATGCTTAGGTGTAAGCCCTGGAGGCCTCCCTCTACTTGGACTTTGAGTTGTCTTCCTTTCATCTAGCGCCGCTCCCAGGGCTGCCACCTTGCGACACGACAGGCGCAGACACTGGCTTCCAAGCTCCCCAAGTGACTCCAATATGTGTGAAAACTCCTGTCTTAGCACCACTTTGGACAGCATCTCTCAACCTTGATGGCCACTGGAGTCAGTTGTGAAAAACACAGATGCCTGGAGTCCTCTCCCAAGATTTCTGCCTCAAGTCCCTAGGCGGTGGTTTGGGCATTTCCACGCCCAACATACTTTCATTTGTTCACTGATGGCTGAGATTTGTTTCCTTGCTATCAATTTGTTTCTGTTAAAATATTAACAGTCCACTAAGAAAATATTTATTAAGATTTGCCATCTTTGACAGTTCATGAAGAACAAAAATGTATCTGTCTTTGGCATCAATGTCTGCAAAGTTCTACGTGAGGGGAAAAGAATTTTAAAACAAAGGATCTATGAGTGTGTATATGTGTACTTATTTAGCAGTAAAGAGGAGAAGCACAAGAAAGAGAAAGTAAAGTATAAACACACTATCTGTGCTTTGAAATGGGATAGGACATAGAAAGACAAATACTATATAATTCTGCCTACATGATACACCAAGAGTAGTCACAATTAAA
>NW_004567121.1:23833688-23838994 GCF_000260355.1 Condylura cristata | reverse complement strand
AGAAAGTAGAATGGTGGTTACCAGGAGCTGGGAAAAGAGAGAGGAATGGAGCATTATTGTTTCATGAGTCTAGAGTTTCAGTTTGGCAAGATGAAAACCTGGCGATGGATGACGGTCATGGCTGCCTAACAATGTGAGTGGATTTGATACACTGAACTGCACACTTTAAAATAGGAAGACAGTAAATTTTAAGTTACATGTATTTTACCACTATTTTCAAAATCAGGGGGCAGAGCCCTCCCTGGTGGCACAGCGGGTAAAAGCACCGCACTAAGAATCTTAAGCCACTTTCGCATGAGCTGGATCCCCGCCTGTCCAGGAGGTGACCACTTGGCGCCGCAGACCTCTCCCTGGCCCGCCCCGCTGCTCCCCCCAGCAGTGTACTTCGTCCATCTGCCTGTTCTGCTCCACATTCTGTCCCTGGTGAATCCTCTCACCCTCCGCATCTCTGGCCTGTAGCCCAGTTCTGTATGAATAAATAAATAAATCTTTAAAAAAAAAATCAGGGGAAAAGTGGAAGACAACAATGTTTGAAAATCTTGAGTTCTAGTCAACCTCTAGCTGAAATATGCTGAATTAACCCAAGTGCAGTCAGAAGCTACCAAGTTGGTTTCCTGATGATATCAGCTCTCCATGCTGAGCCGGAAGAAGCACTTCTCTCCGGCGGAATCTCACTTCCCCCACGTTTTGTTCTCAGGATCACACATCTCTGCATCAGATAAAGCCAAACTAGGAACAAACCCTAGAAAGCCCACTATAGAACTGAGCTACCAGAGCAGGAGGAGGAGGGTAGAGAGCAAAGTGTGGGCTGGACCCTGGGGGCTTTGGTGATGGGTGTGGTGTAGTCACACCTAGGGGAGAACCTACACCTCTAAAACACAACAACCATGTAAAGTAACAGTAACGCAGTAAAAAAAATCTCTTTGGCCGCTAACAGATGGAACTGTCTTCCTTATTAACAAAGATTTTCAACTTTGCAAAGCAAGCATGCCTGGAGAGAGTTTTCTGTGGTTTTCTGTTGTTTAACAGTAAAGACCACAATTAAAATCCAGTACCTGCCAGTGTTGCAAAGATTTCATAATAGAATGGTAGGCATTCTTTTTTATATCTGCTAACATTATTTTTCCTTCCGGAGCTCACGTGTTTCAGTTTTCATTTTTCAGTTATTCTCATTCTGATCATTTGTTTTGACTGTCTTATCTTCAAAGTTTTCCTAGTCTTCTGAACTGAAAACCATAAAACATAGTGCAAATTTTGCTTTTAACCCTTGAACAAATATTCAGTAAAATGGAAAAATCTCCAAGCAATGCATGAAACCATTATAGATGACTTGAGAAAACTTCCCTGAATCACACATAACTTGCAGTTTTTCACTGTAAGGTCAAAGTCTTAGTCTAATCGAATTCAGTCGTTGTCTTTCTCCCTAACTCATGTTCTCTTTTTCTGTCGCCCTCTACCCCCATCATGGCGCCTTCAGATAGCTAACACTTAGATAGCACTTCTTACATGCTTTGCCTTCCACACCTCACATATATTAACTTACTGGTCTTCACCACAACCCTAAAAAGTAGATATAATTATTATCCCTTGACAGATAAGAACACTGAGACAAAGCAATTCATTAACTTGTACACACTAAATTTCTAGAAGATTCCATGCAACAGCCAGTTTTAAGACCAACGCTTTGCCCCCAGCCCCTTTCCGGCAGAGCAGCCCAGGGCACTCCACCCTTCCCAGGGTTCTTCTACCTGACTTCACTGACCAAACTCCAGGACCAGAATGGCAGCAAGTATCTTTCCTTTTCCACCTTGAGAAACACCAATTAAGCTCCCCTCTGGTGGTCAAAGGAGAGATGATGGCTAGATCCTGACCTTCATGTGGCTTCACCAACCTTCTTTACTGTTCTGTGCTTCCTTTCAGGGAAACAGCTGGGATTTTACAGAATAAAATCTAGTTAATTTTATTTCATTTTTTAATTAAGCTACTTTAATTAAATTTGTATTTCATTTCACAGAACCTTTTTATCAGAGTATCACAATAGTAAAATGAAGCACTTGCACTTCTAGCAACAGTTATGGTTGAGTAAGAAAGAAAGGCTAAGAGTTGAAGAGTTCATCTCAGAGGAGATGGCAGCCCCTCAAGAGCCATGATCCCGAAAAAGCCTTCCCTGAGCATCGCAGACGTGGTGACATGCCTAAAAGCAGCTGGACCACAAATGCTACACTGGGACACAAAGTACTGCAGGGAAGGGATCTGTCCATGTTCATCACCACTGTAGACAAAAAGGAAGAGGCTAGTTTCTCAGGGGAAACACAGGGGACAGAAAGTTCATTTCAGTAGCCATCTCAGGAGGAGAATTAAGCACTGTGTACCAGGTACAAGCACAGTGCAAGGCTCCTGAAATGCACCATCTGCCTTGCTTCTGTAGTGAAAGTCACTGCACCCTTCAAATACGAAGCACTGCATGTCTGCCGTTAGGAGCGTGAGGAAAAGGCTTCCTGCACCGCTTGTCACAAAGAGAATAGCACCCTCTGATCCAGAAGCTCTAAGAGGAGCAGTAGCTAAGTTTGCTGCCTGCTCCAGGAGAGTGAAGCAGCATCCAGAGAATAGGTGGGAAAGTGGGTGGGTTTCCTGATAGCTCCTCTGGAGCTGGCTGCTGTTCAAAGGTTGTGTGAGGACACATGTGTCTTTCACTAGGTGAGAAGACCAAAGCAAGCTCACTGAGCCAGACTTAGGTGTAAGTAAGTGAGGTTATGTCTCAGCACAATGAAGCTATCTGCAGCCCCTGGCCAGGAAGCTGACCCACATGGCACAGCAGACCTCTCCTGTCTCACCCACTGCTCCTGTCAGCAGTGAATTTCAGTGAATCTACCTGTTCTGCTCCCCACTTTGTCTCTGGTGAATTCTCTCACCCCCCCCCACACATCCCTGGCCTGTACCCTAGTTCTTGTATGCTTAAATAAATCTTTTAAAAAATAAATTATGCTTGCTGAAAGACAAATCATCTGGCCACCCAAGAGTTTTGGTAGAAATATAGAGGAGATGAATGTTGCTTTCATGCCTAGTAATTAACATCCATTCTGCAGCCTAAGAATCAAGGAGTCATTTTGACCGATAAGCCTAATTTTTTTATAAAATTTATTTATTTATGCATACAGAACTGGGGTATAGGCCAGAGGAGCAGGGGTAGTGAGAGGATTCACCAGAGACAGAGTGGGGAGCAGAACAGGCTGACTGACGAAGTACACTGCTGAGAGAAGCAGTGGGCGGGTCAGGAGAGGTCTGCCTCGCTATGTGGTCACCTCCGGGGCAGACGGGAATCGAACTCATGTGGAAGTGGCTTCAGCTTCTTAGTGCTGTGCTTTAACCCACTGCGCCACCAGGGAGGGCCCTTATAAGACTTATTTAAGACAGACATTTTTAAGGTGTTAGCTGCCATAGTTATTCCTCTGATGAATCTGGGAAGTCAATCAAAAAAACTTCCAGAAAGGAGTCACTTTTCTAGATTTCAGTTTATGAGAAGAGGTCAAATTATCAACATTGACTTTGAGGGGCTCAGTGGAGGAAGTGACTACAGATGTGGTAGAAATGCAAGAGAACTAGAATTCAAAGTACAATCTGAAGATGTGAGGGAATTCCAGTTGATGAGGAGTTGATTCTTACAGTTGAGCCAAGAAAGTGGTTTGTTGCAATAGAATCTACCCTGTGAAGAGGCTGTGAACACCACTGACATGACAACAAAGGCTGCAGAATATTCAATTGATAAGGCAAGCACTGCAGAGTTTGCAAGCACTGCCTCAATGTCTAAGAATTTGATGATGAAAAATATTCATTAGGAAGCATTGTTTGTCATTAGTATGTGAACTCCTAAAAAAAAAAAAAAATTCTAACCATCACCAAGCCTTGAGCAACTAGTAATCTTTGTTAGTGAGGGTCTTGCCTCGGGGTTAATGATGGCTGACTGATCAGTATGGTGGTTGCTGCAGGTTGGAATGACTGTGACAGCTTCTTAAATAAGACGACAAGGAAACTCATTGCATCAATGGACTCTCTCATAAAAGATTTCTCAGCAATGTACAGAGCTTGGTAAAGGTAATTTAATTCTAGAAGATTTTAAAATTACCATATAACCAAGTTGATACTAATTATGTGGCAATGGGATTTTGACTATATACAAATTTACTTGTAGAAAATCTAAAAGTCACATGTAAGAATGGGCTTGGAGTGGAACATGTGGGAGTAAAAACATAACTTTTCTTTTTGCTTATTTTCATCTGTTGAGGTCAGTGTTTTACAACAATGTGTGTGACTTGGTGAGTAGGCCCACACGTATCAGATGTTTGTTACCATCCAACGCCCCCAGCCAAGCACTCCCAGCCCTTCCTTGGGCCCGTGTGCCTTTCCCTCCTTTGTGTTTGCCCCTCACCTCCCCTCCACTAGCCTCAATTCTGCAGACATATTGCTGGGGCTCCTTTATTGTAGTCAGTTCCTGTGTGGTTTTGTCTGTTTTTTCTATACTCCACATGAGTTCAATCATGCAGTATTTGTCTCTTCCCTTCTGACTTACTTACTTAGTATGAACCCCTCCATTCCATCATTGATTTTTCTATTCTCATAATAAGCTTTTCTCATTTTACTTTGTATATTTTTTTAAAGATTTATTTATTTATTCATACAGAACTGGGGTACAGGCCAGAGATACGGAGGGTGAGAGGATTCACCAGAGACAGAGCGGAGAGCAGAACAGGCAGATCGACGAAGTACACTGCTGAGGGAAGCAGCGGGCAGGTCAGAAGAGGTCTGCCATGCCATGTGTATCTCCTCCAGGGCAGGCGGAAATCGAACTCATTCAGAAGTGGCTTAAGCCTCTTAGTGTTGTGCTTTAACCCGCTGCACCACCAGGGAGGGCCTACTTTGTGTTTTTTAATAATATTAAAGATAGCATAAAATATATCAAATGTCTTTGATAATAGAGTAATATGTAGCAGATGTCTCTTGCCACAAATAATAAAAGGTAACAAAACATTTATTTTAGATGTTTGGTGTAATTTGTTTAAAACTAAAATTGACTTTGTTGGCATGTCCAAATCTATCTTACTTCCCAAATGAACTTAAAGTTGGAGATACTACCCTCAATACCTGGATATATTTTTACTAAAGACATATGTAAATAAATATATTTGGTTTGGTTTTGAATGATCTACCTTATTATCTGGAAGATCATATTTTTTTTAAAGATGTATTTATTTATTCATACAGAACTGGGGTACAGCCAGAGTTGCAGGGGCAGTGAGAGGCTTCACCAA
>NW_004567121.1:23812025-23833558 GCF_000260355.1 Condylura cristata | reverse complement strand
CAGGAGAGGTCTGCCACGCCATGTGGTCACCTCTGGGGCAGACGGGAATCGAGCTCATGCGGAAGTGGTTTCAGCTTCTTAGTGCAGTGCTTTAACCCGCTGCGCCACCAGGGAGGGCCGGAAGATCATATTTTTGTTTCTACAGTCCACTGTGGTACCTTTCGGCAAATTTTATATCCACTTCTCCATGTAACTTGCAGGACTCTGCACTTTTCTGTGACATTGAAGTCAGATTTGTTTAAATGACTTTCTATCTTTAGCTGAAACTATCCATGACATTCGTTGCATGTTTCTGTCCTTGCTCGGACAAAACCCAAGGTGATGGTTAGCATTTTTCAGCAATGAAGTGTTTTTAAATTCAGGTATGTACAACTTTAGACATAGTATTACTACACACTTAATAGGTAACAGCATAGTATAAACATAACTTTTATATGTACTGGGAAACCAAACTATTCACGTACCCACTTCATTGCATTTTTGCTTTATTGAGGTGGTCGGGAACCACACCCACAGTATCTCTGAGATATGCCTATTCTATTAATACCAAGTGTCTCCCACTCTGAAAGACATTTTGTGATTATTTCCCACCACTGTTAAAATGTTTTTGTTTCTCCACTCTGAATGCTTTTAAGGGAAGCTGGAAGTTCCTGCTGTCCCAAAGCAACAAGGTTTGGAAATGACATTCCATCCATACGCTTGGGAAATTCCTCTGCCGTGCACGGGAAGGCTGCCTAGCAGAGCTCTCCTGGACCCTCTGTGCAGCCAGGCCACCCTCCAGATGTGCCCTCCAGCTTCTCCAGAATGCCAGGAGTAGCCATGGATTCCAAACAATAGTAGGCTGAGACCCAAAAATGCTTTTTGTGGTCTTGGATCCCTCTGATCAACAACTCAGAATGAAGAGAACTCAAAATTTTCTAACAGACCCCCTTGAAGTTTCACCCCACAATGTCCTAAGTAAGTACTTAGCCTCCCAACTCATTTAGCAATATTATGGCACTTGAGAATTGCAAAATGCACGAAAGACACATGGCTTTGTTGTTCTCTGAGATTAGGTCTTAGGCTCAGTACTGGCATCACCTCCCTAACAACCACATGTACAGAAAAAATTTCCTGGAAAGGGGAGGGTGGTTGGGTCGAATGCCCTTCACACTAGAACTATCCTCAATTAGGAATCTACTTTCTTGCTCTGGCTACATGACTCAGGATTTTAAATGATCCTATGGAGTTTCATTCAGAACCTCAGGCAGAAACTAAGGTTCAGGTAGCTGAACCTCTACAAGAACCAGTTTCATGATACCATCATTTTGTTCTACCAACTGTTTGCCTACCTTCTTTTAAATAATACTCCTGTTTTGCCCTCTTCGAAGTACAACTGAAAAAGCACGGGATTTGGAGCCTGACAGATCTGCTTGAGGTTGACCTCACTACTTGACAGCTGCATGAACTTAGACAAGTTATTTAACTTCTGTTTCCCCTGATTTCCTTTTCTGTAAAGTGAAACTGATATGGAAGCTACTGATATGGTTCCTTCAGAGCACACTAAATATAACTGCTACAATACTTGTTTCTGCAGCTGGACCAATACAGGTATCTATAACTTCCTTCTTCCAATGTTACTTGACCTTAAAGGATAATTCGATATTTCATCCTGAAGAAGCTAAGCCACCAGTCTGTATTAGGTTGGTACAGCCTACCATTAATTTTTACCCCTGGGATGGGGGCACTAGGAGATGCTCTAGGGAATCTCTAAAGTTCCTAACACACTCCTCCTTACCCACATGATGTAGCAACAACTATATATTCCCTTAAAAGCCAGTACATTAATGTCCTTCTTTTCTTGCTGTTTCAGTTACATGAACAATCCAAAGCGACCATCTTCAACTTTCAGGTTAATTGGACAATTTTGTGTATACTGGTGAAATTCAGTCTCCATTGGCTTTCTAAATCAACAGAGCCAAAGTCGGAGAAATAAGAAGAAAAATTTACGTGGCTGGTTCTTCAGTACAACTGAGATGGAGCCAATTGAGGTTCCCCTAGGTGGGCTTGGGAGAACAGGAGAACATGGAAGAAGCACTTTACACGACATGAGAGCTGAGAGAGCGTGCGCTGCCACATATGGAAGGACAGCTTTCCTGGTGTTGTCTTTTAGGAGTGTGCTGAGTAGACAGTAGACCATTCTCTCCTGACTGTCTCTGAGGGCTGCCCATGAGTGGGGCAATGATGCCCATGCCAACATGTCATTTGAAACACACTTCATACTGGTTTTTCTCTTTCATTAATAGATAAAAGGGAACTCCCCCAAGAGTCTAAGCTACTTATTTGTAGGATTTATTTGTACCTTTAGTATTTAGTACATGCTCAAGCCCAACTTTAAATATATATATTATATATGTTGTATGTTACATGTCACATGTTATCTAGAACACACTAGCTGGTTGGTTTATAAGGAGTTAGTGTCAGTTCAGAGTTACTGTATAATAATCTTTGAAAAGTTTAGGTATTACCTGTTGCTCAGTTCCTAACCCCTTTAAGAAAAGGCCAGAAAAGAAATCTGTTGTACATGCTTGTGGGCGAGTTGCAGGATCTATCCTCAAAAGGATGTGTCCTGCACTCTATTCAGTGGGCTCCTGTCAAGAGATGGCTGAGATCATGGAATTAGGTGATATGGTATGATTACTCAAGTATTTCAATGTTCACAGACCTTTTGTTTTTGTTTTTGCTTTTGATTATTCCTATTAAGTGAAACTTTAGTAGATTATTGAATTAGTTTCCTATTGCTGCTATAACAAATTACCACAAACTTAGAGGGTTGACTACAAACTTATTCTGTTACACTTCTGGAGATCAGAACTATGAAAATGGGTTTTATGGGGCTATAACCAATGTTTTGGCAGGGATGTATTTCTTCTGCAAGGTGATATAAATTGACAAAACCTTGCAAATCTCCTCCATTGTTAGGTCTTTGTATCTGTTCCCTGATTATTTTGAGGATTTCCTCTGAATATAGGTCTGGAGGTTATAAAGGTGTTAGGATGAGCCTTGTGGAGAATAAGCATCTCTTTATAATCTTCTGAACTGACATTAATCAGTGTAAATCACTACAGAGATTTCAAACAAGGGGAACTATATCAAGAATCTCGATCATGAGTATCTACCTAGATCTCTTGATTCTAGTTCTCATGTGCCTATTCTTCCCCATCAATGCCCCAACTTTTATAAAAAGACCAAGTCATGAATTCAAACTTGTTCTAATTTTTCAATCCACCGTGTCAAATTTTCAGTCTGATTTTTTTTAATACACCAGCTTTGGTTACAACTAGGAGACAAAAGGTTCTTTTATGGCAGCCATAAAAGCTCTCGGCTTTTCTATGCTTTAGACCAAGAAACTTGAGGTCTTGAGGTTTTTTCAACTTTCTTTTTGAAAGTTCTCCAGTTGTCAACCCCACAGTCTTTGTGCTCTTGCCCATTATAATTTTCCATGGAAAAAGCACTTGGTTTCCCAAAGCCTTTTTCAAAAGATACTTTATTTTAGGCAACTACAGTCAGTGATGTAAGTGGCTGTCTTTGCAATGACATACCACAGTCTACCAGTATGTGTCTCTCCAATGGATAAGGTCAATAATGCTTCTAATATAATCATGGTCTGATTTCTCATAATTGAATGTCTGTTTCTTGATGGCATACACTTTGTCAGACTCTCTAAATATTTCAAAAAGGAAGGGATAATATCAATGTGAGAGGCTTTCAAAAATATAGGCATGCATAAGGCCGTAAAAATACAGGGATCTGAGGAAGTTATTACTAACAATCTCAAGTGCTCGAGCATTGAGAGAGATTGTCACTGAGAACGTAGCTGGACTTCACCAAAGTCCACCTCAATTCACCACTGTCCTGGGAGAAGTTATGGCTTTTACTCATTTGATTCCAAATTACATGTGAATGACATCTGTTGAAAAGAATCCTGTTGTCAAGAATTCTGCAAAATGTCATTCCAAAACCTGAGATACAAGGATGAACTCAGAAAAGAAAAAATGGTGCTGAGTTTTCAAGAGGTGATTTTGTTTGCAATATCAAAAGCTGTTTCATTAAGGTGACTTAAAAGTTAGTGTGATGCATGTAAGTATGATATATATTTAATGTTTGTATATGACAAACTAAAAATGTGATATTCATGGTGAATTCGGAGCTGTCTAATTCCTTCTTTTTAGGCACTTTGGGAAACTGACTTTCTTTTGATTTCTTGAGGTTAGATATGGCTAACTTTTGCCAAAGAAATTGGAATATATGTCACTTTTTTATTAATTTATTTATTTATGCATACTTACAGAACTAGGATACAGGCCAGAGGTGCAGGGGCGGTGAGAGGATTCACCAGAGCCAGAGTGGGGAACAGAACAGGCCGACTGACGAAGTACACTGCTGAAGGGAGCAGCAGGTGGGTCAGGAGAGTGCTGCCTCACCATGTGGATCACCGTCCAGGGTGGGGATCAAACTCAGACTGAAGTGGCTTTAGCTTCTTAGTGCTGTGCTTTAACCCGCTGTGCCACCAGGGAGGGCCCAGATGTCACACATTTTAATTCTACCTAGAAGCTTTTAATTGCTAGAGCTCAATGTTTCACCACATTGTTCCACTGTTGGAGTTATTATAGAAGCAAATGTTGTTGTGGAGGTAAAATGCTGACCCATCATAGACAAGACAGATGCTCTGGAGTGTTTCCCAATCCACAGTGGACTTTACTAAAGCAAGAAATAAATAACTGTTTAATTAAGCCAAGAGATTTCAGGATTGTTTATTTATCCCATAGTCTAGCCAACGCTGACTGATGCAAATACTGATAACAGAAGGAATAAGGGATATTGCTAAAAATAATATAAGATATAAAGCCTTGGCTAAAAGATCATGTAATGGGAAGTGAGGAAACTGATGGGAGAGCACAGATTTATAAGTTATCTAGTGGCAAATCATTTGGTAAAACTCTGCTAATAGCCACTTGGGAGGTAGAGGTGTACTCAATGAACTTGCATATAGAATGAGAAAACATAACAAGTGGCCCTCCCTGGTGGCGCAACGGGTTAAAGTGCAGCACTGGAAAGCTAGCAGTAGCTGCTTCAACATGAGTTCGATACCCAGCTCAGGAGGTGATCCACATGGCATAGAAGACCTCTCTTGGTCCACCCGCTGCTCCCCTCAACAAAGTACTTTGTCCATCTGCCTGTTCTGCTCCCCACTCTGTCTCCAGTGAATCCTCTCACTGCCCCTGCACCACCCAAGTTCTGTATGCATAAATATTTTTTTAATTACAAGTTGTTTGTGTTTATTACTGCATTTGGCAAAGAACTGCAGAAAACAGAGGCACTCACAAAAATGGCTTTTTTGTTTGTTTAATAAACTGAAACAAAGGGGCCCTGGGGGCGAGCAGGATTACAAAGGCAACTGCCCAACTCCAACCTCAAAGATAAATTTGAGTGAAAATAAAAAAAGAATTAAAGTCAGAATCAAATCGTGGGTCACTATGCTGAGAGTTAACACCTTTAAGTGGATTAAAGCATCCCATAAAAAACCTGTTATGGGTGTTCCCCATAAAAGTTGATATTTACCTGTAGCATTTCTGAAATCAATTTAGGTAGCTGTTTTTGAGCACCCTTACCCCATTATGGTCTTTAGAGACACATAGCTGAATAAGAGTTTGCATCTCCTCTTAGGAAACTCAGTTTAGATGGGGACATATATGCATCTAAATAAGAGTAATGCAAAGGTACCATGACAGAGATTTAAAAAATAGTATTTTTTAATACTATTCTTTGAATTTGACCAAATAACTCAAGTAAAAGGTGCTAACAGTATGTTTCTCCCATTGAAGCCCAGAAAGCCTAAGGCACATGTAATTACAATTAAGCCAAGAGATACTGAAGGAGAAATTAAATGTACAAAATCTCAGAACCATGTCTAAGAAGGAGAAGATGGACTGGATTTGGTTATCTGGCACATGTCATTAATTTCAGTCAAACTGATAAGAAATTACCAATTTTTTGAGATCTCTGAACCACCAAAGGAAGCTTGGGCTTGACATAAGAGTGTTTTTCTTTAAAACCTCAAATAACCCTTGGAGTCCAAGAATCCACAGACAGCAGGTGGTTCCCGAGCTGTCTAGTCCTTTTCTCATTGTTCATTTCTGGCCAATGAGGCTGACGAAAAGGGAAGGCTCTGAAGATGGAGAATCAGGAGCTACAGTGAATGGCAATAGAGCCTCTCAGAAAACCCAACTGGGATCTAATCTAGAAATGTTTCCTATAAAATAGCCTCATAAGATAAATCCTAAAGGCTTTCCCAAGTTGCTCACTGAGAATTAATCATCCCTCCTCAAAAACTGTGAAAATACTATTTTTATTTTTAGAATTTAATATTGTATGTTTTTCCAGTTCTTTGAAAAGAAAGGTAAAAATACAGACTCCTTCTTGTGGGTAAAATTTCCATCTGTGTAAATACTATTTTTTAAATCTCTGTCATGGTACCTTTGCATTACTCTTATTTAGATGCATATATGTCCCCATCTAAACTGAGTTTCCTAAGAGGAGATGCAAACTCTTATTCAGCTATGTGTCTCTAAAGACCATAATGGGGTAAGGGTGCTCAAAAACAGCTACCTAAATTGATTTCAGAAATGCTACAGGTAAATATCAACTTTTATTATTGTTTTTCCTTTCTGAATGGAAATGTTTATTGTGATTATCCTATCTCTAATCCACTACTGGACAAAGGTTGAGTTGCAGGAGGACAGAGAGAGACAATTTGTCCCTCTAGCTCATAAATCTCACAATCAAGATCCACAAACGAACTACACATAGAGATTAGTCTTCACCCAGTGATCTTTGGTTTAGCATTGTCTCCTTTATGGAGGAGATAGAGACATTCTGGCAAGCAGGGGGAGAACATGAGTTAAATACTTAATGTCTTGAGAATGAACTGTAATCGACATTACTTTTATTCATCTTTATTTTTTAGTTCTTCTATTTCAAGGTATATAGTAGAGTTGATCATGTGACTGGTTCCAGATAACTATCTGGAAGCATATGTAATATAAGGTAGTGATTTGGGGACTGGAGTATTTAATTGCTTGCAAATGTAAAACTTTCCCTGCTTCAGCAACTGGCAAAATCCCTAATAATGTGTGAAATATTCCAAATGAGGTCTGTCAGGTTGAGTTCCTGAATGAAGTTGACAATGTAAGAGAATCCTTCATCAGTCTGCAGTTGAAAAGTAGCAAGAACAAGAAATATTCTATTTTGTAGTAGTTTTGTTATCATAGCATTGCAAAGCATACCATGACTGATTTAATGTTCTTATGTGAGCTGCTCAGATTATTTTCAAATTTTCTTTGTTTGTGTAACACAGCAGTCTTCCTTAAAGGAAGACTGTCTCCCCAAACTCCCAAAGAAAATAGAAATTTCCCCACCCCCTATTCCAGCAGAAAACTATCCTGTCTGCCTATCCACTCTCAGTAATGGACATTACAAGTCTCTGGAACCTATAAATATTACTTCATATGAGAATGAGACTTCACAGATGTGACTAAGACTACCCTGGGTTATACAGGTGGCTACTAAATGGAGTCACACGTATCCTTGTGGAGACAGACAGACAGAAAGAAGTCCTACTATAGATGCCAGAAGCCAATGGAATGACCTCTGCAGAGTGAGAGATTTGAAGATGTGACACTGTAAGTTTCCAGGATGGCAGGAAGGTTGATAAGCCAAGAATGCAAACAGAGCCACCCTTGAAGCTGAAAAAGTCAGGGTAACGGACTCCATGAACCTCTAAAGAGTGCAGCCCTGCCAAAACACTGCTTTGGGAACAGAGAAACTGATTCCAGAACTTTAAGAGAATAGATGTGTGTTGTTTAAAGTCTCCACATTTGTGGCAATTTGTTAATTAGCAATATGGAAATAAATCAGTGATCAAAAGGACTCCATGTGTCTGACCCTTCTGGCAGAGTGTGAGCAGCACTCCAAGCACCTGCAGCAGCCAGATTTGACACCCCACAGACCATCTACATCACCTGCTCTCACAGTAACTGCCATTACTGGGTGCTCTCACAGTAACTTCCGGTATTACAGGAGTAACCCACTGTTTTAAAAGGTGGTTATCTTAAATTCACATTATTTCTCTAGCTTTAAAATATTAGGCAGCTATCGATATTTCTTGTAATCAAACAATATACAATATGTTGTTAAATTTATCAAACTTTCCGTTTAGAAAGTTATATTTGAAATTCAAATTTGAATTTGCTCCCGAGCTTCCAGTCTTCGAGTGAAAGGCAACAGTTCCAGCTGTTGGCTTCTCAACAACAAGATTTGGAATGCCTAGCGACTCAGTGGCATTTCTTTAGTTTCTCTTTTTCATTAATTTGAGGATATTAGGAAGAAAAGGAGCAAAAATGTATGAAGAGCAATTCTGATGTTAGAATGAGACATCAACAGAATCTGGACTTCTCTTAGAAGCTACAAAGAAGATACATTGGGGGTCTGCTCTCCCCAAGTTAATAACAAGCATCGATTTTTTTTTAACTGAATTTCAAAGACAAAGTCATTAGGATTTAGAGCTTTGCCATTCTTGATGAGTAGGTCTTTGGAACACTTTGTCTTCATTTGTAATATTAATACTGTAAAATAAATCTTCACTTCAAAAGTGAACATCATTGTGTACTTTAATGAGACCATCAAGATCCCATTTTAAATGTTGCTGTCCTCCCTTAAAACTTAGTTATGGCCTACGTCCTTTATCTCTTAGAAAATCATTGTGGATTTTCTTACCATAGAGAATCATAACAATTTTGAGAGCTATTTCTCTTATGTTTGTTTAAATGCATTTATGGAGGCCATATCAATAAGCAGGAAATGTGGTTACTTACTAAGTTCTGACTATAGGAATCGTATCAACTATAGGAATGGTTAAAACGCTGCCTTTTCAATGCTTATATGCATTTATGTATGTGTTATATGATTTGAGTAGCAAATTCTCCGTTGCTAAAAGGACTTGACCACTAAGACTCTGGGTCCCCTTACTGCAGTCCAGCTACAAAGCAGATGAGCTCAGTGTCTGATTCTTAAAGTCCAATCCAGGAAATTAAGCAAAAATACAAACATGTCTGGATCCTAAAAAGGATCCTAGAAAGGATCCTACCTGAATTTGAATAGTTTGCAAGTAGAGTTTAATCTTTATTAAGTTCTCATTTATAAGGGTAAAAAAGGTTGCTACTTTTTAAGAAAGATACTAGTCACCTAATCAAGCACACAGGAAATCTCATCACAGTACATAAGTGGGAGGGTAGATTCTCCAATTTTCTCCAGTCATCTAATCTTGACCCATAGTAACATTTCCTAGAACATAAAAAAGCCTACTAGAAACTGATCTGACCCTTAACCACATTCAACCTACTCAAAGTTGCCCTCTCTATTAGCAGAGGCACTATATAAGAGTAATTTCTCACTGACCGTCCAGTTTCCACTATCATTTTCCTCTTTTTTTTAATTTTTTTTTTTTTTGTATAGAAGAACTGGGATGCAGGCCAGAAGTGCAGGGTTTGAGAAGATTCACCAAAGACAGAGTGGGAAGCAGAACAGACCGATCCACTAAAATACACTGCTGAGTGGGTGAGACAGGAGAGGTCTGCTGTGCCGTGTGTAGATCAGCTCCCTGGCCAGGGACTGAGCTCAGGCCATAGAGGTAATAGCGCTTAGGTCCTCCCCATTACACATTCATAATTAAAGCTCTATGAATTTATAAACATTACCTCTTTGCAAGAATCCTTATCTTCATAGATAAGCCTTTGAGCAACAGCAAACAACCTACTGTTTTCTTTGCTTTTTCTCATAATCACTCACTAGTGTAATTAGAATCACGAACTACACTGGAACTTGAAATGGATCCACTTTCTCAAAGAAGATATCAAGGACATGTGAAGAATCAATAACTGCAGTTTGTAAGAAAGCTTAAGTCTCACTTTCCTTTTCATTATGATTGTAATTTATGCACCAATTTTTATATTAAGTTCTATCCTTTGTCATTTATTCCAAAATCACTTTAATTCACCATCACCTGATCACTTCTCTCAAATTCAGCAGGCAAAATAATCTCTAACTATGGTAAGGTGAGGCGTGGGCAGAGCCCAAACCCGCCTCATACCCGGCTGCCCGCACCCACTCACTGCCTCCCTGGCCAAGGTAGGATCAGCCCTCCAAGCACCCGCAAAGTGTTCTCTTTTTTAAGGATTTATTTTATTTATTTATTCATACAAGAACTGGGGTGCAGGCCAGAGGTGAGGAGGTGAGAGGACTGATCACAGAGTGGGGAGCGGAATAGGCAGATCTACTGAAATACACTGTTGAGGGGAGCAGAGGGCAGAAAAGGAAAGGTCTCTGCAACATGTAAGTCAGCCCCCTGGCCAGGGATCAAACTCCTGCTGCAGTGGCTGCTGATAGCTTCATAGCGCTAAGACTTTAACCCCTTTACCACCAGGGAGGCCCTCAAAGGATTCCTCTCACCTGAAAAATGCAACATTTTCGTGTGGACTCCACACCTTGCTTTTGATCAGGACCCCATCTTCCACTCTTGTCATCTCATCATTTCTTCTTTAATTAACATCCAGGTCCTGGTCTGCTTCCTGACTCGTATGTGAGTGCTACAATCTATTCTTCACACTGCAGTCAGATCCAGCCCTCTAACGCCCTGAACTTACCATGTTTACCGCCTTCTTTTTTTTTTTTAAGACTTATTTATTTATGCATATAGAACTGGGGTAGAGGCCAGAGGTGCAGGGGCAGTGAGAGGATTCACCAGGGACAGAGTGAGGAGCAGAACAGACAGGTTATCAAAGTACACGTTGAGGGAAGCAGCGGGTGAGACAGGAAAGGTCCGCTGCACCATGTGGGTCAACTCTGGGGCTGGGGGTTGAATCTACACTGAAGTAGCTGCAGCCAGCTTGTAGTGCTGTGCTTTAACCTGTCGCACCATCAGGGAGAGCCCTACCCCTTCTTAAAGCCCTCCAGTGAATGGGGCCCTTGTTGCTACCAGGTCCAAATCCAAAATCTTCAGCATGAATTTTGTGGCCTTTGAGGTCTGGCCTCTGCCCCCTTTGCTTATACTTAGCATCTCCCTGTCCCCCTCTGCATTCTTTGCCTCACTGACACATCCCAAATTACTCATCTCTATTTTCCCCTCCTACTTTCCTATCACACTGCCACAGCATTAAGGAAGACAAGAGCTAAGATGTGTCAGAAGTTTCCAGCTTGACTTGTAGAGTGGATAGTTGCATTCCTGGAAACATGAGGAGAAAACACAAATTTGGGGGTAAGAAAGAGAGGGGTTGTTTATGAGACACCTAGTTTTGAGGTGCTAAGAGATAAATCATAGGTAGAGATAGTCAACATACAATTGGAATGGAAGGTGGGAAGCTTAGGAACAGAATCCAGAACTGAAGGTAAAGATCTAGAATGCTCCAATCTAAGTGAAAACTGAAGTCACAGAGGCCACCATTAAACAACAAAAAAGAGTTTGAATTCAGAAGATGCTGATGGTAGAACTTAGGATGTGGGCAGAAAAATAAAAAAGAACCCCAAAATTGTAAAAATCATCCAAGAGGTAGGAACATAAAAGGGGCACAGAAAAGTCAAAAGAGGAGATTAAGGCCTGCCAAACGCAGAAAACCCTCATATGATGGGAACTGAGGAAAGGCTGGGAAACGTAAGAGCTGGAGGTAACGGGCAGTGTCCCCCACTGCCCTTCCAAGGATGTTCTGTGTATGGTCCTTCCTGGTCATCCCAGAAGTCACCCAGAAGCTGCCCAAGTTTAAGTTTAACTGTCCTCAAGTTTAAGATTCAAAGCTGCGAGATGAATGCTTTTGTCCGCTAGGACAGACTGCCTGCCTCTCCACACATTAGCAGATGTGAGCACTTCTTAAAAGGAGAAGCCTTCCCAGACTCAGAGAAAACACACGGGACACTGACAAGTGATGACTGATGAGAGGGGAGGCCAAGGGGCCCCAAGGTAAGTTGCCAACCCAGTTGGACTCCTGTAGGGGCTGAAGCCTGGCAGCACTGGGAATGGCAGAGTGAGCTGGCCAGGGTGGCAGCCATGGTGGCAGCCAGGGCAAGCGCCCTGGGGGGACAGGTGGGCAAAGCAGCAACAGAAGCAGAACTGACAGCAAGCAGAACAAGGTCTACCAGTGTGGAAAACTGCAGGGGGGCATAAAGTGGGCTGGGCGAGCAGCTGAGGTTGGACAGCTCCCAGAGGGGCTCCAAGCTCTCATTAAGGAAATTAAGTTGTATTCCCAGGGTGACTGGGGGGTGGGGGTTTCACTGGAGGGCTTCCGGTAAGGGAGTGACACAGGACAACTGGCCCCACAGACACACCATGCAGCAGCGGTGTGGCTGGAGGCAGAGAGCAGCTAGAGTGCTGTTTCTTTATTCCAGAGGAGAAGGGATGAGGACTCCAAACTGGACAGCAGAAGGGGAAGAAGGAGTCCGTTTCAAGAAGTGTGAAAGATGGGATGATATTTTAACAGGTCCTGGGTAACCAGTGAGCCCAGCTGACAGGCTGCCACGGCACATGCTCTTCTTTACAAGGCTCCGAGATGTCTGCTTGGATTAATCACAGCACCAACTTTTCACTTGAAAAACAAGGATAAAAAGAACCTTGCTAGACTGTTTCTTTAGGACCCTTCATTTTAGTAACCAGCAAATAGAGACATATGTTAATTTACTTGAGATGTTAACCTCAGTTTCTAAAGTTCATTAACTTGTTGCAGCATAAAACTTGATTGTTTTATTATTGTTTTTATTATTTATTTAAAGATTTATTTACTTATGCTTACAGAACTGGGGTACAGGCCAGAGATGCAGAGGGTGAGAGGATTCACCAGAGACAGAGTGGGGAGCAGAACAGGCAGATCAACAAAGTACACTGCTGAGGGGAGCAGCGGGCGGGTCAGGAGAGGTCTGCCACGCCATGTGGTCACCTCCGGGGCAGGCGGGAATCGAACTCATGCGGAAGTGGCTTAAGCTTCTTAGTGCTGTGCTTTAACCCGCTGCGCTACCAGGGAGGGCCCTGTTTTTATTATTTTTTTAAGATTTATTTAATTATGCATACAGAAATGGGGTACAGCCAGAGGTGCGGAGGCAGCAAAAGGATTCACCAGAAACAGTGGGAAGCAGAACAGGCTGATCGATGATGTACACTGCTGAGGGGAGCAGCAGGCGAGATGGGAGAGGTCTGCTACGCCATGTGGTCACCTCCAGGGCCAGGGATGGAACTCAGCACTGAAGTGGCTGCCACCAGCTTGCAGTGCTGCGCCCTAACCCATTGCACCAGCAGGGAGGGCCTGTTTTTATTATTCTTAATTGAGTAGTTGAAATCTCAGAAGAAATCCTGGTTTGCATCTGAAGATAAATATCTAGAATTCCTCAATTTGTAACTAGAACTCCATCGGTCTGTCATATGGAGGCTGAGAGGATATGGCGTGATAGTGTACACTTTATGAGGTGTGGAAAGACACCCTTAAATCACATTTAGGGTTGTAAACTACTGTTACCTCAATTGAAAAAATGATACAATTGGGGGGGGGTGTTTTTAAGCAGGAATAGGTTGGTGGTAAACCCCTAAGAGGTGGGAAGAAAAACCAGAAGCAGGGAAAGCACCCAAGGAACATTCAAAAGACAAAATAGGAAAACTTTCCAGTTTGGCCAGTCATGGCTTGAGTTTCTCTACAAAACACACACACACACCTAAAGATTGTTTTCTAAATCTCACTATTCTATTAGTTTTGGAGGTTCTGGATCCCTGAGAGAAGTTAACAAGGGCAGGAGATCCAGAAACACCTTTACATCACAGCACTCCGGTTGAAGATCAATGGAGACCCTCACCAATCTTGAGCAAGCACCTAGAAAGTGACACTTCCAGGCGTAGCAGCCTGTCCTCCTGCCCACACTACCCACTCCTACACATTGTCAGAAAGGCAACTCCAGAAACAAGCAAACATAATGTCTGTTCCAACTGAGATCCTTACTAAGAGAAAAGTTGGCCTCCAGTCACACAGTAAGTCTAATTGAGTTATTGGAAGCAATTCTCTTCTCTCTCAGATATGTTGCTCTGTCTTCCTCTACACATTCACCAGTTAAATTTCATTGGTGGGGAGAGTCCTCAATGCTAAAAAAAATTTCAATCTTGACCCTGTCTTCCTTCCAAAGAGCTGTCCAATCCTTTTCCTTCACTTTCCCAACCAGACATGAGTTATTGTGACACGGGACTGCTTGATAAATCTTGGGTAATATCACAAAGAACAAAATCAAAACATGCGAGGCTCCCGTTTCCCCTGATAGGATCCCTTCTGGCAGCGGATCAGCCACACAGGCCACAGGTTAAGCCAGACCCCAGAGTGCCTTCGGCTGGCTTACAGAACTATTTCTACAACCTTGTGTCCCTCCCATTTTCTCCCACCTTGAATGCACAGGCTTGAGTGAGCAAGGAAGAGTTTACAGCCACGGCTGACTCCAATCTCTTACTTGTCATGTCCGAATGTTTTATGACGTGCTAAGAAGACCCTGGCACAAAGAGTCTCTTTGAATGCCTTTTATTTCATTGTTGTTGTTTGTGATATAGCAAGCCAGAGGATGTGTGTAACCTGATCAACCTAGTACAAAATGTAATCCCTTCTATTTTTATAGCCTTCCAAGAAAAATTCCATTAAGGGGAAAAGTAATCACTTTAAGAAGTTAATTCTCAAACATTTCATGTACATATTACCAACAAGGGGGCCCAGCCTTGCCCAGGGCCTCAACTCTAAAACTTCTCCTAGTAGTTTTGTTTGGAAAGTGACATGTTGGAGCAGCTGGCAGGCAGACCCTGGGCAGTGGATGGAGTAGAAGAGTCCTACGTAGAGAAGGTGTGTGTCTGTGTCAGGATGAGAGAAAGGCCAGGTGTGAAGGGCAGTCCCACGTGATACTAGGGTGCTGCTGGCCAGGGCGTTACCCCAAGGAAGCCGAAAGTCTTCTTGCTACCTCATCTCTCAAACAGCAATCAATGAAACTACCATCTCCTGTGGGTTCACAGCAAGCCCAAGCAGTGGGGATATCACATATTAGAGCCCCACCTTCCAGAAGTGGGAGTAAAGCTGAACGCAGCTAGGCAGCAGCTTTGACCTGGTTGCTTCTGACCTCCATACCTACTTCGGGTCCTGCCCTGCACCTGGGCCGACTACCTTCTACATGGGGGGCTGCTCCCACCACAAACATCCCTTCTGCCTCATCCTCACCCCACCTTATGAGATAACCTACTCTTTCCTTTTCTTGGCCCCTTCTGTCTATAGAAGTTTCTCCTTTTGTAAAACTCTTTGCTGCTCCTTTCTCTTTGCTAAGTGGATGCTGCCTTCTTCATGAATCACTGAATAAAACCAATAAAATCTTTGAAATTTGTTCAGATGAATTTTGTTTTTTTAACATAAATCCATTTTATTTTGTCATCAAAATAATTTATCTCTTCGAACTTTTTTTTGGTAGTTCTAATTTTAGGTGGGGTTTTTTTGTCATTTCGTTTTGTTTTTAATATTTATGCATACAAGAGCTGGGATATAGACCAGAGGTGTGAGGTGGGTGGAAGAGGATTCACCAGAGATGGAGTGGGAAGCAGAACAGGCAGGCTGAATGAAACACATAGCTGAGAGGAGCAGTGGGTGAGACAGGAACAGTTTGCTGCACCATGTGGGTCACCTCCCTGGCTGAGGATTGAACTCATGCTGCAGTGGCTGGTAAAAGCTTGACAGCACTGAGACTTTAGCCCCTGGAACACCAGGGATACCCTTAAGTTGTTTTTATTATTATTATTATTATTATTAAGCATATTATGATGGGGGAGACTGTCAGAAAAACTATTGAAAGCTTGGAAATAAATGGAAAAAAATTAATGGGTATTTAATTCACCAGGTAACCCCAGCCCTTTCATCTCTTTGAGGTTTTTTTATAACCAGGTAAATTGTTGATAACTAACAGCAATGCAAATGATACTTCTCTGTTGCTATGTGAAGTATGTCTAGGAGCATGACTCTCGATTGCATTCCCATCTCCTTGTGTAGAAAAAGCCAGATTTCAACTTTTAAATGTTTTTCTTGGCTATTCTTGCATGGGCCCCTTTCCATCTAAATAGCTCCAATTTTAATATTTCTTTTGGCGTTTTCACTGGCATCACATAAAATTTATAGGTTTACAAAATGATATCATTATGACATTGAGTCTTAATGTCCAAAAGTATGCTTTTCCATTTATTAAAATCTTCTTTTGTGCCCTTCAATTTAATACAATTGTATCCTAACATTCAGATTTTCTTTTAAGTGAACTACCTTTTTCAGGTTTATTTCAAGTACTTTTGGGGTTTGCTACTACTCTAAATAGGTTCTTTTGTGCCACCCCTGGAAGTGTAATTCATAATTAGTTAAAGCCAAGCAGGATGGTCCCATTTCTGTTTCCATTGTAGGTTCTTTCAGCCAACTAAAACATGAGAAGACATAAGAAGAAAAATATTCCTCACTGAACATTAGTAGATCATATTATCTGCTTAGTTATTACAGTACGTATCTTCTACTTTTAGATTATTGAATGAATTCCTGACACCAATTCTCCACCTCACTTTGTCTTTGCCCTTGGACTCTGAAGGTTCTTCTATCACTACATAAATTGTAGACTCTTCTCCTTCCCTAGAATCTGGGTTTAGCCATATGACTCACTTTAGCCAGTGAATGTTAGAAGAGTGGATGTAATTAAAAACTCAAAAGAGTACTTGTGTATTCTAGCCTCTCTCGTTTCTATTTTATTTGTTATAAGAACATGACCAGGCTAGTTGTCAGGAGAATGTGACAGCCTCATGAAGATGAGTTGAATTGTTCCAGCCCAAGTCACTATGAACCAACCAGTTACCTGACCAGAGACATGGGAGAAAGCCTGCCCAGATCACCAGAATGACCTAACCAATGCAAGCCTCATGGGAAATAATGAATGGCTTATTTAAATATCTAAGGTGGATGGCAATATGTTACTCAGCAATAGTTACATGGCTGTATTTCCATATGCAAACAATGAACTATCAGAAAGAAAAATTTGAAAAACTCCCACTTAGAATTGCACAAAGAGGGCTCTCCCTGGTGGCGCAACAGGTTAAAGCACTGCATTATGAAGCTCTCCAAAGCCACTGCAGCACGAGTTCAATCCCTGCCCAGGGAGCTGACCCACATGGAATGGCAGACCTCTCATGGCCCACCCGCTGCTCTCCTCAGTAGTGTACTTTGTCAGTCTGGCTGTTCTGCTCCCCACTCTGCCTATGAAGAATCCTCTCACCTACCACACTTCTGGTCTGTACCCCAGTTCTGTAAGCATAAATAAATAAATCTTAAAAAAAAAAAAAAGAATTGCACAAAAGAATAAAATGTTGAGGAATAAACTTAACCAAGGAAGTAAAAGAACTGTTCACTGAAAACTGTAAGACACAACAGAAAGAAACTGAAAAGATATTCCTGAACCATGAACTAGAAGAATTAACATTGATAAAAGGTCGTTATAACTACAGCAAAATATAGATTCAATGCAGTCCTCATCAAAATCAGAAGGCACGCTTGTGCACAGATGCTGGGCAAGAAAATAATGCAGCCACTGTAGAAACTGTAAGGATATTCCTCAAAATTATTAAGAGTAGACATACTGTATAATCTAGTAATCCCACTTCTGGGTATTTTCCCAAAGAATACAAACCCCCATGTTTGTAGGTTGTTAGAAACAACCTAAGTGCCAGACAACAGATGAATGGATAAAGAAGACATGAAACATATAGCTAGGTAGATAATAGAACATTACTCAGCTATAAAAAGTTAAGATAAAATGCCACTATTTTCAACAACATGGATGGAGCTATAAGGAATTATGCTTAGTGAAGTAAGTCAAACAGATAAAGACAGCACCATGATTTCACTCATATATGATAGATAAATGAAGTAAAAAAGCAAACTTGTAGACTGAACAAACCATTGTTAGTGAAAGGGAAGGATGAAGGAGGGGTGCATAAACTGGGTAAATGGGGGTGAACTATGATGGCATGAGAGCTAGAAATCCAGTAGTAAACATAATGCAGTATGTACAGATATTGATTTAAAAGCTTCTATGCTTTTTTGAAGCCTATATAGTGTTATACATATATATATTCATATATGTACATATATATGACTGTGTAGAGGGTTATTTGATATATATACCTTTACCAGTATGTAGATCACTTTTTCTGTGTTTTCATATATCTTTGAGTCCTATCCATAAAGGATAAGAAATCATGATATTTATATTGCCTGCTGCTATTCTTTTTATCAATTCTATCATTCTTTAAGTTTTATATCATCCTCTCTATCTATAATTTCTTTGAGCATCATGAGTTCCTTAATGAGTTCTCTGAAATCGTGGTGACATGTTTAGTCCCTATTTTACCTGATCAGTGTCAATAGCTTTCTTGGGCAGGTCCTCATCTTTTTTTCCTGTTCTTTTCCTCATTTTTGTATTGTAATATTGGTTTTGAACTCGTTTCTTTTTTATGGTTATTTGTTTTAAATGACATGAGCCTTCTTCTTGGATCAGCAATTTTCAGGAAGTTTCAGTTGAGGAGTTTCCAAGTTAATTTTTAACTGTGGAGGTGGGGAGAGGATAGTGGGAGTGGGGACCGGTTGCCACAGCTTCTCCTCACTAAATAGCAAAGTTAAACAGCCAGTGAGCTATTCACAGTGCAGAATCTCTCTTCTCCCTTGTGCTTCACTACCAGGATGCTTCCTACCAGGATTTACCATTTGTTTCTTATTCAGTCCATGTCCTCTCCCATTCTTTCCCCTCACGTCCTCTCCCATCCTTTCCCCTCACGTCCTCTCCCATCCTTTCCCCTCACGGCTTATATATTCACACTGTGGTACCAATAAGATTCTCAAAGGTATCTTATTTGTATGGGGGCCCCAGAGGGCTGAAGCCCCTTATGTACATTGTTCCAAACTTAAGTATGGTTGGCTTGGTCTTTAATGTGTTCCAGCTACTTTGGAAGACAGCTTTGTTTGAAATATGTAATTGGAGACATCCTCTTTGGGGAACTTTTTGGACATTATTAATATTGTAATTGAACAAACAAATTGGAATGGCTAGTTTACTACCACACAAAGAATACTGTGAGGAAAACAAACAAACACAGGGAAGGATATTGTGTTTGATGAGAAAATTGTGTTAGTTTATTGAGGTGATCATATTAGTTTTTAAGAGAGAGATTATGGTTAGTTATTTTGATTAATTTTTTAATCAATTTATTTCCTTAAAGATGGCCCATTTGATCACAGTACATTACTTATTTTATATGTTGTTGGACAATATTTGTTTAGAATGTTTGAATGTATGTTTATGAGAGCTATTGAGCTGAGAACAGTTTCCTTTCTTGTCATGTCTGGTTTCTTGAGTTTGTTCTTAAAAAGCTCTCAGCAAATTAGGATAAAAAGAAAGTTTCCTTAGTTAAGAAACAGCATCTGCAAAAAAAAACCCTACAGCTAACAGCATATTTAATTGTGAAAGAATGAATGCCTTGTCCCTAAAACCAGGAACACAACAAGGACATCTGCTCTCACAACTTCTATTCAAAATGGTACTGCAGTTTCTAGGGAATAGAACAAGGAAGGCAAGAAAAAGAAATTAAAACTAAATAGAAGAAATAAAAGAAGAAACACAATGTCTTTATTGACACTGATGTGATCATCCATGTAGAAAATCCAGTGGAATCTACCCAAAAAAGCTACTACAGCTAGCTAGTAGATTCTCGCAGTACACAAGAACAATATACAAAAATAAGTTGTATTTTTATTTACTAACAACCAACAATCAAAACTTAAATTTCAAAATATACCATCAAAAAATATGAAAGACTTAGGGATAAATCTGCCAAAGATGTGAAAAACTTTTACACTAAAAAGATAAAAGAACACAGATGAGAGAAACTAAAAAGCCCCAAGTAAACGGAAAATTACACGTTGTTTCTGGGTTAGACAATTTGAAATTTGGGTTGCCAAATTTCCCCCAAATTACCAGCAGACATTTTAATAGAAATTAACAAGCTACTAATATCCTACTAAAATATAAAGGACAGAGACTAGTTTAAACAACTTTGAAAAAAGAAAAACAATGTTGTGGAGTAACCACTAACAATTTCAAGGTTTAATGATGGATTATAGGGCCCTCCCTGGTGGCACAACAGGTTAAAGCTCAGCACTGCAAGCCAGCCGCAGCTGCTTCAGTGCAAGTTCGATACCGGCAGGAGCTGACCCACATGGCGCAACAGACCTCTCCGGACACCCCCGCTGCTCCCCTCAGCAGTGTCCTTCAGTATATCTGCCTGTTCTGCTCCCCCACTCTGTCTCTGGTGAATCCTCTCACCCGCCCTGCACCTCTGGCCTATACCCCAGTTCTGTATGAAAAAGATAAATGTCTTTTTTAAAAAAGAATAGATTATAGTAATAAAGTAGGGCATTGGCTCCCAGGAGTTGGGGGCAGGAAGGTAAGTAGGAAGAACCAAGGAGTCAGTCTCTCTACTAATGCAACTGTAGCAGCATCTAACTGATGTAATTATTTTGGAACTCTGGAGTTTAGTGAAGACTTGCAACTTCCAGAGGAAATCTTGGATGGTAAGAGGAGCTGAATTTAAGCAGCTTCAGCTCTTAACACAGTATTAACTACCCATCTTCAACACTCAGCCACATGGCAGGCAACTGTGTGTGTATTCCTGGAGCTCCTGAGAGCCAGCAATGGGCAAAAGGAACCTGCCCTCTGTTTCCAGCTGTTGCTAGTGATCACTGCACACACACTGCTCTCACACCACCAGCCATCACCGTTGCAAGCCTTTCTGGCTAAAGTGATTTCCAGGGAATATACAGCAGTCTGCGCTCATTTTTACCTCTTTTCATTTTTTACTCTTTCACTTTTTAGGAGCCAGGCATTAAAGACTGGGACATTCAAAAACAACTGAATAGAGCGGAAAAATTAGAAAGTACCATGCAGACCCAAGGGAAGATGCAGTCTCTAAGAGACCTCTAAAGGGCTCAAATTGCACCTCCAGCTGAGCATGAGGGTCGGATAGGTAGATATAGACGGGGAACAATCCAATTTCCAGAGATACCACATCATTACATTCAAATATCCAGCTTTCAAGAAAAAAAAAATTCAGAAAGCATACAAAGAAACACAAAGAATGATCCGTTCAAAAGGAAAAAAATAAATCCACGGAAAATGTCCTTAAAGATGACTTCACAGTGGCTCCACTAGACAAAGACTTTAAAACAACTGGTTTGCCTGCCTCGTGCCCCAAGGCCTGCCTGGGCTGCCCTCGGGTCACCCTCCCCGTTCTGGCTGCCCCGCACCCTGGCAGTGGGTACCTGCTGGCGCCTGGCGCGGCGCGGCCGTGAGACACGAAAGTCCCGTCCCTGGAAGGA
>NW_004567121.1:23792056-23811575 GCF_000260355.1 Condylura cristata | reverse complement strand
CCCGGCGCCACCAGGCGGCGCACCGACCTCCACCGGCGCCGCGCTCTGCCCCAGCATCGAGGCAGCTGGAGCAGAAGCGCCACCGCGGGGCTGCTGGGGCCCGGGTGCTCCGCCATCACTGTGGGGCTTGGCCAGGGCCGCTGGCACTGGCAGCAGCTGAACAAGGAAAGCCGGGCCCTCACCTCGCTGCCCACAAGTCTTCTTCCTCGTAGGGGACAGGACACTCCGTGGATGTAAACCTGTTTCACAAGACTAGGAAGAAAAAGAGGCAGTGTGGGACCAGCGGGTGTAGGACCAAGGCAGCCCAGTGGAAGTCCTTGCATTCTCGACCTTGCAGGTTCCTGTGGGCGTCCACGCCAGAGTTCCTCAGCAGCCTGCGGCGTGCGTCTCTGCGGCACCTGCCTGCCTGACCTGTGAGGCCCCACAGCCGCCGGACCGCAGAGCACCCAGCTGACAGGGTAAAGGGAGGCTGGGGTCGCCCGCTCGCCCACCGCCCGCCGCCCGCCGCTAGCCCACCCGCAGGAGCCTGCTCACATCAAGCAGAAGAGGGTGTGGTCTCGCCCACTTTTGGAAGAATTGGAGGAGAGATACTCGTTCATCCTTGAGGGCTGGGTAGAGCTCACTGGCAAAACCATCTGCTCCTAGGCTTTTGGTTTTGGGGAAATTTTTGATTACTGTTCCCACTTCCTTGCTTGTATGTAATTGGTCTGTCTAAGTTTTCTGTTTCTTCCTGATTCAATCTCCTTAAGTTGTATGTGTCTCAGAATTTTTTCATTTCTTTTAGGTCATCCAATTTTTTGGCAATAAACGTCCATAGCAGTCTCTTATGAGCCTCTGTATTTCTGAGGTGTCTGTTGTAACTTCTCTTCACATTCTGATTCTATTCATTAGAATTTTCTCTAGTTTTTTTTTTTTTTTTCCTTAGTGAGCCTTGCTAGACATTTGCTTGGTTTAATTTTTTTTTTTTTTCAAAGAATCGGTTTTGGGTTGCATTAATCTTTTGGACATTTTTTATATCTACTTCATTTATTTCTGCCCCACCTTTTATTATTTCCTTCCTTCTATTGGCTTTTAGTTTTGTCCTTTCTTTTCAAGTTCAATAAGATATAAGATTATATCATTTTTAGTCTCCTTTTTTTAAACTTTCCAGCTATAAGAGCCTTTAATGCTCAGTTAATATCTCAGTTGAAATCCCAAATCGCAATGGAAACATTGCCTCCTAAATTGGTCTTTGGAATATACCTTATTTCTATAATAATAAACCTATGTTAAGCCAGTGACTTGAAATGGGGGAATGAGAGTAAAGATTGGGAGATCAGAGTCGTGTGATGTACCGAGGGTATGTCAAGCTGCAGAGAGAGTAGGCTTGTATAATTCAAGGAAGGCTGAGCTATGCTGCAACAACACCATTCTCAATCTCTAACACAATAAAAGATTATTTCTTTCCTGTGTAATAAAACTGGAATGTTCTTTTGCAGGTGGTGGCTCAGGATGCAGCTTCCTTCCAAGCTTTGGCTCTACCATCTTCAACAGAGTCTCAATATAGCCTGCAGCCTGCAGTTGGCAGATAGGGGGCAATAGTTCAAGTCTATATAAGGCCCCTATTCCTTCTTTTCTTTTTTTTTTTTTTTTAAAGTTTTTTTTTTTTGCCCCTACAGAACGGGGGCACAGGCCAGAGGCTCAGGGGCGGTGAGAAGCTTCACCAGAGACAGAGTGGGGAGCAGAACAGGCAGACTGACAAAGTACACTGCTGAGGGGAGCAGCAGGTGGGTCAGAAGAGGTCTGCCGCGCCATGTGGGTCAGCTCCCTGGCCGGGGATTGAACTCGTGGTGCAGTGGCTTTGGAGAGCTTCATAATGTGGTGCTTTAACCCATTGCACCACCAGGGAGAACCCTCCTTCTTTTCTTTGCATTGAGGTAACATTAATTTGAAACACTGCAGAGGCCTCAGGTATACAGTTTCTCACAGTATATTATCCACCATCAAATGTTTGATCACCATTTTCCACCAAGCTAACCCTCTCTTCTTTTTCCCCTCTAGTATTTACCTCTCTGTTGTTGGGATCTCAGGGTTTGTTTTTGTTGTGTTTGACTAATTCTTTTAGCTATTATTTATATTCCACAAATGAGTGATGTCATACAATGTTTTCCTTTTGACATATTTCACTTACTATAATGCCCTCTAGTTCTATACATGTTGTCAAAAATAGCCAGATTTCATCTTTTTATGAATGAATAACATTCTGTTGTGTGTATAACTACATGTTCTTAATCCACTCATCTATCATATACATCATCATTAATATACATTGTAAATGTACATAAAACTATCCAGTGTCTACAGGTAGACTTCCTGTGATTCTTGACTCTGTAACGTTTCAAGTTATATTCTCACAAAGAAACAAAACACCAAAAATTAAAGGAAAAAATATACAAACCATGTCCTTACCATATCTTGGCTATTGTAAACTGTACTGCAATGAAAATAGGCATGCATATAGCTTCTCAAATTAGTGTGTTTTCATTGCGGTAACATTAATTTGAAACACTGCAGAGGCCTCAGGTATACAGTTTCTCACCTCAGCAATAATACATTTCACAGTATATTACCCACAATCAAATGTCTGATCACCATTCTCACAATGTATATAAATGTTGATGTATATGATGATGTAATGTCTCAAATTAGTGTGTGTAAGTATGTGTGTATGTGTGTGTGTGTGTAACATTGGTTTACAGTGCTGTTTGTGTTTTAGAAGTATAAGCTCTCCAGGGCCCTCCCTGGTAGCGCAAGGGGTTAAAGTACAGCACTATGAAGCTATCAGCAGCCACTGCAGCTCAAGAGTTCAATCCCCAGCCAAGGAGATGACCACATGTCACAGCAGACCTCTCCTGTCTCCCCACTGCTTCCCTCAGCACTGCTCCCCCCCAAACAGTCAGTCTGCCTGTTCTGCTCCCCACTCTGTCTCTGGTGAATTCTCTCACCCCCAACACCTCTAGCCTGTACCTCAGTTCCTGTATGCATAAATAAATAAATCTTTAAAAAAAAAAAAAGAAATATTGGCTCTCCTCCTTCAGGTGCTTTTATCACACCATGACACCCATAGTACTCTCATTGCCAGATCATATGATAGTTCAACTTTTTGAGGATCCTCCACACCACTTTCCACAGTAACTGCATTGATTTATTTTCCCACCAATGATGCAGAAGAATTCCTTTTTCTCCTCATTTCTGCCAACATTTATTGTTTCTTGATTGTTTCTTTCTAGCCACTCTAACCATGTTAGAAACTAGTGAAATCTCATTATGGTTTGATTTGTATTTCCCTAATGATGAGCAATGGAGAACATCTTGTCATGGGTCTATGTCCACTTTGGTATGTTTTCCATTTAGATCTTCTACCCATTTAAAATTGGGTTACGGCCCTCCCTGGTGGGGCAGCGGGTTAAAGCACTGCACTAAGAAGCTGAAACCACTTCCGCATGAGTTCGATTCCCGCCTGCCCCTGAGGTGACCACATGGCGCGGCAGACCTCTCCTGACCCGCCCGCTGCTCCCCTCAGCAGTGTACTTCGTCGATCTGCCTTTTCTGCTCCCCTCTCTGTCTCTGGTGAAGCCTCTCGCTGCCCCTGAGCCTCTGGCCTGTACCCCAGCTCTGTATGCACAAATAAATAAATCTAAAAAAAAAACTGGGTTGCATGGTTTTCTTTGTTGCTGAATTGTATGAGTTGTTTACCTACTTTGGCTATTACCCCCACATCTGATGTAGTTTGCAGATAACTCCTCCCACTCATCAGGTTGCCTTTTCATTTAATGGTTGTTTCACTGCACAGGTTTTTCGTTTGATGTAGTCCCATTTGTTTATATTTTGTTTCTCTTGCTATTAGAAATGAGTCCATAAGACCTCGCTACATTTAATGTCAAAGAGCTTTGTACCTAATTTTTTTTTTATAGGTTGAGTTTATTACGATTATTTGTTAAGAATGACTTTTGCCAATACTTTCATAAGGGGTTGGCCTTAGTTTTCTTTCCTGGTGATATCTTTGCCTTTGTTGGCAAGGTATAGCTGGCCTCAGAGGCTGGGTTGGGAAATGTTTCCTTGTCTACTTGCTGGAACAGTTTGTGAATTGAATTTTAAATTATCTGATATTAAGATTAGAACCTTTATTTTGTTTGTGTTCAATTTTCTGGTATACTGTGCCAGTTCTTTTATTTCTAAATAAATGGAACATTCATTTTTAAAAAACTTATTTTTAAAGTGTGTTTTAAAAGGATATTTTTTAACTCCAAAAATTTTTTTTAAAGATTTATTCATTTATTTATGCTTACAGAACTGGGGTATAGGCCAGAGGTACAGGGGATGAGAGGTTTCACCAGAGACAGAGTGGGGAGCAGAACAGACAGATTACTGAAGTACACTGCTGAAGGGAGCAGCGGGCAGGTCAGGAGAGGTCTGCCACACCATGTGGGTCAGCTCTGTGGTGGGGGATGGAACTCATGCTACAGTGTCTTCAGAGAGCTTCATCATGCAGTGGTTTAACCCGTTGTGCCACCAGGGAGAGCCCCCCAAAAAATTTTTTTAAGAATCCAAATAATTATTTTTCATGCATAGTACGTAAATATTTAGAGTTATTTTGAACTAGTTGTCAATTCAGTTTTCTGTTATTCATATATTTTATTTATTTTACATTTTCAGATATATGCAAAAAGTTTCATGTTTAGGTCAACTGAATAGGAGATGCCATTACTTAGATCTGAGCTGTCCAATATAATAGTCACCAGCTGCATATAGCTATTTAAATTTTTTCTTTTTACTTTTTTATTGAGGTAAAGTTGGTTTTCACTGTTGTATTTGTTTTAGAGCTTATAGATTCAAACCTCTACAAATATTGGTCTTCACACCCAAAACCAGTGCCCTATTAGTCCTCCAATTCTTCAATTTTGAGCATTCGCATGTGTCACAGATTTCCCACAGAACATCGGGAAACATAATACACTGCCTTGGGGAGAGCAGATAGAGGTGGCCTCAATAATTCGTACATGCCTTTCCATCATGATCCTAATGATGGGGCAGAGGAAACTGAATGGAGTAAGCTATCAAGTTGTGTAGGAACAACATAGGAGAAAAGGTAGGGATGGCCATTTATATTCATGGTATTTCTGTGTGGCAGATGCTTCACCTCACTGACTCACTTAATGTTCCTATCTTCCCAGCCAGTAATTCCCATCATCATTGTATAGATGACAAAACTGAGGGTTGACTTGTTTCCTGACACTCAAAATATGTTGTCAGACCACCAGCATTAGCATCACCTGGGAGCTTGTTAAAAATGCAGAGAGGGCCCTTGGACTCTCTCTGATGGTGCCACAAGCTAAATCATAGACTATGCAGCGATCCGCAGCCACCACAGCACGAGTTTGGATCCCCGGCCAGGGAGCTGACCCACATGGCACATCAGACCTCTCCTGTCTGGCCCGCTGCTCCCCTCAGCAGTGTATTTCAGTAGATCTGCCTGTTCTGCTTCCCACTTGGTCTCTGGTGAATCCTCTCACCTCTCCCCACCCACACCCCCTCCTCTGTACCCCAGTTCTTGACTGCATAAATAAATCTTTAAAAAATAAATAAGTAGGCCCTCCCTGGTGGCGCAGCGGGTTAAAGCACAGCACTAAGAAGCTTAAGCCACTTCCGCATGAGTTCGATCCCCACCTGCCCCGGAGGAGATACACATGGCGCAGCAGACCTCTCCTGACCCGCCCGCTGCTCCCCTCAGCGTGTATTTCAGTCCTTCTGCCTGTTCTGCTCCCCACTCTGTTCCTGGTGAATCCTCTCACCCTCCGCATCTCTGGCCTGTATCCCAGTTCTGTATGAATAAATAAATAAATAAGTAAAAAAAAAAAGCAGACGCTAGAGCCTGCCTACCTGATGGCAAAGGGGTTAAAGTCTCAGTGCTATCAAGCAGTGGCCAGACACTGTGGCATGAGTCTGATCCCCAGCCAGAGAGCTGACCACATGGCACAGCAGACCCCTTCTGTCTCCCTGCTGCTCCCCTTAGTGTATTGCAGTAGATCAGCCTGTTCTGCTCCTTAGTCTGTCTCTGGTGAATCCTTTTTTCCCCCCACCCATCTGGCCTGGGCCCCAGTTCTTATAGGCACAGGTAACTAAAAAGAATTTTTTTAATGCAGAACCTCAGTTTTCACCTTAAATCAATGAAACAGAATCTGTATTTCAACAAGATTCCTAGATGACTTATATTCACATTAATTTTTTTAATCACTAGTGATTTTCCCAAAGCCAAAATCTGTAAGTAGCAGTACCTGACTCTAAAGCCTAGACCCTTGCTCTACAGCTGCAGCAGAATCACAGATTAAACATCCTGTGGTAGTAGAAGAGTTTATGTTGTAACAACAGATATCAATTCTCCCATCAGTTGAAGAGTTACCATCATAAAAACCGATTCTATCGCTCAGAAAAAAATAAGATTCTCTGAACACCTGAACAAAATAAATTCTAAGATAAAAGTGAGTCATATGGAACACTTTGAAATTTTAAAACCACTTTGTCCCAAATCCCTTATTATGTAAGCTTTACATTTGTTGCAGTGAAATCTAAGCTTCTTTCTTTTTTTCTTTTAAGATTTATTTATTAATGCATATGATCTGGGGTACAGCCGGAGGTGTAGGGGTGATGAGAGGATTCACCAGAGACAGAATGGGGAGCAGAACCAGCAAATGGATGAAGTCACTGCTGAGGGGAGCATGGCGCCATACAGGACAGGTCTGCTGTACCAGGGGTCTAACATGCACTGAAGGGGCTGGGGCTCGCTTGCAATGCTGCGTCCTAACCATTTGCGCCACCATGGAGGACCCTAAGTTTTTTTCTGAGTAATGCTAATAACTTCAGCCACAGTCTGTATCCACCTAAGCTTGTATGTCCACTCAGATCGGAATGAGAATCCTACTGTACCTGTGTCATTCTTAACTTAAATGTGGATAACAAAGGAAAGACTTTTGTAAAATCGTATTTCTAGACCTGGGCCAAGGCCTATAGAAATGAATGAAATCTAAAATCATTCAATTCATATAAATCAAATTCGGAATGGCAGCTCAATTTTTATAAAATCTAAAATTGTCCTTTTAACACTGTTTCTCACGGTGTTATATTTTTCAGTCTTAGAAGAAATATTGTTTGCTTTGTTTTGTTAGGAAAAAAAAAAAAGTTGATGCACTCTTTAGTCCTGGTGCTCTGAGATGGGCCAGAATGTTCTGCTCTGTGGCTTTAAAGAGCTTTTAAAGAGTAAAACCATGATATAATTCAGATCATAACTGCTCCTAAAGACTGCAGAATCCTCCCCAGAGAACATTGCATACTGTACTCTTCTTGCTTTTCTTTGGAATTTTAGACTATGGACCACTTCAGAAAAAGCTTCATAGATAATTAATGCAGCTGCATTCGTTCAGCTGCAAAAACTTAGCCTCGTTTTTTGGTTATTTAATTCTCCCAGTAAAATGTAGTTGTTTTTAAAGCACCAGTTTTATGAGGACGCACTGTACTCAGTGATGCTATGGAGTCCTTTGCATCCTTTCCCAGCTGGCAAACTCTCTATAAGACATCCTAGGGATGAGACAGTTAGAGAGAGTACATCCACTGATTTGTATTAGCAAATAAATCCTTTGAATTAGTCTTGCTCCAGGCCAGGACACCTTTTGGGGAGTTGGAGCAGGGAGACATTGAATGAGGACAATGAAATAGGTAAGTATGATAGAAAGACAAAATAAAATGCTAAATTGCTGTTAAAGCACTCTGGGCTTTAGTACTATCACTAAACTATGCTGCTGTGTACAGATCCTGGTGCCTGTTTCAGCCTGTGTTCTCACCTGTAAAATGGGACAAATATCCATCTTTCAGGGTTGTTGTGAGAAGTGAGTTGATAGACAGCACTGACATATAACAAATGGTGATTATAGAACCTGAAGATGAAAAAAATTTCCCTGGCAGCAGCTCTCCTGCCTGCCTGTGGCGATGCTCTTTACCATGCTCCTCTCTCTGCAAAGCAGAGACAGCTCTCCTCTCAAGGCCGCCACTTGTGACTATCTATGCAGGCCTCTCTTTTAACAAACCTGTCCCTTTGGGGAGCAGCTTTCTACCTGCTTGTGTCTCTTCCCTTTCATAATAAACCTGCCCTTTTGAACACGAATTTAAAAAAAAAAATCTTCCCTTGACATTTCTGTTCTTCCATCCCTCTTTTGCCCTCCCTTCCCCAAACAAACTGATCTGCTATCATTATAGACTTGTTTTCTTTACCTAGAACATTATAAGAATGGAAACATATAGTATATACTCTTGATAAACTGACTTCTTTCACTCAGCATAATTCATGCATCACCTTTATTGATTGTATCAACAGTTCATTTTCTTTTATTGCTGAGTAGTGTTGCATGGTATAGTAGACCATCTTGCTTGGCCAGTCATCTGTTGATGGAAACTTGGGTTCATTACCTTTTGGAGCTGTAAATAAAGATTTTTGTTTGTTTTTGTAAACAAATCTTTATATATTTCCTTTTTTCTTGGGAAAGTAAATATGTTGGAGCAGAATGGCTGGATCACAAACAGATGTGTAGTTTGCATTTTAAATAACCTGTTTTGCAAGTGACTATACTAATTACATTCCACCAGCCGTACTTGAGGGTTCATATTCTTCCAAATCACCAATCCTTGGTATGGCAGTCTTTTTAATTACAGTCATTCTGATAGATATATAGTGGTATCACATTATGAAGTAGGTAACTATTAATAAGTAATAATATTAGGAAATTTTACATGTAAATATTTTCCATTCATATATTTTCTTTGGTCAACTCTTGTTTATTTTTTATTGGGCTATTTATTTTCTTATTGTGGAGATTTGAGTGTTCTTTACATATCCTGGAAACAAGGTTGATCATGTGTAAGCTTTCCAAACACTTTCTCCCAGTCAAAGACTTCTCTTTTTATTCTCTCCTAATAAAGCATAAGTTTTAAATTTTGATGTCTAACTTATCAATTTATTCATTTACTGACTATGATTTTGGTGGGTTTTTTTTTTTTTAATATTGCCTGGCTCAAAACCAGAAAGATTTTCTTCTAGAATTTTTATAGTTTTAAGTTTTACATTTAGGTATGTGATTCACTTTGAATTAGGTTTTGTATATGGACCCAAGTTCCCAGGTAAAGAGAATGAGAGAAAGAGAATGAATAAATGAATGAATGATGGATAGGTAAAGATATAGATAGATGTTTAACATTACAGCACCATTTGTTGAAAGGCTACCCTTTCTTTTTTTTTTTTTAAGATTTATTTATTTGTGCATATAGAACTGGGGTACAGGCCAGAGGCTCAGGGGCAGCGAGAGGCTTCACCAGAGACAGAGTGGGGAGCAGAACAGGCAGATCAACAAAGTACACTGCTGAGGGGAGCAGTGGGCGGGTCAGGAGAGGTCTGCCACACCATGTGGTCACCTCCGGGGCAGGCGGGAATCGAACTCATGTGCGGAAGTGGTTTCAGCTTCTTAGAGCTGTGCTTTAACCCGCTGCGCCACCAGGAAGGGCCAAGGCTACCCTTTCTTCATTGCACTGCCTTTGCACCATTGTGAACTCAGTTGTTCTTATATGTATGGGTCTATTTCAGAACTCTCTATTCTGTTTCATTGAAGTAATTGGCTGTGTTCATGACAATATCACATCATTGTGATTATTACAGTTTAATAATGACCTTCAAAATCAATTAAGTTGGAGAGTAACCCTCCAATTTTCTTATTTTTTAATGTCATTTTAATCTAGGACTTTGACATTCCATATCTGTGTTAGAATCATGCTTCCCAATTTTTACTGAAGTAGTCTTCTGAGATTTTGACTGGAGTTGTGTTGAATCTCTAGATCAATTTGGAGATAATTGACTCAACTGAATAATATTGAGTCGTCTAACCCATACATAGTTATGCATTTCCATTTGTTGACACTTTATTTCTGTTAGCAATGTTTAATAATTTCCAAAGTACAGGTCTTTTATATATTTGGTCAGGTTTACTCCTAAATATTTTATACTTTTATGCTATTGTAAATGGTATTTTGTTTTAATTTTCACTTTCAGTTGTTTTTCTTTGTTTGGTATGTGAAAATATAACTTTCTGTTTGAGAATTCAATGTGTCTTAGATATTTAACGCATAAAATCTGGCATGTAGCAAGGATATGTAAGTATTTTACAACCATCAACAAAATGTGATAATGAATTAGGTGGACTAAATGTGACTTTCACATTTTTAGAAAATTCTGGAATATATATAATACATGGTTAATCTGAAAGGAGAATGAAAGAATAGAGGCAGAAATAACAGGATAAGGGAGCTCCAGAATCTTACTTATCCTTCAGCGGATCTGAAACAACCTTCCAATTTCAGCTGAAATGTAAAGCTTCTGAGTCATCATTCCTATATTTAATGAAGTCTTCTAAGGGTAATGTTTTCAACTAAGAGAAAAATAGTACAAGTAATTTTAGTTGTATTTTCCTTGTCCAAGGGAGTTTCATAAATGCAACCAAATTATGACACTCACAGAGAGATTGTGCAAATTAGCATTGTGTTTTAATAAATTCGGCTGCTATAACAAGAATAACATAAACTGGGTGACTTTAAAACAAATATTCATTTCGTACAATTCTGGAAGCTGGAATTCCAAGATCAGGATGCCAGAGACCTGATGTCTAGGGAGGTCTTTCTTCCTTGTTGCAGAAGGCTATTTTCTTGTTGTATCCTCTCAAATTGGAGAAGAGAGAGAGGAAGCAAATTCTCATGTCTTTTAAGTCCACCTCAGGACTTAATTATTCCCCCACCAGGTCCCACCTTTCATTCCATCACTTTGGGAGTTAGCATTTCATTATATGGATTTAGGGTGGGGCATGTAACATTTAGTACATAGCACATGACCTTACTTCAAAGAGTACTCTAGTACTTTCTAGTACTCTTCTAGTACTCTAGTACTTTCTGATGTGGCAACTCCCTAAATGCATAGAATTCACTCAAAAGGTATTTATAAAGATGCTATTACTATTGGTATTTTGTTAGACAATTTTCTAAGTTAAAAATTACCTTTGACTTGGAGGTTTAAGATGATAACATAAGAAGTTACTGAACTCACCTCCTCCACTGGACATGTGAAAAACATAGCTATAATGTGGAATATTCTCCCTAAAAGTGATTTGAGAATTGACTAAGCAGCCCCTCCATAATAGGAACAATAGGACTATACCAAAATGAATAGGAGAGATAAAGACACATTCTTACCACCCTTGAGGCAGAAAACTGGGACGGATCTCACAAATACAGATATGTTCTATGAGTAGTAAGGGGATTATGCCCGCATACAACACCCCAACCTCTGGGATATGCATCAGAGACACAGTCCCCCCAGTACGTCTAGCTTTGTAAACCAGAGTAATTAGGAGACCCAAGAGGCATTGGGGAATGGAAAGTTTGCTCTTAAAGAGAAAGAATGTAGATTCATTCACCCTGGGACCTGGTACAAAAACAGCAATTTGAAAAACCCCTAAGTCACACAAAAAGGGAATCACTTTTGTGATTTGCCAGGGGAGCAAACATCTGTTGGAACGCTCCAAGGACTGAAGCACTGATGGGCACCATTGATTGTCACATTTACTCTCTACCTTACTAAAGCCAGATAAGGCAATATTTTAGAATTTCCACCTTGCAAGAGTCAGAGGATATAGCTTACTCACTGACCTCTCAGGCCAGTCTTACATACGATCACTGATGCTGTCGGGGTCACCACACCATGCACACAGGCGTCACCAAGAGCTCTCAAGGTACATAGGTCAGAAGACACTATCTACTTGATAGGTCAAATAGGAGCCACTGTTTGACCCTGCCCTTGATCTTGATACAGCTCACAGTTACCTCCCAGAAAGGAGATTATACACTCAATTAGGAATATCACACTGCCTGTTTTCAAGCTATATGACAGCTTTCCTAGAAAGTTTTTTACTCCTGGTCTTGTTGTAAGTCTTTAATACAGTTCAAATTAATTTTAGTGAATGGACATGGGTCTAATTTCATTTTTTCCTGGGAAAAAGCTCCTCAACCATGCTCTTGGCAATGATCTTTTGGGTATGATATTAAATAGCAACAAGGGTGCCTCTGCAGGGCTATCACGTTCAATCTGTGGGAAGAAAAGCAAGGTTTAAATTTTTTTAAGTATAACATAGAAAATGGCTTCAGCAAGAGTTCTGGTCATCATGACTAAAGGAACTGAAATGAAGCCTGTCATCTCAGTAGATAACAAGAGAGGAATGGGAACTAAGGTCACCATTGTGAGTCTAGCTGGAGAAGACTCTGTAGTAAAGACGAGATGCTGTCATTTGTTGAGGCCAATCTGGGAGTTGTGAAACCAGAGGGACAGAACAACATGGTGGTTGTGCCAAGAGGTAAGCTGTGTGTGCAGAACTGACCTGCATCTGCTTCTCTGTAAGAGATGCTGAAGGAACAAAAAGACCTCAGAGCTACTACCTGCCCGGTGCTACTCTCTGTTGGCTCAGGAAGTGGGTGTTGGAAGCAAACTTACATCACACCCAAGGCTGAAGACAAAACGTACATGGAAGTCATGACAACTACACTGACAATCACCGAGGGCTGCCTGATCCTCACCAGCCCAGCTTCCCGGATAGGCTATGAGTTGCCCTTGCAACTTTGAAGAGTAGTGCTGTGCAGGGAAGGGGCTTATCAAGTAAAGGTGCTACTTACACTTCCAGATTAGAGAAGACGTAATTGACCATGAGTTAGAAATAGAACATTCTTCTAAAGTTACTACCTGATGACTCTTTGTAGCTGCTAATGATAATGCATTGTTTATTATCTTCAGGGATTACTAGTAGAAAAGGAACAATTCATCTGTAGCTCTTCCTTAAAAAAGCACTCCAAGAATTAAAGCCCAGAGATAAGAAAAATGCTGACATCCTACACAAACATCATATTGTTCTAAATTCTGATATGCTGAATTTGTACACACAGCAGGAATTGAATGAGACTGGCAGCTCTTTTATTTTCAACAGATTACCAGTTTGAAAAATAATCAGTATGTATTGCCCTAAGTCAGTACAATGTTACATCTTTCTTTGGCAGTTTTAGGATTTTGAGTTCCCCAGATCTGCTTAAGTATCTTTCTATTCCAAGCCAGTTGAACTTGGATACCCTATAAATAGAATCCCAGTAGGCATTTCGTCACATAACTATTTGAAGTACAATGCTGACACCTAGTGTGCAGACTGAACTTCCTGTATTGTTTTCTCTCCCTTCCAAGAGTGACTTTTAGCTTGTAGCTTAATAATAGCATTTATCGAGAAAGAGCTACATATTAAGCATTGTACAAATAAGCACTTTAGACATATTTCTCTTCTTCAGCAATTATTTATTATCATCCTTGTATTACATTAGAAAAGGCAGAAAGTTAAAAGAGCTTAATCAGACTTTACTATTACAGAAGTCAGGGTTGAACTGCAGATGTCTAACTGGAGTTGTAGAATCAATCACTCCTTTTTTTTTTTTTTTAAAGATTTATTTATTTATTCATACAGAACTGGGATACAGGCCAGAGGTGCAAGGGCAGTGAGAGGCTTCACCAGAGACAGAGTGGGGAGCAGAACAGGCAGATCGTCAAGTCCACTGCTGAGGGGAGCAGCAGGCGGGTCAGGAGAGGTCTGCCGCGCCATGTGGTGACCTCCGGGGCAGGTGGAGATAGAACTCATGCAGAAGTGGCTTTTGATTCTTAGTGCTGCGCTTTAACATGCGCTTTAACCCGCAGAGCCACTAGGGAGGGCCCTCAATCACTCTTTTATAAAAAAATCAAGTAGGAGGGCTCTCCCTGGTGGTGCAACAGGTTCAACAGGTTAAAGCGCAGAACTGCAAACAAGCTGCAGACACTTCAATGTCAGTTCCATCCCTGGCCTGAAGGAGACCTATATTACACAGCAGGCTTCTGTCTCATCTGCTGCTTCCCTCAGCAGTATATTCCGTCAGCCTGCCTGTTCTGCTCCTCACTCTGTCTCTGGTCAATCCTCTCACCACCCCAGCACCTCTGGCTTGTACCCCAGTCCTGTATGTATAAATAAATAAATCTTTTAAAAATATAAAACCAAGTAGGATTGATCTATTTGATGGTCAGATTGGTTCATAAGTATTCACTTGGAGTACATGTTTACACAGACTTCTTTCAAGATTATTTGTGAGCGTTAAGACAGGAAACATGACAAATCTGAGATCTGAAACTCTGGGCTAGTCCTCTAGATTTAATTTCTCTCTTACTTTTTTTAAAGATTGATTCGTTAACTGTCTTGTACAAGAACGGGGTGTAGGCCCGTGGTGCAAGGGGTGAGAGGACTCACCGGAGACAGAATGGGGAGCAGAACAGGCAAATCTACTGAAATACACTGCTGACAGGAGCAGCAGGTAATACAGGAGAGGTCTGCTGTGTCATGTGGGTCAACTCCCTGGCTGGGGATCCAACTCAGGCCATAGTGGGGATAGAGCTGAGACTTAACTCCTAGGCCACCAGGGAGACCTTGAATGTCTTTTTAATAGCAGGAGGTCAGCCCTTGAGCTATCCAGGTGTCTTCTCATTACCCCTCAGAAGGCAGAGAAGAATCTCTTCAGAGACTTCTGGGCAGGTTCTAGTGACCACTGGGCATTTCATAAAGGAGAACCCTTATCCTGTAAGCACTATACATTAGTGTATTCTTGGTGGATTTCCACTAAGATATTAATATTTGATGAGTGTTAATATTTGACATCCTACTTTGATGTGTATAGTCACATAGGACTCCTAGACTAGTCTCAGAGAGTTCTACTACAGCTCAAGTGACCTTATTTCTTGTACAATATCAAGTACTCCTGGAAGGCAGAACATGGTCCTTTCTCATGTTTAAGGCAAAAGGCTTGACAGCTAGTGGGTACTCAATAATGTGCTAGATAAATTAATTAAAGGCTATCTGTTCTTTCTTTTCTAATATTGTTTTCCTTGCACCTTCCATATGAGTTGCTTAGCACATGCCTGGTGCTAAGACTGTGATTGTGAGTATCATTCCCCAGTGAGCTGAACTTCTGAGAAAGCCTGGTGTCAGGGGCAAGCTGTCTCGCAGCAGGGGCAATGTCTCCCTCAAGAGTTCTTCCAGGAGAAACTTTTTTCCCTTTTTTTTCCTTCCCTCACAGTTCCCTTGTTTCAAATCTGATAAGATGCATCAGCTGTTTCAACACAGCAGGAATAAAATTGTTAGAGAAGTAACAAGCTCACTGTCAAGCATTTCAGTTTGTTTGATTAAGTATAACTTGGCTGCTTCCATGGTTCTCCTTTTAACTTTCTTGGAATAGTCTGTAATTAAACCTTTGTAATTAAACCTGAAAGGAACCTGTCAAATTACTTTTACTACCTCTTCTAGAGTTTAATTCCCATTTGTAGTGTCTAGTACATAACCACATTAATATTTGACTCTGAAACCAAGTCTCTACAACTATAAAACCCCAAACCGAGCTTTCACTTCTCCCTTTGGGGTGAAAGGAGCATGTCAGTCCTAAGTGCAGGTATGGACTTCAATTTGAAATGGTTCTCTGAAGACTGATGTGACACTGGTAGTGTTGCTCTTTTAAATTCGACTGAAAAAATACCCTCTATTTTGGATGTAAAATGTCCTGCATCACTTTTCCTGAAAAGTTCATAACAATTAAGTTTCATTTAACTAATAACTGTTTTTTTCTTAAGACCTTGAAAGTAGCAAAGAAAATGTTGATATAATAGCATATTATTTCTACAATATTTGAACAAGTCCAGAGATAGAAATATGGGCTACCAGCCCTCCCTGGTGGTGCAATGGGTTAAAGCACAGCACTATGAAGCTATCCACAACCACTGCAGCATGAGTTCGATCCCCAGCCAGGGTATGTACCCAACAATGTGCGTAGACCTCTTCTGACCAGCTTGCTGTGTATACTTGCTCAGCAGTGTATTTCAGTCAATCTGCCCATTCTGTCTCTGGTGAATCCTCTCCCCCCCTGCACCTCTGGCCTGTTCCCCAGTTCTGTATGCATAAATAAGTCTTTAAAAAAAAAGGGGGGAATTCCCTTTTCCATATCACTTTCTATTATACCACTAACTTACAGTCTGTTCCAGGAAAGTAACCTCCCTTGCCTGAAAATTCCTGACACTGTACCTAATACAGAATAACATTAATTTCATCACAATCCCAATGACATTTTGTAATCACTTTCCACTCTCAAACTTCAATATGTAAATTCACATAGGATTCCCAGAGAATTCTGCTAAAATGATTCTGGTATGGGGCTTAGAAATACAGATTTAATGTACACCCAAGGTAATTCTGAGACTAGTCCAAAACCATATATTCAAAATTTAAATTTGAAATAAAAACTCACGTGAAAAATATTCCACACTAACCAGTAAAAGAATATTGTTAAGAGGATATAAATATTTAAGAAAGATAAATCATTGTCTGCAGAAATAGAGGCTGTTGGTCACCTTGTTCTGTCTTTTGAAAGTCTTGATTATGTTTTTTTATACCCAGCCAGCCAGAAGTAAAGAGTCTGTGGCTTGGCAGAAACATTGCCCTAATTCCTAGCAAGTAATAATAAATTAAAACAAAGATTATCTCATAGTTACTTGAAAGATTTAAAAGCTTAGGGCCCTCCCTGGTGGTGCAGCAGGTTAAAGCACAGCAGTAAGACGATAAAGCCACTTCAGCGCGAGTTCCATCCCTGCCCTGGAGCTGACCCACATGTCACAGCAGACCTCTCCTGACCTGCCCACTGACTGCTCCCTTCAGCACTGTACTTCGTCAGTTGGCCTGTTGTGCTTCCCACTCTCTCTGTGGTGAATCCTCTCACCACCCCTGTAACTCTGGCCTGTACCTCAGTTCTGTATGCATGCATAAATAATCTTCAAAAATATATTTAAAAGCTTAAAGATTTTTTAAAAAATCATTGCCTGAAGAGAGACAAGCATCCTAAAGAACCCAAATCTCAGACAAAGAAAAAAAAATACTGGTGTTGGGTTTTCCCAGTTTTATTGAGATATAATTAACACAGGACATTGTATTAGTTTAAGATTACAACATAACTATTTTGTATATAAGTATATTATGAAATGATTTTGGCAATGTTTAGTAAACAACCATCACCTCAGTTACAATTTTTTTCTTGTGAAGAAAACTTTTAAGATCTACCCTCAGCAATTTTCAAATATTTAATATACTACAATTAACTGTAGTTACCAAATGGTACATTACACCCCCAGAAGTTTTAATGAAAGTTTTTACCTTTTGCCAACTCCATCTACTACACCTACCTCCTCCTGGTTTTGGCAGCCACCAGTTTTTATAAATTTGGATTTTTCTTACTTGTTACTAGTAATTTTAGATAGTGTCTACTTGCATTACTGAGTAAGTTTAACATCCATTCCCTGATACAACACTTTTCTCAATGTAGTAAGTAAAAGTCTTAGAAACATCTTTATTAAAGCTTTCTTAAACACATAATTACATCATAGAAAATAGATACAATTTAAGGGATTGAACTTTTTTTTAAATTACACTTGTGAGATCATGCCTTCAGGGTCAACCATGTTGCAAATGGAAGAATTTCCTTAATTTTTTTTTTTACAAGATTTATTTATTTGTGCATACAGAACTGGGGTACAGGCCAGAGGCTCAGGGGCGGCGAGAGGCTTCACCAGAGACAGAGTGGGGAACAGAACAGGCAGACTGTCGAAGTACACTGCTGAGGGGAGCAGCGGGCGGGTCAGGAGAGGTCTGCCACGCCATGTGGTCACCTCCGGGGCAGGCGGGAATCGAACTCATGCGGAAGCGGCTTTAGATTCTCAGGGCTGTGCTTTAACCCGCTGCGCCACCAGGGAGGGCCAATTTCCTTAAATTTTTAATGACTGAATATTCCAGTGACTATGTGTATATACATGCATGCATGTATACATAAGAAAAATCAACCTACTGAGAAAATATTTGCAAATCATATATATCAGTATATAAAGCATATAAAGAATCCATATAGTCAAGTAACAAAAAAAAATCTAATTAAAAAATGGACAGAGGAATTGAGGTTTCTCCAAAGACATCAAATGGCCAGCAGATCCATAAAAAGATGCCCAGACATCAGGAGAACATAAATCAAAATCACAAGGAGCTATATCACCTCACATGTGTCAGAATTGCTGTCATCAAAAAGACAAGTGATAACAAATGTGTGAAGAGGGAACCCTAGTTCACTGTTGTTTTGACTGTAAATTGGTTCAGCCATTATGGAAAATAGTATGGAAATTCTCAAGGAATCAAAACTAGAAATGTTATGTAAGCCAGCAATGGCATTTCTGTGCATATATCTGAAGGAAATGAAATCAGTCACAAAAAGATGTGATCCCATGTTCATTACATCATTATTCACAACAGCCAAGATACGGAGACATTGAAGCATGTGTCAATGAGTAAATGCTTAACACAAACTGCCTGCTTTTTTTTTTTTTTTGTCCTTGTGCCTTAACTGCCCATGATTTTTATTAATATAGTGAATAATACTGTTAAATATTAACTAAATGTGTATTCCCGAGATTAAATCCATTTGGTTACCATGTTATTATCCTTTGGATATTTTTGTTGAATTCAACTTACTAAAATTTTCTTAATACTTATATCAGTGTTCATGACTGGTATATTTCTTTCTTACATGTTTGGGAGAATTTACCAATAAAATCATCTAAGTAAGGAATTTTCCTTGTGGAGAGGTACTTAGTTCCTTCAAAAGATATTTTCCTGTTCTCTATTTTCTTTAATGAATTCTAGCTGTTTTGTCTTCCAAAGAACTGTCCATTTCACTTAAGCTGTTAAATGTTTGACTAATTCATTTTTTAATGAATCTGCACTGATCTTTTATTTTTGTTATTAGTTGTCATACCTTTCTTCTGATCTACTGGGTGAGAAGTTTATCAATTGCATTGATCTTCCACAAAATCAGTTTTAATTGACTTCTGCCCTTGTCCTTGTTTTCCATCTTTATACTCTGTGTTGTTTTGCTATTAATTTTCTAGTTTCCAAAAGTGGAAGTTTACAATTTGAAGTCTTCTCTAATTTCTTCTTCTTTTTTTTTTTGAATAGTTTATTTTTACGTCATTTTGTGCATTTTTCCATCTCAGTTTAATCCCCCTGGGCTTGAAGTTTTCTCTATTCTCTAAAAGTGACATTTACATTTTTCTGTAAGGACTGCTTTAGCTATAACCCAAAATGTTGTCACCTTAAACTGGACTAAGTGGGTTAGAAGATGAATAAATACAAATGATGATTATTATTAGTGTATATTGAATCTTTAATTAAAAAGTTAGTGGTGCACTGCTCTTCAACATAACACTGGAAGTTCTAGCCAGAGCAATGAGACAGGAAAAAGGCATACAAGGAATTCAAATAGG
>NW_004567121.1:23749672-23790211 GCF_000260355.1 Condylura cristata | reverse complement strand
GGGGAGGGAGGGAAATGCACAGGACTATGGTGGTGGCACAGGGGTGATTTGGTGATGGGAAACCCGCGGGGATTACAATCGAGATGGAAAAAAAAAATGTGCAAAATGATGTAAAAATAAACTTTGCAATAAAAAAAAAAAGTTAGTGGTGCTTTTGTGACCAGGAATATGTCACAGAAAATTAAAATATAACCTATATAACCACATTTTGTGATATTATTTTTAGACAACTTCAAACATGTTTACCACTTCCAACATTTTTTACTTTTGTGTGCATCCAAATTTCTAGCTGGTACAAATTTCTTTTTCTACTAAGAAAACTTACATTTCTTATAGCATTGATCTACTGATAATGGATGGTCTCATCTTTTACATGAAAAAGTAACTTCAGTTTTAAAAAGTATTCTTGGTCAATAATGGCATGTTTACAGTTTTCTCTTTCAGTATTTTTAAGACATTTTTTTTCCATAGAGATTGTATAATTCCTGGTTAAGTCAGTTATCAATTTAATATTTGTGTCTTTTTTCCCTCTGGTTTAAGACTTTTGTGTCAATGGTTACCACCAACTTGGTTATAATGTGATTTGTATAGCTTCTCAACATTTATATTTTATTCATTTTGCTTCTTAGGTCAATAGGTTTCTAGATTTTATAAAATTTGTGGAAATTTTGGACATTCTTCAAATTCATTTCCTGTCCTCCCCCCTTTTTCTGAGACAACAATAATACCTAACTTAAACTGCCTAATAACCAGAGAAAGGAGAGTCTCTTCAACAACTGGTGATGGGAAAACTGGGCAGCTACATGCAAAAACAGAAGGAAAGAAACAATCACCATCAACACCTTACCAAAAATTAACTCAAAATGGGTTAAAGGGCCCTCCCTGGTGGCGCAGTGGGTTAAAGCACAGCACTAAGAAGCTTAAGCACTTCAGTATGAGTTCGATCCCCGCCTGCCCTGGAGGAGATCCACATGGTGTGGCAGACCTCTCCTGACCCGCCAGCTGCTCCCCTCAGCAGTGCACTTCGTCGATCTGCCTGTTCTGCTCCCCACTCTATCTCTGGTGAATCCTCTCACCCTCCGCATCTCTGGCCTGTACCCTAGTTCTATATGAATAAATAAATCTTTAAAAAAAAATGGGTTAAAGACCTGGATGTTAGACCCAAATACACTGAAGAAAAAAATAAGCAAAACACTCCGTGACACCGACTTCAGTGATCTTTGTGGATTTGTCTCCCACAGCAAAAGAAACAGTAACTATAAACAAATGGCACTACATCAAACTAAAAAGCTTCTACACAGTAAAAGAAACTAACAGTAAAGATACCCTTCTGAATAGGAGAAATATTTTCATACTACACATCTGACAAAGTACTGATGTCTGAAATAAACAAACAGCTCAAGCAATTCAACCAAAAGAAAACAACCCAATCTAAAAAGGGCACAGTATTTCTTCGAAGACATAAGGACGGTTATTACAAAAATGACCATCAGGGAAACCTAAATCAAAACCACAATGAGATGCCATCTTACCTGTGAGAATAGCCATATGAAAAAAGACCGGAAACAAGTGTTGTGAGGATATGGAAGAAAAGTATCCCCTGTTCAGTTGATGGGAATGTAGACTGGCCCTGCCTTCATGGAAAATATGAGTTTCTCAAAAATATTCACTGGATCTACAGTAAGATCCAGCAACTCCACTCCTAAGTAACTAAAGACTGCAAATATATAATTTGAAGGGCTAGTGCTTCTATGTTCACTGTAGCACTATTTACAATAGCCTATGCCAATTACAGAGGAGCAGACTGGAAGAATGCAGTATGTATACACAATGGAATACTACTCAGAAAACCAGATGAACTCTTGCCATTTGTGTGCCTATAGATGAAATGAAGGGGATAATGCTAAGTGAACCAAGTAAAAAGAAAGAAAATACTGAGTTTGTACTTTTAAGTGGAACATAAACAAAACAAAGGGTCTAGGGTCCAAATTTGGAATGGAGGGTAAAGACCGAGAGGAGGAAAGGGTACAATGGCCTACCGGAGGGCTGCGAGCACCTTGATGGTGGATGTGGGAGATGTGATCTTGTCTTTGAATCACATGCAGAGTTGTTTGTAAAGCAATGTTGACTCAATAAAAAAAAAAAAACTGAATTTAAAAATCTCCAATGTGAAAACCAATGAGGGTACATTTTGTTCTGATAATGTAACTGCATCATGAAACTACAGCCTGCCCCAGGAAAATATAACTTGCCTAACACTATCAAACAGTGTATTTCTTCTCCCCCTTTTCATTCTGGGTAATCCTGTCTCCAATTAATTCAGTGTATAATCTGACATTTATACCACTTAGTATATACTTTTCATCTCAGATTCTGTATTTTTCAATTTTAGAAGTTTCGGGTTGCTATTTTTCATATAAAGATTGTACTTATTTATTTTTGTGCAGAAGAGTTGGGTTGCAGGGCAGAGGGGGTGAGAGGATGCACCAGAGACAGAGTGGGGAGCAGAGCAGGTCTGCTGTGCCATGGGGGTCAGCTCCCTGGTGGCAGTCGGTCCTCTGCACTGATGCTTAGCCTAGGTCACCAGGGAGACCCCAGTTTGGTCTCTTTTTATCTCCTGCTTCATTGTACTGTATTCTACTACAGTATTACTTATGGACAGTTTTAATTTCCTTGTCTACCAGTTCTGCCAACTCTGGCATTTCTGTATCTATTATTGATTTCTCCACCTTTGGCTTTTATCTTTTTTTTTCACTTCTTTCCATACCTGATTTTAAAAAGTACACTCCTTTAAATATGGTTAATTTTAATCTAGCATGGTTACTTAGGGCCAGTTGGGTTGAGTCTTGCCCATTTTAATCTGAGATTCTGAGGATTCTTCCTCAGAAAATGTCTTTCCACAGGGTGATAGAAACCAATTACTCCTAATCCTGTCATCTATGGAGACCATTATGCCTAACCCCTTGAAGACTTTTTCTGGCTTCATATCATTTCCTCTAAAACATGACAGGTCAATACTCACCCAAAGGGAAACTTCTGCACACCTCAAGCCTTTTCTCTGTAAAGCAAACTTCTGCTCTTGTGCTTTGCTTAACAAATTCAAGTAATTTTGGCTTCTCCAAACTCTCTTCACGTTTTGGGTTATTTGAATCCCCTTCATTGCTATGAGACAAGTAACTCTTTCCCGTCTGTAATCTGGTACAGTCATACAACTGAGCCGTTGGCTTCCCTCACTCAGAGATGCCACTCCTGCCCAGCTGCCCATGTCTAAAGCTGCTGTTATATTTTACCCAGTTTCCTAGTCAAAGTGAAAGAATAAGTACAGTTCTTAGGTCACTTAAAGAGAATATCAAGGTAATAGTTTTATAGGAAACCTTAGCTAACATAAAGGACTAGAACTTTCCATTTATAGCATTTCAAGATACCTACTATTTTGGTCAGTTATATTTTAGGTCTGGGAATGCCAAAAGATGTTTCCATGAAAATTAACAATATTTCCAAACCCCAAAATAACCAAATTATGTCAAATAACCAGTAAATATTCAAAATTTTTCCTGAGACACTTCCAGAAAGTTAAGACTCATAATAAACCTGACATCAATACTTGCTCCTACTAAGAATCATCTTTACAACTTCTAGGATATTTAGGATAACACATGGGATCATGGAGATTCCCTTGACCCAGGAGAATAACCTTAGTCTGCTTAGAAACTGAAAAAAAAAAAAGTACCTTAAATGCTGTAGATTAGGAAGTATCCAAGACAACCCTAATCATCTGTTCCTTGATATTTAAGATATTGTGTAGTTTCTTCCCCTAGAGTAACCTGCTTTTAACCAACAATGAGAGTCACTTCCATGACCACACTACAAAGGCTCTGAATTCTGTCTTACTAGGTAGGCTCTCTCCCTTGCTGGCTTTAACAAAGTTGCCATGTTGAAGAAGCCAGGTGGCAACCTTCAGTCAGCAGATGGTTAAGGACTGCAATCTTTAGTCTTATTACCCAAAAAGAACTAAATCCTGAAAATATCCACAAAAATGAGTTTAGGGGCCCTCCCTGGTGGCGCAGTGGGTTAAAGCACAGCACTAAGAAGCTAAAGCCACTATAGCATGAGTTCAGTCCCCACCCTGGAGGTGACCCACATGGCGCCTGCTGCTCCCCTCAGCAGTGTAATTCGTCAGTTGGCCTGTATTGTTCTCACTGAGAGTTCAGTCCCCACCCTGGAGGTGACCCACATGGCGCCTGCTGCTCCCCTCAGCAGTGTAATTCGTCAGTTGGCCTGTATTGTTCTCACTGTCTCTGGTGAATCCTCTCACCGCCCCTGAATCTCTGGCCTATACTCCAGTTCTGTATGAATAAATAAATATTTAAGAAAAAACTGAGTTTAGATAACACTCAGGGTGTTGGATGGATGAGCCTCCAGTTTTTTTGATATTTTAAAGCCATATAAAACATTCATGAGGCAGACAACCAACTAAGACATGCCCAGAGTCCTTCCTGACCAACAGAAATTATGATGTGTGGTTTTATACCACTACATTTATTGTAAGTTGTAAAGAAACTGATGCCTACTGGTAGGATTACCTGGCACAAATTCAATGGCTTCAGAACTAAAAACTGAGCAGATGTTTTCCAAACAAAGAGCAAATGACTGTAAGCCGGGTTACTCTAGCATTCTCCTGAGAAAACAACTGTTAGTGCACTGTCGTGGCAACCTGATGAAATGACCTTGTTTAGTAAAAGATGAAAGTGGCCAAGGTCTAGGACTTCATTATCACATCATGTTGCCATTATCCAAAGTTGATAAACAGCCTAGAAAAGAGCACTGAGGGTGACACTAAAGGAAAGGATGACTTAGGTCAAGGCAGGGTGGTCCAGGTTGGTAGATAATATGATCAATGTTTGCAAGTACAGAAAGGAAAAATAAATACATATTGTTTGGCAAAGTTAGAAGACTTGCCCTAGAGTAAAAAAAAAAAAGGAAAAAAGACCTGACATCATTCCTATTTTGACGTCAAGATAGTAAGAAGCAAGTTGACCTCTCAAGGTCTATAGAGTACAGCCTGGAAATGTCTGACAGACATGAAAATGGATTCCCTACTATTCTGACTTCAATAGTCAAACCACACATCTTTATACTCCACATCACCACTTGGAAGATCCTGACAGTGACACTCCATCCTACAATGAGAACATCTTTGAGACATGTTAAAATTTATTCTCCAATACTTCAACAAAGTGATGTGGGGTCAAAAGTTCTTTAGGAAGGAAAAGGAGTAAGATTCAACAGGTGCATTACTTGGACTAAATTATCCTCCAGAAAGACCTAAAGGACTGGACTTTTCTCAAATCAAACCACTGCAATCAGCTGCAGAACCAGAACTTGTTTCACTTTTTGAATATAAAGGGGGAGGGGAGAGAGGTAAATAGAAAAAAAGAGAGATAAAAACAAACACGATAAACAAAATTGAGTTTAGTAGGTTTCTTCCACTTAGATTGCAGAAGTTTCATTTTAGCTCTATTCACACAAAGCTCCTTCTTAACTCTTCAGAGTTTGGAGCAAAAGAAAACTTCCCAAGGTTTTAAAATCTTATTTTCTCACTAGTTATTCTGTTTGAGGTCATGTCATAAATGTGCCCTACAGGAGAATAACATTAGCAAGAGGACAAAATAGAACATTCCAGATCCTCTTCTCCCAAAGAACATACCAATTCAACAATTATAGGTAAATTCCTTTTGTGAAAAGTCTGGAAATTTAATAGTTAAGAGATTATAATGCTACACACCAACAAATTCACATGCTGGGAAGGATGGAATAACCGGAAAGCGCATTTCCTACTGAAAATGCAAACTACGACAGTCATTTTGAAAGAGTACTCTTACTATATGATTCAGCATTTAAACTCCTTGATATTCACCCAAATGAACCAAAAATACATGTCCACACAAAAACCTCCACAAAGATGTTTACAGAAGCTTCATGTACAGTGCTGAAACCTGGACTCAAGATGTCCTTCAATGACTGAATAGATGACCTATAGCACATCCAGACAATGGAATAGTACTCACTGCTAAAAGAACATATTTAGCCCAAAAGTTACATGGAAGAAACCTAAGTGTACATAAGTGAAAGACTATCTGAAAAGACTAAGAAAAGGCTGCACTGTATGGTTCCAACTATATGAGATTTGGAAGTGACAATACTATAGAAACAGTAAAATAATCAGTTGTTGCCAAGAGTACAGAGGGGGAGAACAGCTGGTGCACTAATCCAGAGCAGTGCAATTTCTCTCTGCAGGGTATACTGTAATTGCTACTGTTACAGGGTAGCCCAGAGTGGACTTGGGCTGCCTGTACTTGGGGCCTCACCCCAGCTCAAAATGCAATTTTCTGCAGGCACACAGAAAGGGTAATGGGTTTATTTACAAGGGGAATTGAAAAAGAAACAACCCAGGAAAAGAGAGAGCGATACAAAGTAGCTGGAATACTTTACCATCGTGGCTAACTTGGAGCTCTAATCCCAAACTAACGCTGCTAGCCCCAGTCACACAGTCTGAGAGCAGCTGCTCCAGAGTGTCAGTTGGAAAACTGCTCACTATTTATCCCTCAAAGTCCCAGAATACCTGTTTAGCTCCGGCCTTAGGTCCCTGCAGTTCTCTCCTTGGTACTGCTGGGAGTTGTAGTTTCCCAATCACTGGAGTAGGGAGTAGAGGGTGGAATCCAGAAAGCTGGAGTAGGGAATGGAGTCCACAAGACTCTGCAGAGTTCTTTCAGGGCATCCTTCCCCCTAACACTATAAGGGTGATACATGTCACTACACACTTGTCAAACCCCGCAGAGTATCAAAATCCATTGAAAGAATCCTAAGGTTAACTTAGAATTGCACAAAAAGGGTCCTCTCTGGTGGCGCAGTGGGTTAAAGCACAGCAGTAAGAAGCTAAAGCCACTTCAGGATGAGTTTGATCCCCACCCCGGAGGTGACCCACTTGGCGAGGCAGACCTCTCCTGGCCTCCACCTCTGCTCCCCTCAGCAGTGTACTTCATCAGTCGGCCTGTTCTGCTCCCCATCTGTCTCTGGTCAATCTTCTCAATGCCCCTGCACTTCTGGCCTGTACCCCAGGTCTGTATGCAAAAATAAATTAAAAAAAAAAAGCAGAGTTTTTAAATGACATTACTTTTCTAAGAGTCAGAGCTGCAGATACCTCAACTTCTATTCCAAAGAACATCAACAAAAAAAGTAAAACTAATTTTACTTCAAACATCTTTTAATGTCATGTTTCTATATCAAAATCATTCAATTCAGACTCTTCCAATTTCAGTGGTTCTCCAGGACCCCAAGTGTTTCAAAAAATAAAAATCGCATTTTCAAAATATATAAACATCATCAGTCTCACTCATAGTATCTAGAGTTTTTCACATAATCTCAAAAGTATTTAAATAACTTGTATTAATGTGCTACAAGGCCTAAAGGCTAAAAGCTATCCAACAAGTTAAAACCTCATAGATAGAAATTTCAGAAAAACTGTGACTTTAAAACTTACCCTCACCAAACAAAAACGGTTTGTGGCATCACTTGGATGTCGACAAACACACCTTGAGTTAAAAGAAATGTATAAAGGTCATTTAGTTTTTTAACTCCTTGGGCAGAACCTAATGCACTCTTGATCACATTATCTCCACTTCACTAAACCCACCCGTGACTTATGCAGGTACGCTCCTGAAACTGCACAAACCCTCTTATGAGGGTTTGGTAAATGACTATGTGAAAACCAATGATAGGTAAAATAAAAGCAGCTTACTATCACAGGTGTGTTCCTTCTCATACCTAGTCAATCCTGATCTCTTTATTCCAAAAATTTTTAATGTTTTGTCAAATCACTCATGTCTACCACTTACCTTTTTTCCTCCTCTTTCCATGTGTGGGGACCAACATCAAAGTCTAAACTCTCCCAACTACATATATGATGTATAAGTACTGCACAGAACATTGCTGTCACTTTTCACCCAATGTATAAATTCCATGAACAGTTGACAAAGTTCCCAATTTGAAATTATTTTCCTTTTTAAAAGAAAAAAAAACTCTGGCTGGAAGACAATAAATCTGACATGACCAATCATTTATAAGATTTTCAATAATTTAGTAAATACTATTGGTCAACCTGACTAGAGACTAATTCAACCAAAATAATGCTCATCAAAGATATTCTTTCTTAAAGGGTGAAAAAAAGACAAAATGAAAATATATGATTAAAATAAAGCCAGGTTTTAAGTTTACAAAATTTACCCTATTACACACAAAGGAACCCCATTCAAGAAGAAACTAAAAATCCACTTTATTAATGATTTTTGGAAGAAAACAACATATTTACATTCATGTTTACAAACATTTGCATAATTTTCCTTTCCTTTTAAAATATTTTTCATTTGACAAAGATTAAGACATTATTTAACATAAGCAATGAACCCAGTACCTTTATAAATGGCCACCCCCCCCACCGTACCCCTAAATTTGAAACAGTTCAATGTTATTTAAATTAACAGATCTTAGGATAAACTTAAGTGGTATGTGATTAGTGGTAGGCCTTCTGTGTTAGAATATAATACATAAATTATGAGTGCTAATTAAGAATATGAAGTGGAGCAACTGCATACCTATAGAGTCTTCTTATCCCTGATATATGTTTTAATGAAGGATGAGGGAGAAACAGAAAAGGAGGGAATGACAGCACGGTCAAGAAAAAGGTTGCTTGTTTCTGTTTGGGGGTGAGGGGAGTGGTAGGAGAGAATAAGCATGCTAGAATACTATAATAAGGGAAGCATGTGCCCAACATCATTCCTGTGTTCACACGTGGGGCTGCTGTTTCTACATAATCTGCTGAGCTGTCTTCTACATAAATCACCTACGCTAAAAAAAAAAAAAAAAAAATAGGTTGAGAACTACCTTAGATTATTCTCCCCAATAGAAGCAGGGTGTTCTCCCAGGTAAAAGCAGGCTTTTGTTGTTTGTTTCTAATATAAAAGGAGAAAGCGAAGACAGATCAGTGTCCTTTCCCATGTCAGTATCATTTAACTCAGATATTAGGAGATAATAAGCATTATCGAATTTAGCAAGTAATACTACTGAACCACTTGGTTCAATTAACTAAAAATAGAAGGCGAGGGGAGGAACAGATAAATCTTGACATTTACTTCTTTAATTCCCAAATAGAAGGTAAGTAAAACATACAGTATCTTTTTTCTGGAATAATCAATTCAATCTGTCTTCAGCAAATAATTTTAAGCTTTCAAATAAGTCCTTTAAAACATTTTGACATTTGTTTTGTCATTTATAAACCTCATCTTATTTGTAAATTTGATTATCTTCATTTCATTATCTTTATCACCTTATTCCTTCACTGATGTTCAGTGACAAAATTCTGATGTTCAAAAATCTAAAATCTCTATTTGTCATGTAATCCATCTGTTACTTTCTTAAGGTGCACCACGTTGATCTGTAAACAAATACAAAATTGTAAAGGATTATGTGTCATAAGAGGGAAATAAAGCATATCTCCCTTATTACAGTACTGTTCATGTTGGGAACAAAGTGGAAAATCTGGTAAAATTAGCTCCATTTTCAAATGTCTAGTTTTCATGGAATTGTAAAGTTAAGTTCTGACAGTTACTACTAAAAAAAAAAAAAAAAGTGGGGGCAGTAACAGGGTAGAAACTAGCAAAAGCTAAAGATTCTAACCAGAAAGATTTACATGTGGTTACCATGTGATACTGGAATTACTATTAAAATTTCTACTAAAAGTGTTTTTAAGCCATTTTAAATCAGGAACAATTTCAGTCATATAAAGTTGTTCACAGAAACCAAGTTATTAGGCAAAAATCTCTTCAGTTAAAGTGTAAAAATTCAAGAGAAAATAAACATGTAGTTTAAAGCTATTTTCAAGCATTGAAGCAAAGTGCCTTTCAAGTAATAAACTAGTATTGATTTACATACAACATATTTACCTACACTTCTGTCTAAAGATTGTTACTCAGTTTTAAAAATAATCATAAAGAGGAAAAATTTTAAAGCCTGCTAATAAGACAGAATCTCCATATTGCTTTTAAAATGCAGATTAAAATCAAACAATTTTGAATCTATATTAACTCTATAAACACCTGAGTAAAAACTGATGTACTTTAGGTGTTGAGTCACAAACTCTATGTAAAAGACCAGATGAAATTTTAGCCTGCTGGTTCAACTTGCACCATTCAATAATGTAAACATGTAATTAAAACTTGCTTTCATTAAGGGAATATACATGTGAGTTTTTAAAACAGTAAAAAATGCAAATCAGTTTAGATTATGGCAAAGTACAATACTTTTCTAACACAAAAACCATAAGACCTGGAAAATTTACAAAACTGTTTTTTAAATATGAATTTTTAAATACTTAACTGCTAACGCATGAATCACTGTTTTCGTCCAAGTTAATTTTCCCAACAACTGTACGAGTAACAAACTGATCTATAAGACTCATTACATTATAAAATACTTGAGAACCATAATATTCTCAAATACAAGTACTTAACATTATTAGAAGGCAGGTAGCACTTTTTAATTCTTAAAAGGCAAACTACACTTCAATACTCAGCACAGAGGTATTATATAAGTGGCCTATAGGTGATGGAAAGTATGTAAATTTTTGAAACAGTATTTTTCAAGCTTATTTTCCAAGTTATCATGAGAATTCATATTTAATGCAAGATGGCATCTTTCAGTTAAGACTTTCAAAAAAGATAGTCCCCATTTTTTAATTACTTTATCACTCCTTACAGAAAGTATTTAGTGTTTTGGTAAGTAATGGGTTCATTTTCTTGACGCATTTGAAATTATCTCTGGTTTTTACACCAAATTTCCAATCTATCATACTGAGATATTTAAAATACTGAAAACTTTGATAGTATTTAGTAAAATAAATTAGGTAGTTGTTCAGATGTAACATACCTAAAAAGTAATGAGGTCAATTTTTTAATCTTGAACTAGATTAATTTTGGGGAAGCAACAGAACTTAAGGTCATAACAGTATATCCCAATATGCCAATATGGTGATTTTGGCAAGAGTTTCCACTTTAGCACCATTTGATGTATGCCAGAAGAGAGGCAAATTATTCCTTTATAATTAATATATATTTCTTCCAAACTATATTATCCAATTTTATCACCCAGATAATTTTTGACCATTTCTAGCAGACAAATACAACCTCAAAAGTCAAGAAAAAACTGCATATAGTCAAAAGAACACTGCAGAATTTTAAGGTACCATAAGGCAATTACAATGAGAGAAACTTCGCTGTATATACTGTTGGTTTTGTTTGAAAGAGATGTTTATAGTATCACTCTATAATCAAGATAACTAATTAAATAAGTTCTTTAAATGTTTAGTTTTCCCTATAGGACAATATTTATGCATGCTTATCTTCAGATGGCCTTAAAATAGAATTACAAGGTTAATGGAATTCATCTATGTTCCATCTCAATAAAGCATAATCTCAGACCCAATAATCACAATTTCTACATGGGAACAAAGACTGCTAATTAACATGTGCCTAAAATGAATACTAACTTGCAATATTGTTTAAAAAAAACATTAAAAATCAGTATTTCTAGTTCAAAAAGCATAATCTCAACTATAAAAAATACAAAGTTCTTAATTTAGGGGTTATTCAATTTATAAACTTTATATTCATTAATCCTAAAAGATCTCTAAAAAAATTTTTTATTTAACAAGGATCATAAAATCTTTGGGGGGAAATTATATCCAATACAAAGTTTATCTTTAAATCACTGTTAGGCAAGACTAACCCTGCTCCCTGATTGTGAATAAGGTGTAAATCCAATTAGAAAATAACCTGTATTATTTTGGTTGAGTAAAATCCCCAAACTAGATGATCCAGGGTCCTTCTTCAGCCATTTGGAAGTCACTCTATAATTTCCTTAGCAGAACAAAAAAAGCTGATAAAAAGACATCCACATAAAATGAATCTTTCCCTTGTTAAAAAAAAATGAAAGGAAATTAAACATGGACATGATTATGAGGCAAATAAACTGTCAAAATACTTAAAACTTTTAGATCTTTGCCTCTTTGAAAAAAAAAAACCACTCCCCAAATCAAGTATGTTTTAGTTTGTCCCAGAAACAAAACTCTAAAACAAGATTTAAAGACAAGAAGCTCTTTTGGGAGGTAATCTCAGGAAACATTAATAAAGGCATAAAAAGAGAAAGAGAATAAACAGTATTTAACAATTCCTTGCTATGGGCAAGGAGACCCAGTCCCACTGGGAACTCGAGGAGACAGCATGAAACACGCCGCAGAGCACCCCAGAAGGGCAGGCAGTTTGCTGCGGGTGGCTCCCAGGGCATTATCTTCCTAGCACGTCCAATCTGCCCCATGCCGTAGGCAAGAAACTCCAAGGGAGAGTCACAGGAGCTTGCAGGTAAGATGCATGGACTGTAAGGGAGAGAGTCTCACCATGAGTAATGCTCAATACCCGCTTAAATTTCATTTTTGTGACTGTCCCATTATAAAGAAACTACATTTTAATGATGTAAGCCACAGAATATAATTTTGAGGTATTAAAGGAAATCTCCCAGTAAGAAAGTAAAAGTATGCAGCATTATTAGGAATATTTGAATCCAACAAAAGACATTAATTTTTGCCAAAATTAATCAAAATAAATATTTACTTGAATGAATCTCATTTTCACTGGTGGCAAAACACCAATATTAATTGAATTCAATATATCTCAAACAGCCAGCATCAAAAACATGATACAGAATAATACAGTATAATTCATATTACTGAAAATTAAGAGAGGTGAATTACTGTCCTATCTCTGATACTAAGTAGCCATGTAAATTTACACTAGTCATGTTATTTGCTGGGTCTCAGTAAAAAATTTGTTTTCAGTAAAAATGGTGTATTAATGTCTAATCTACTTACTGTTGAGGTCAACATGAAAGAAAAAATCATGAAACAATATTAAAAATACCGCATAGTAAGGAAGGTAATTTTATTGTCATTAAAAATTCAAAACTAAAAATGACCCTTAGGAGTCATATTATTCAATTCTAACATTAATAAATTCTGGTCTAGAAAAGAGCAGGGATTTGTTTCACCAAAACAGTAGCAACTCACTGGCAAAGCTGAAAATGGATCCCAATTCAAAGCTTCTAGCACCCCAGTTGAGAGTTGGTTAACCCATACATCATAGAGCAAGCAGCTAAAGCACATTTTAATTGTTAAAAAAAAACTTTGCAACACTTTCAAATGGTAAACACCACATGGCAGAGCAAAACATGAGCTGATAATCATGCACCAATGATTTCAAACTTACCAGGTCCTTTATATTACCACTCATTTTATTTGGTATTACAGAGTACAGGGATATTAAACTCTACCATCTTTGTGCCATGGACCATGGTGAAGGACTATGTTTGTGTGCGTGGCGGTAGTATTGTGTAGTGACATGCATCTTAACAAGTGTGATCCTGTATTTCTGTAAACCAATGTTATATCAATAAAAAAATTATTAAAAATATATAAACTTTTAAAACTTTACCAACTCTTAAAATTAGTAAAGAACATGGTTTCCATAATTAAAAGTGAAAATGAAAAAAGCTAATAAAAAAATACTTCTGATTACAAGGCCTAAACATTCCTGTCCTTCAAAAAACACTCCATGTGAAAATTGCCTTTTATTCTCCCTGCTTTAAAGTTCATCAAAATCGAATAAACCAACTAAATGTCTAGTAGATTCAAATAAGATAAACTTCAAAAGGAAAACAGCTTTTTAAAAAATTTTCCACTTATAAAATGTTTAAAATACTTTTGCTAAATCTAGGTCAGCAGTCTTACTACTTAGAAAACTGCTAATTCATGAGTTCATTCACATATCATTCTAATTTTAGACTTCATCTCATTTTAATAGTTATTAAAGTGTATATAAAACACATCCAGTAATTCAAAGAAAAGCATGGTCAAAAATATTTTTTCCAGAAGTTTAGATTGGCAGATTTAAACAACAGAACTAAAGTTCTGCTCATAACTGAATATACTTGATCTTTAATAGTTTCTTAATAGTGGTATTTATATTCTCTTTGGCTTCATTACTAGATAACAGGGAAAAAATATGACTACATCCAGTAAAATTACAAACCCCACCTTACAAAATGAATATTCAATTTGAACATAATGTACAATTTATAATGCAAAACCAATTCATTGTAGTATGGCTTTTAAAAGCAAAACTGACTCTCAAAATTATTTCCATTATTTTTATAGGTTGATAGCTAAAAGCTCGCATTAAAATTAAACACACAAACACACACACACACACACACACACGATGTGATACACCCTGGGTATAACTTCTCTGGAATCATGGGGGAACCCTTGACTATATGACAAATCTAAAACTCTAAAGTTTATGGTACACAACAAAGCTGACTGTATCAAGAAACTCATGACAGGCAAGCTGAGCCCAGACACTGCAACAACTTGAAATGGCAGAGTTCTTAAGAATCAGAAGTACTCATGGTACTTTCACCAAATGCAGAATGTTGTATTTGTCACAGCTGTAATTACCTGGTAGAAGAGTAAATGAGCAAGAAAAAGTTCCCATCTGCCAGCTGCTCCTGCTTCCCCTTCCTAATATTTTTACATTAGTAAGTATAAAAAGAGAACCTTCCTCAATATCATTTTGTGCGCTGTTTTAGATTCTAAAGCACCTGTTTCAAAAAGCTAAGTCACTACTCAAATCTTAGTAAATGACGGAACCTTATATTTAACGTGTTAACTAAAACAAAAAGTATATTATTTATTCTTAGAGTTCAATGTCCCCCAGTAACAAATTATAACCATCAGTTTATGTGGTGAAAGTCTTAAGTGATCAAAACCAATTTTTATTTTTAAATGATTTTCCTTTACAGTTTTATACAAATTAAATATTTCATTTTGTATTAATTCCATTAGCTTTTTTTCTACTTTGGTGATCCATAATTTAGACTACACTAATAATATAGCCAGGTACTCCTGATGATGACCAGTACAAGGATTCTACTCTAAGAATCACTGACCTAGTTTTTGTTTGAATAATTTCAATGATTTTACAAGGACAGAGTTGATTTTCATTAAGAAATTTTCATACATTAAATGTGGAACCAGAAATTTATATTCCATACTACTAACTTTTCTATCTAGAGCAACACAGAACAAGTACTATTCCTTCTTAAACATGGGAGTCACTAAGACATTTAAAGAGACTCCCTCTTAAACATCACCAAATTCTTTTGACTACATCCCACTCTCCACAGTACTCAAAGCTTTATCATTCCAGTTACCTCCTTATGAACACTATCACACTATCATTCACAAAGTCCCTCAAAACATGCGGCACTTACAACTGAACACAGTAATGTGAAAGTTTGTTTGAGTATCAGAATAAATGTAGTTTATTACATCTCCTAATCCACAACCCCTCTGTAAACATCTTGTCTTTCAACAACTGTATCACAGCATTTCCCAACCAGTACGTACATGGATAACTTTTTCAAGTTTTCTATGATTCAGAATAAATAAGAACAGTAGATAGCAATCTATCTACTTAAAGCTGTTCAAGTTAAATAGCTTTTTTATTGTGAGTTTATGTCCTACCTAACTAGTGGAGGGAGGGGGTATAAATTTTTTAAAATAAAGTGACAGAAGACGGTAGTTACTTTTCCCAAAGTTTGAACATGACAAACTAAAATCTTACATTTCACAATCTCTATCAGTTAATTGTAATGTCCTAAAACATTCTGGTTTTAAAAAAAGGTTCATGGTGGGAAGCCCATGGGGATTACAACTGAGATGAAAAAATGCACAAAATGAAGAATGATGTAAAAAATAAAAAATAAAATGTTCATCTGATTCATCCTTTACTAGCACCTAGGTAAATAGATACTTTTGTAAAATTTTATGAAGTTTCAAAGACCAATCATAATCAGTCATTAATTTATAGTAGCAAAACCTCCCACAGGCTCCAACACACAAAAGGGCTTCAAAGTACTTTAAGGTACTTCTTGAAGTTCCTACTTTCCCTAAGCCACTCCCACTTACCTTTATAATCCTAAATAACATCTAAAACCAGCCAACTAGATTATATCAAAATGAGTTGATGGTAGAAATATACAATCATTTGTTGCAACTATGCAGTAATCTGTAAATCAAGTGAACTGCACCATCTAGACAAAACAGCAAACTGTGACCCATGGAACAAATCCAGCTCACCATCTTTTTGTGTAAATAAAGTTTTAGTGAAATTCACCACACTCACTTACACACTATGTTTTGCTGCTATAGTAGCACAAACTAGATGGAACAAAGATTATATGGCCTGCAAAACCCAACATATTTACTATCTGGCCCTTAACACATCTGTCAGCCACTACTCTAGAGTTATGAACTATTTCCAACCAAAGAAAATTTTGAGCTCTGCAACAATAACCATTAACAAAGGAAAACTACCATCCACATTGGAGTAGCTACATACAAACACTTAAGTATCTATTCTTCCTATTTTGTATCAGGATTTGTTTCCTATCCATTACAGAGAATTTACTTACCTGCTCACTGAGCTAACCTTTAAGGTATTTTTCAAGGACTCACTTGTGGAATAAGAATCAGTAATTATGCTGCTCTGTGCAATCTAAGGTTAAAAAAGTTGCTGCAAATAACTTAAAATATATAACAAAGTATACAGTTACATAATTTCCTTTACATATAGGTTTCAAATACAAAACACATTTAAAGGCACTTAAAGTAGCAACACTTATGTTTAACAATTTAGGTAATATTAACTGTTAAATAATGCAAAATGATTTCCCTTCTGTGTTTAAAAAAACTTTCATATTCATGTAAAGCTGAAATTAAAAAATAACACTTGTAATATAATCTAACCATATAGCTTTTTAACATAAATGACACCAGAGTCTCTAAAATCACATTAAAGTACTTTGAAGCTGCAAAGTGCTTAGGAGATCACCTCCACATTTTACAGATGAGAAAGTTTCAAACATGATTTATATCAGAAAACTAATCAGTGACACAGTCAGAAGCAGAACCCAACACTCAACAATCAATTTGGAACTCTCTTACGGCTGAGCCGGAAAGATATGTTCAGAATCTAAAAAAGGGTGATGCTGAATTAATTTACAGTATAGTAAATATACTCAAAAGGCTATATTCCACTCAACCTAAGCAACCCTCTTCTGTTTTTTATTAGTCAATTATATAATTACAGAAGGAAATCAGTGTAGTATCACTTTTGTTAGAATGATGAAAAGCTTAACAAACTCTAAAATATTAGAAATAAAAATAAACATAAAGAATAGCATACAATTAATATTCATACATTTCTAATTTGGTACAGTCTTTCTGAAGAGTAATTTGGTCAAAAGCCTACAAAGTTCTTACCATCTCAATCTAATATAGGGTTCAAATTTTATACACAAAGTTGGTTCATAATTGTGAATTTTTAGAAACAATCTTAATATCCAGAGAGAACTGGTTAAGTTATGGTGAATTCACACAGCTGAATATGAAAACAATTGTTTGTTAAAATCACATTTTCAAAGACATGGGGAAATACTTAGGATGTGATGTTAAGTCATAAAAACGCAGGATATATAATTAGATGGTCAATATATTCTCAATTTTGTTATTATGCACACACACAAACACACTCATACATAAAAAGAGTACAGACAAAGACTGAAAGTATTAAAAAGTATTAAGTGTTCTCTCTGGATAGTGAATTAGATAATTTTTTTCTAATCTTTATTTTTTTCATGTTTTCTAAATTTTCTATAATAATCACCTATTAGTTTAGTACTCAGTAAACATTTAAAATTCTGTAGTCAATTTTGAAATTTTTATAATCTATATAATATTTATAATATTCAAATATAATCTAAATAATGGGAAATAGATCATTAATGTATAAGTTAATAATTTCCACACATTTACAGGTAGACAATTTTGATTCCAAAAGTTATTATTTTATCTCAATTCTTGATTATAGAAAGTTGGTTTTTAATAAATTAGAAATGCAAATCTTTAAACAAAATTGGTGCAAGGCATCTAAAAATTGTGCTGTTCTGGCATAACATTGAAGATTTAAACTCTCTCCAATGTAATGTAGATCCCCAGTGTTAGATTATAATAGGTACATCCAGTACATGCATGGTGGTCAATGATTAACTAATTGAATTACATTTTTTTTTTTGGCTAAGTAACTAGAACTGGTCTATGATAAAGACATACAACACCATACCATTATTTTAGTTGGAAGAGCCGCACCAAAAATCATGACAAAAAAACTTGTAGAACTGTAAGAAAATCCAGTTATTATTAATGATTTCTTGCTAAAAATTTAAGTGAGTCAAATTGCATAAAGCACTGAAAATGCAGAGCAGCAGTGCATGGTCTGCAATAATTTAAAAAACACTTAGAACACTCTTCAATATTTCTTCATTTGCAGACTACTGCCTATCAAATACGATCTTTGAATTAAAGGACTACATCTATGTTCTTTTATCTTGAATTTATAATCTATTACAATATAGTAATGACACAAAGTGATGTCACAACAAAAAAGCAAACTGTAATTTTAAAAGTAACTTTAAAATATGCTAATTTCTGTGATAAAAAAATCACAAGTATGCAAAATATAAAATACATCTTAACATATTTTTATGTAAGAGCTTAAGTTTACCACTTTCAACATAAAAATTCTGAGATGGAATTAATAAAAAAACGATTTTCATATGTACCACAGAGCAATAAGTTTAAATCAGACTATTTTGAGTTGTGTAGCCCTTTATTAGCAACTAAAATAGAAGGTATCTGTTGTACAACACGGGTAGTATTGACTATAACTGGAGATTTATTATATTCTAATACAGATCATTTATAAATGCAATTTCTTTATTAAAAAGCTTCCACCCCTTTTTTTGTTTGTTTGTGTACAATTTGCAAAACTATTCTGAAAGCGGAATATATGTGCACAAGTCTGCAAAGAGTGCAAATTTAGGATATGGTAAATGCTTTACAAGTTACTTTCAAAAATCTGTCTGCCACAACTGGTCCTTTACATTGTCATCTTTTCTGATCAAAATATTTTTATGCAACCTCTTTTCACTGCCCTAAACTATAAAGCATTTTTTAATGAGTTGAAATTAAGGAAGGACTACACCTACTAGAAAAGAAGAGAAGAAAGTTCTATTAGTTTGAGGTTTCAGAATCCCCCCAAACCAGGACCAGCATCTTGGTATGGGCTAGGCTGGGACCCGGACAGAGTATGAGTATGTGCAGGTGGCATCCCTGAGGAGTCAGAGCTTCAGTGGACTGTGAGTGCTCCAGCTGCATAACTCACTGAACTGTCTTGCCAGTTTCTACACTGGCTTGACTGGGCATAATTCAAAAAGGAAAAGCTCATATTCATTCCATTCTTCTGGAGCTCTGTGATAGCCTAGAAAAAAAAAATTTCATTATGGAACATTTCAATTTGCATCAAAGTTAACACTGGGCTTCAAGTTAACACCACTACTTCAAGGTAGTAGATACGTACACTTTTCAACTATATTACCTTCTTCATTATTTCTCTGCCTCACCAAACAGTGAACCCAATATTAATCCATCTATTTCTAAGAATACATTTTTCTTCTTTCTTAAAGGGTATGTCACATTTTCTTTCAGGAAATCGATACTGCTTTATTTCTTAGGGGGAAAATAAGTGTTATTTTTCTTTTGAAAATTCAACTAACCCAAACTTCTACCTCTTAACCTTCATTAAATGAAAGATTTGCTTTCACTGTAAACAGAAAAGCATGTTATGTCTTGCTTTATTTAATGATGAAAATCTAAGAACAAAATCTTCTATTAACTTTCACAAACTCTAAAACAGTAAATAAAACAAAAAAATTAATAAGGTCAGATCTCTTGAAAAGTCACACTGGTTTATAATTGTAAAATGGCTGAATGTCAAGACAAAATGAGTTTCTAATTCAGATAACTTTCTATATTTAAAAAGAAATATTGAAAATAAAAGTAAAAAATAAAAGACATCAGTCTATATTCCAGAAACACATAACTTTATTCAAATAACCAAAACAATGAACACCTAAATTATCTTCAAGGTAGTAGAAAGGAAATTCACCCTAGGTATCTAAAACCAATGATATTAAGGTATCACAATTAAGATATGTTTTGAAACATTAAAGGATCAAATATTAAAAATTAAGTTTTCTTATGGATACTCACATTTAATAACACCCCAATAGGATGTCTTCCACATATAGTATTATGATATTTCTTCAAGTAATTGCTAAAAGATACAGGATCTAGTTGTTCTATAATACTCATACCCTAAAAAAAAAAAAAGAACAAAATGAAAGAAAAAGAAAAAAATCTATTTTTTCTTAGTCACATTTTAATGCTGTTACTTAGAACTAAGCAACCTAATTTTTCAATTAAGGCGAAGTAAAGAAAATACATGAAATAAGCCTTGTAAAATATCTCATTAATCAAAGGTAATCTCATAGTCAACTCTCATAATACACATATTTTATTAACAGAATATTTTAATACCCATTTTAATACCCAATAAATCCATTTTAGTTCTATTTCTGTACTACCTTCACCAATTGTCAATTAGCTCATAATTCTAAACAATATCTCTATTTTGTATTTTTCTTCTGTAAACATACTTACAAAGGTAAATCTGTAGCAAAATTTTTCATTCACAAAATTTTTCATTCATTAAAATTAAATTTGATATATGCATGTTTTCCCCCTACTCATTATATTTGTCCTGCTATTGGACAAAAATCAGAGCTGATAGTAATTTAGTGCCACCTGTAACAGATCTTTAAATATCAATAGTGTGTAAGACATACCAGTAGCTGTCAGTGATTTGAATTTCAAGTATCAGGTAAGTGATAAAAAGATACCATAAACCAAGAAAAGAATTGAAAGATTTTTCATTAATTTATTCACTCATAGCAAGAGTATAAAGGATCAGGTGAGAAAATAATGATGAACAACTATATACCAGAGACATTTTACAGAAATAGGATGGGGAATGGGATCAAAAATGGTGGGGGGAGGGAAGTGCACTGGACTACAGTGATGGCACATGGGTGATTTGGTGATGGGAAGCCCACGGGGATTACAAGTAAAGTGGAAAAAGGCATAAAATGATGTAAAAATAAACATATTATTTTTTTAAAGATTTTTCATTAATTTTAAAATACTAATAAAATGTTGAACTACATGTCCTTTATGAATAAGTTAAAAAGAGAAAAGTTTTCTCTTTGTATTTTAAACTAGAACATTATTTTCAAGATTTTAATTCAGAATCAAACATTTCAAACTACTTTTAAAACAATCACTATAACTTGTACACTTTACATAAAATTCCATACTCTCCAAGTATACCCAATAATGTGTTCATAATAGGTTAATCTAGAATGACAAGTCATCTGTATTTAGCAAATAAATCAATGATTCAAGTTCACCAAGTTACCTTACCTTGTTTGTTTTTTCTTACTCAGGTAAAATACATTTTTATTCAAAAAACTGGATTAATATCCTCTAGGAGAAATATAAGAGGTGGTTTATCTAGAAAATTAACTGATATTTTTGTTGTGTGTTTTTAAAATTATATTTTAATGTTTTAAAACAATCAGTACAAAAGTACCTAAAGCATCTGTAAAATGACAGAAATTAGCAGGTGATATATATTTATTGCAGTGAAAGTATCAAGTTTTAAATTTATAAAGAACCTTTTTCAGAATGTTTAAGACATTTCATAAATATCACAAGTTTTCTAAAAATATATCTGAAAGATAGGCATATTCAAGTATAATCAATTTTCAAATCCTTACACAACAGTAAGTTGCTCTCAGATTTATCCGCAACTACTTTTTAATACTAAGTTGGATTTTCCCGGTCAACTAGGAAGATTCCAAGCCAGCAGTCTCCACTGGTATTTGGTATAAACTGAGAGCAATACAAGTTAACTTGAAACTTAAGCCTAGCGTTAACAATCACCATAAAATTGTGTTACAAAGATAGTTAGACAATCTAGTTCTAAACCAAGCAGCAATACAGAGATAGGATTTTAAATTCTCTCCATAAATATGAATAATCAAGATATCAGTCTTAAGGTAACCGGGGTGTATAAAAAAAGATTAAAATCTTGCCTTTAAATCCTTGGCTCTTTCTCATTGATTACAATGCCTCATATAGTATAACAAGAGAAATACTACCAATTCTTAAATATTCCCACATGGCTAAAATGATATGTATGTACATAGAAGAGAACTTTAAATACTCCTGATGAAGTCTATGACAGTTTACCGTAAATAAAATAACAATAATTAATAAATCATGTGATGCTGCAGTTCCCATAATATTTATGTCTCAAAGCACATTTTGAACAAACTTATTATATGTATATAGTGACATGAAGATCTAAAAGAAAAATGATCAAAATTGTAGAACAAAGAATTTAATGAACTGGCTAAGAAATATATCTAGAAAGATGCAAAGTTATAAGTATAGACAAGAACCTACTAAAGAAAGTATTCAAAATGAAGATATGACTAAATTATAAAAAGGGGAAGGGGGAACTTTTCTTGATGAAAGTTCAAGAATTAAGTTTTTTTTTAAGTATCTTAGAACACATACCAACGAGGGCAAGAATCAGTTTCATTACACTCGATTTTCTCACAAATATGATAGCTAAAAGGTATCCCCTCTATTAAGAAAGGACAGAAAGAAAATCAAAGATTTTCTCATGAGTGAACCTCCCCAACTGGAAAATTCAGAAAGTATGTAAGCAATAGCAATAATGATAATTAAACTGCAAATTGGGACACCCATTAACAAAAACAGATTACTTGTCAAAAATGCTTTTGTAAATGTTTTGATGCTAACATTTCTGAAATTACTATCACCAAAACTTTAAGATAAAAATGGTTAAGTAGATGTTATTGACAAAATTCCAAGAGGAAAGATAAAGTGCTCCTAAAATACCCCCAACTCTCTTCATTCCTTAAAATGTTAGAACATATGCTCTGTAAATGTGGAGTTCAGACAATGGAAAACTTGCCTAGAGGATGGTATACTGGGAATTTATTCACAAGAACTTAACTTAAATGACTACCCATTCAGTTCCAAGACACAAAGCAGATACTATAAAGACCAAACAAACAAACAAAAACCCTATCCATCAGTATCTGAGTGTCTGAAGAAATTTATCAGCGTTAGCAAGAAATCCTAAAATTGAAAGCTAATTTCCTACCTTGAGGGAGGAGACAAGGACAAAGAGAATCTTAACATTGTGCTGACTCTTAACATTGTGCTGGGTGAAGTTTGCCACATGGACCCCTATGGCAGTTCTACATTAAACAGCATGTTTTAACTGACAGAGCTGCCAATTCAAGACTCAGAGAAGACAGTAACAATCTTCCCTTCTTCAAAGTTTATATAATAAAATGTGTAAGTTAAATTTCATTTTAAATACTATTGAGAAATACTCTTCCTTTAAAGTAACAATCTCAAAAGGTAGCAACACTTGTTTCCAGAGGACTTTTAAGAAATAATAATTTAAATCATGTCTTAATTTTGTACATAATCACAGTATTACCAAATCATTAGGACTGTGGTCTCCTTTTATAAATTAAGGATACACATTTATGTTGGAGAGAAGGGTATACATTTAGGGAGGTGAAATGCAAAAAGTAAATATTCTGGCTTAAGAAGCATCAAAAGAAAATCTTATAGTTAAATAAATTTTATGGAGAAAAATCACCCTAAATACAGCAATGCTAAGAAGAAAGGTACTATTAATAGCTATCGTATAGATGGTGTCAGAAAATCTATTTAAGACAACTAAAGAAACTCTGGCCTAAGTGCAAGTGAAAGAAGTATGTGAATAGACAAGTAAGAATTATTCACTTTTAAAAAGTAAGAAGACATGAAGAAAAGCAGTTGACACACAAACTGCATGACAGTATATCTGGGAGAAAAAGAAGCTTACTAACTGGTGATTATAATTAAATTTACTTGTCCTCTCTGCCAAAGCATATTATAATTTGTCAACACACATAACAAAACATTAGTCTCTATCAAAGGTGGTAATAAAAAAATATAGCATATAATCATGTTTGTATGTGTATGTGTATATACACACATATGTAATGTGTTTGTGTATGACTAATGTTTCAAGTATGCAAACTAAAAACAAAGTCAATGTCTTAAAATGTGTTTTCCCTTGGTAACTGTAAACACTAAAATTGCAAAGTACTAGTTACTACAAAAACATGGTCAGTTCAGATATTAATGTAAGAATGTCAGAATCTGTATCTCTCGTAACTAAGTCATTTACTTTTCACCCAAATACCACATTTGGAAGATCCAGTTTGTTTTCTGAAGTATTTTGCTTTCTTTGTTTTTTCACATAATTTATTTCCACAACACTCAAATGCTACAGATAGAAATACTTTGCAGTGAGAAGCAAAGCTATTTTGCATTGGAACCTGGTAACAGTTTATTTCCTAGCATTTTAAAAACTACATTTTATAAGAGATTTTTCTGATAAAAAAAGAACCAAATTTTAATTAAGTGCTAATTTTGAACAGATTAAATCTAAAGTTTTATACATAAAATAATTTCTTTTCACTTTATCAAACTTTCATTATTCATAATTTCAATTCAGAATTGCTAACATTTTGAAATACTTACACAAAGAACATTGCAATCAAATTTGCTCTGTAAAGACTGCATACATAAACTGAGGTATTCTCAAATGAATGAAACTAGTTTACATTAAGTGATACTTTAAAAAAGTAATACACAGAGGGACACTCACCATTTGATTATATAAATCAATTAAGAAAAAAACTTTATCTGCCTAGCAGTATGTATGCTTGTATATATATGCATGAAATATACATTAGTGTACAGAAATAACCTTTTTAAAATCAATTTAGTCAAACTCCCAGAACTGACTTATAATTTGAATTAACAATAAAAACACAGCACCTTTAACCCACTTCCAAAGTCCATATATAAAAAGAAATGATTCAATAAATGGACCATTGACTTCAAGCATACTAATATAAAGCAAATACTCAACATATTCAGAAAAGTATAGTATAGGTTATTTAAACAAAAACTTTCATGTTATGCTTTGACAACTATGGACATTGTGAGTAAATGAGATGCAAATTTAGTAGTAAACCAGTAGTCAACTGATTCTACTTATTCTAACAAAAATTTCCAGTTTCAAAGACTTAGAAACTTGCAGGGAAAGCAACGATAATAGAAATTATAAAAATCATACACTAATGGATCAATGTTACTTTTTGTTCTGCCTATCAAATACATTAAGAAAGACAAAAAAAGATAAGTCTAGACCTCTAAATATGAGCTAATGTTTAACACAGAGCTAGGGAAAAGGCTAAAAGTTTTGTTAAGTAGGAAATTGTATACATAACATAAAGAACAAGACAGAACATTAAAGTATTTCATTGTGACCATATTTCTTGAGTGCCAAAGTATGTTATTACATAGTTACTTCAGAGCACCAGGTAAACCAATTTTTTAGAAAAAGTACCTCTTTAGTGCTAAAGCGTCGATTTACTGGTTTATAAATTCTTACATTTGCTAAATTAAATATTTCCTGATTAAAGTTCAGAAATGATTTAGAGAGCTGAATAGGAAAAAAAGAGAAAAGAAGATAAACAGGAAATTTTGCTCTACTTCAATAGATCATGGGCCAGATAAAACAAGGTCAAATAGAGAAGCAAAAGCTCATGTAGGAATAAAGAGTGGGACTCACTACATACTACTTACTGAAAGTGGCTCTCCAGGGATGTGTATGAGCAAATCTAGTTTGAAGAAGTTCCACAGGTGATTTCAGTAGTGAAGAGTATTACTAAAATAAACTCATCTCTGCCATTCCTTTAATTATCATGTGTATGTTGAGAATTCTTAAAATTCATGTACTTCTTTCTAGCTTCCCTTCTAAAACAATCAACTAACTGGCAAAGTACTACTGAATATTTCAAATCTCAAATCTATCAACTTCTTTCCATCACCATTAAAAAAACCCCAGTTCAAATTACTATATTCTCTCCAAACTGTCAATACCCAGTTACTACTGACTCTTACAAAATCCATTCTCTACACACAACTAGAGTGAACGTTAAAATAACATAATCACGGCCCTCCCTGGTGGCGCAGCAGGTTAAAGCACAGCACTGAGAATCTAAAGCCGCTTCCCCATGAGTTCGATTCCAGCCTGCCCCGGATGTGACCACATGGTGTGGCAGACCTCTCTTGACCTGCCAGCTGCTGCCCTCAGCTGTGTACTTTTGTCAATCTGCCTGTTCTGTTCCCCATTCGGTCTCTGGTGAAGCCTCTCACCACCTCTGAGCCTCTGGCCTGTACCCCAGTTCTGTATGCACAAGTAAATAAACCTTTTAAAATAAATAAATAATATAATCACATAATTTCATTCCCTGCTGTACTTACATAAGTTTCTTACCCCAAATCACCTGACTACCTCTCTTACAGAACTTGTACAACCACCTCTTGCTCTTACCTACTCTACCCCAATTAACACTGATCCTTTTTTTACTTTGCGGAGGCAGTTCCTTTTGTCTAGAATGTTCTTCTCTCTGATCTTTCCTTTTCTTATTTATCATTTACATCTCAGTTTAATGTTCCTTCTCTGGGAAGTCTTTGGTCAATAGCTCATTCTAACACAATCTCAAATCACTTACTATCTCAAAATCCTTTCATTTTTCCTAACATATACTACTATTTAAAATTAAAATATACATCCTTATCTTCAAAACAAGATGCATTTCCTCTCATTAGAATAAAATTTCTATGAGAACAATTCTGTTTACTGTCACATTTCTACCAGTGTCTAGAACTGTAAATGTACCCCAAAATAACTTCCAAAATGAAAGTCCAAATGTTTATTTGATTGACATCTCCACTTCGATATCTTACAGACAAGAGCAAACGGTGGTTTGTTGAAAAAGTCATGACATCAAATGTGTCATGACTTTTCCAACAGCCAGTATTAGTTATGTATAGGGGTGTGTGTGTGTGTGTGTGCGTGCGTGTGTGTGTGTTTTAAAAATATCCATTGATGAGCTGATCTGATGAGTTGCTCCAAAATGAACCAAGACCCTATCTCATGAAGAATATAATTTAATATGGGAAGTTATCACCAAACAAATAAAATATAATAAATCATATAGTAGTGAGTAAAGAAAGAAAGCAGGGTTAAATCGCAACACTCTTCACCATAGGGGAACTTGCTGGGAAATTGCTGGCCCAAAGGAGATGCTATTACAGGATTTAGTGGGTAGGGCTCAGGGATATGGATTGTACTGCAATACAGGACAATCCCATACACGGAACAGTCCTAATCCTGTAATACTTTCACATATCTCCATAGAAGAAAAAAAAAAAGAAAAAAAAGCTGCTTGTAATTACCTTACCTCTAACATCATTTTCTATACAAATACAAAGAAGTTTTGCTGATTTTAATATGCAGATTTCCAGAAACAAGCCTCCTATTAAGTGAGGAAAGACTGTTCTTAGCTTACTTTATAGTTTTACTAAAAACTGTTCATAATTTTGGAAAATCAAGTCACCCAGTCATGAAATATAGTAATTTCAGCCACAAATATAAAAAACCTGTTTGTGTATTTGACACTATATTCAAGTATCACTATGTCTTCTAATACAATTGTACCTGGGCATTTATATTATTAATTATTAATTTATTAAACATATAGATTTATACATAAATTTAATATAAATTCATTTTACTTCTTTCTCAGACTATAGTTAGGATAGTCTTATAAGTATGTAAAAAGGTTATATATTTAACCATTGATTCGAAAAATATTTGATGAGCGCATACTTATGCTCTAATATTATGCCAATTTTGGATACAAAAAGTAGAGTTGGGTAAGGTGGCTGGGAATGCTGAAAGGGTGGGATGTAGAATGCAATTATTAAAAAGGGTGGTGGGTAGGCCCTACTGGGAAGGCAAACCTGAGCCAACCATGAGGTAAGTAAGACAGTTAAGTACAGCAAAGGCAGCAGCGCTTACTGAGAAACAGTCTGGAAAGCAGTGTGCCTACACTACCGCTTACACATCCTTTACATCACTATACTGCCATTGCTTTTTTTTAAGCCTGCTGGATGACTAGACTGTAAGTTCCACTAAGTCAAAGAGCATGTTTTTCTCTTCCTAATATCTTCATTACTTCAAACAGTACCAGACAAAGTAGATAGTACACATTAATCATCTGCTATATGAAGAAAATGACAGGCCTGAACCTTAGAAAAATAAATTAAAAACCAGAAAAAATTAAATGACTAAAATGACCATGTTAAAAGAAAACTGAATGAATTAAAATCCAAACAAAATTACAAAAGCAAAAGTATTGGGGCATAATTGGATTTTAAGTGACAAGATAAATTAAATGATAAAATTCTCCTGATTAAATCTGCATTTGACTCATAATACAATATACCACATGATATGATCTACCTTTAGTTTCAGATCCAGATTCTACACTGAGATATTTTGTCTACTTAAGAAACAGTCTTGTACTGAAACATTCATAAAGATTTTCATATGGTAGAAAACTTGATTTTAAAAGATCACAGACTTTGTAAAAACTAACAGTTTAAAGGCAATTTAGAGACCAACACTCCAATTCTCTCACTGTATAGCTGAAAAACTGAGGACTAGAGAATTGAAATGGTTTGTTGAAAATCAGAGCAAGTTAGTGGTTTATCTGCTATTTCCTTTTTTTTTTTTTTTTTTTGCATAGAAGAACTGGGGTGCAGGCCAGAAGTATGGGGGAGTAAGAAGATCACCAGAGACAGAGCAGGTGGACTTACTGAAACATACTGGCAAAGGGAGCAACAGGCAATATATGAAGGGTCTGTGTCACATGTGGGTTAGCTCTCTGACCCTGGCTGAGGTGTGAACTCAGGCCATTGTGGTGATAGAGTTGAGACTTAACCTCCAGGCCATCAGAGAGGCCCACTCTGATATTTCCAATAATGTTTATGAATAGATACCAAAATTATGTCTTTATCTTTTCAAAAATTAAAACAAGAACTATGACTACAATAACATTTCAAGGGAAATAACAAGGGATCAACGTATACTGTCTTTGAACTAAGAAAGAATAAAATAGTATTTTAAAATTCTGCAATTAAAACACCAAGTTAAAATTTCAGTTTTTAAAGAAAAATCCAAATGGCCAAAAATAGAATTAAATCATAAACTAAGAATTTACTATGGCTGTTGTGCATAACAGGAAGTAATTGACATTACTGTTGCCCCTAAAACTAAGACACTTCCCCAAAATGTATCTAAAATGTCTGTTCTTAAATAGTCTCAATCAAAATTAAAGAAATTTCTACTAACAGAAGAGGGATTGCTCTTATACTCCATATTCATGTGACTACAAACTGTATTTTTCACTTGAAAGATAGGGAAAGAATTATTAGGCCATTGTATATTCAACAGATTAAATCTTAAATCACTAATCTGAATTAAAAAAAAAAAAAGCTTAGAGCATTAAAACCCACACCTGAAAGACTTACCATTTTATCTAGATGTTCAATGGATCTATATATCTCCCCCTGGGATTCATCATAGTAACTGTAACGGAACCTTTGACCTTGAAACAAATACCATGTACAAAATAAAATAGGGAAAAATTAGAAGCTAAAAAGAAAGCAAGAGCTTACCAAATAATTTCAGTTCTCATGGAAGGCATAGCACAGCTTAAGCCTCTGAGATGATCATTCCCAAGAGCCCTTGTACATAAATATAAACGGCATATTTGGGAAAGTAATAAGGAAGTAATATGTCATCAGTGGTTTATGATGTTAAAAACTATTTCAAATTGTAGAACCGTAAAGTCATGAGCAATACAAAAGACAAAGGAAACAACAGCTTAAATGTTAGAAGCACTGTTAAACATATTATATCAGTCTATAAAGGAAATGAATCCAAAGAATATGACTCAAGAAAACTTGGTTTAAGAAAAACTATGTCAATGTAACAAATCAATGAGAGCAGTACAAATTCAAAGATTTTTCTCTGTTACTGAAAAAAAGAAATGTTTAGGTCAGAGATACAGATGGCTTGTGTGATATTTTTAATGAACTCAATAAAAAAATTATCTCATTTTTGGCAAAACTTTCTTTCTACCTGGAAAAGGATCAGTACTAGTGCCTTATGTAATATGTAGAAGATGCACAAAAGGATAAGCATAATAAATTGTCCTACCCTGACATACAATTTCAGTAAGGGTACAAACACAAAAGAGTCAATATTTAGCTGTTCACCAAAGAACAGGGAGAGTAAAATGGAAGAAGTTTAAAATGAAAAGAGAAAACAAAAGGTTCAGGAAATAAATTTTACTTCCTACTACAGTCATGAAAAATAAAGACCTAAAAATAATCATAATTATAGACAGTCATTCAACTATATGCTGTACTTCAGCTAGCTTAAGTATAGCTAATAACCCTTTCATCAATACCTTTATCTCCAAGAACTCTTTACATTTATTATTTTTTACTTATTTCTAAGATTCACCAAGATGCATTTCTAAAGGTATTAAGGTACACCAATTCATATACCCACACAATGTGTGTCTTATGTTTCATTTCAGATCAAAGTTCACATATTCAATTATCTTCATACCTGAGGAGATGGGTTTCTCTGGCTGTTTAATTATTATATTTAAATTTTCTATTTATCATCTTATAAATAACAAGTAATACAAATTAATTTTGTTGTACTCTTTTGGAAAAATCACACATCACAGTTATTGACACTTCATTTATTTGTTGATACTAATTATCTTGTTAGTCACCTTTCTACAATATACCACATTTCCTTAAACTTTCACATTTTAACTTTTAAAGATAAATTAACATGTAGTTTCTCAACCTCAATGTTCTTATTGTCTTCCAAAGTCATTATGAAATCAATACTTCATTTACAATTCATGATATCCTAGAAAAACAATAGGATTCTAAGACAAATAGCTCCTTTCAGAATATAAGAAAATTATTTTATAAATATTTAGCATTATTGTATATGGCCTTTAACTATGAAATCCATTACTAACCCTTTCACTAAAAAAAATTCTTAAAGGTACTGGTGACAACTCATTATTCAATACCCCTATATTAAATGCCTTATCAGACCTTCCTTTCAAAATTTAAAGTAAAATATAGTTTGTTTTCCCTTAAAGAATGCATGTGTTTCCTCCTACCAAATAATGAGAACTAGATAACTGGCCCTGTTTTTCCATCTTGTCCACGGTTGTCAGCTCAATGAAATTTAAAACCTGTCACAATAACCTATGACAGACCAGTAATTCAATTTGTTGGTACTAAATTTCTTGTTCAGTTTTTTTTTAACAAAGATACTCAAACTCTTATAAAATGAACAATTAATAATCTTACATAAGAAAATTCTGACTGTCAGTGTAATAAGAGTAATATCCTTAGAAGAAATCAAGGTCAATGTTCTTTGAACCTGAACTGCTTCAGGTTTAAACTAATGCATTCTCTATTAGTTGCTTCTGGAGGCAGGTATTCATGTTAGCTATCAATAATCCTTGGAACAAGCACATAATTTTCTTGACTGAAGACTGTTACTCTCAGGTGCAAAGGAAAATTTATGAAACTTGTAATAGCTATTTGTTGCTCAAAAGTCTTTCTTGCTTTAATTGCCAAGTTCTGTTTGTCAAGTGGTTGAAACTTCTTAAACCTGCCTGACTCACAAATGAAAATTTAACTATTTTAAAATGCTGTCGCATTCATATGGACCATTCTGAATATAACTATAAAACTATTTAAGTAAGAAAAAATATAAAGAATGTTTGAAATACTTTAAAATACTACATCAACATCTGATTTAATTCTAATAAAACACACAGAAAATTAACTTAAGCAAATGTTTTGTATTTTACTATCTACTTTTTTTTGCTACTTTTTAGTAGTACCCCACATTTAGTATAAATCAAGTAGAAAAACTCGACAGGCTATAAAGAGTATATCACTTAAGAAGCTAAAGCCACATGACATATAACTACAAAAATGGGAAGGTAATAAGACACTGAAAAAAAATTTTATAACAACTCAAACTGTTTCTTGAAAATTATTTTTAATAGTAAAAATTTTAAAAATTACTTCAGCAATTCATATTGGTCAATATACATAAGAAAGCATCTAATTTCAAGTAAATAATGCCATCTTACCCTATATGTATGTGCACACACATAGTTAATCACCACCTGGAATTTGAGTTCAAAAGATCTGTTTCTTACTAAAAAAAAACCTTATGATTTTATTTAATAAGAAAAGACAACAGTAGCACATCATGCTGATGATAAATTCACCTTTAATTTATATATTACTATTGAAGTCAAATACGATTTCAAGTACCTCAAGAACAGGCTTAATTTGTTTCACAAATTTCTAACATTCGGTAAAGCTTATGTTTCTACACTAGGAACAACTAACATTGTCTATATACCTGGAGAATGGGACTTGTGTGCCTTTATAAATATGAATAAAGCATATCACATAGTAAGAGAAAATTACTTACCTGAAACTTATCCTTTCAGAAGGTACACTGGGAAAATGGATTCTTTGAGCCCCTGTTTCAACTCCAAGTATGAGCTTTCTAGCTTTAAGAGCCATTGACACTGCCCCTAGGGGCAGGCACAAGCTTTGGAACTCCCCTAGTGAGTATGTCAGTAGTTTCTTCAGGTGCCTTCCCTCAGTTCTTTCAAATTCAAAAGATGAGAGGAAAAATAACCCAAGAAAAAAATCCTGTAAAGCAGAAACCTTACTCTTTGAGGGAAGGAGGGTAGCTCATTTGTGAATCCATTCCAGAGCACGCTTTCTGAGAAAAAGAAATACAGGTAAGTAATTTTCCCATCTCCAAAGGTGACTGGTGATTAATGAGTGGATTCACAGAGTGTGGAGAATAAGCTCCAGGGATGTCTGTTTAACACACAACAGTCAACTAATGAGGACAAACATAACAATGAATGGTACAAGAACCAACACTACACTTTAAGTACCTCAAAGCAAAAAGTAAAAATAAAATGTTAAATACCTCAACGGTAAGCTATATGCTAGATTGCAGATGTAAGCAGTGAGCTTGGAAAATTCATCTATAAAGCCCCCAAAAGATCAGTGAAAACAGACTTTCAGATATATGTCCAGTAAAAACTACTACTATACATTCACTTATTCATGTTATGTTTGCATGCTAAAACATTTTCAAATATTTGAGTTAAATCTCATCACAAGCAGTGAGATAGTTTGTCAGGTCATTTACACTAACATCCTAAGCTAGGGACATTCATTATTGAAATCACTTTGAAAAAATGTTTTTTCTAAAGGAAATACTATCTAAGCATCAACTAAAGCTATCAATTTATAAATGCAATACTATAATCCTTTCAATATAAAGTTTTATTCACAATGTGGAAGTATAAAGCCTTCTCTCAAACTTGCAAAATATCTAAAACCTAAATATGAATGCTTAGATAAGATCAATTTCAGGGATTAGCCAGCCTATCCCCAAACCATTTTAAGTATTTTTTAAAAAGAGTAATATGCCCATACCCAAGATACTTATTATCAGAAAGGAGGAAAAATATACATTGAAAAAAATTACATTAATAATATTAAACTAGAAATGCGAATAAAGCTATAAATTTAATGGACAGTTAGGGAAATGCCACTTTAACACTGGCATATACTATGGGGGGGGATCTGAACTTAGACAAACCTAAGATTATAGGGGAAAAAAGTTGCTGAATTCATATTTTAACAAAATAATTTAACTTACTTAGCATTTACCAAGCAAATTTATTGATACTAACTTGCACTTAAAACAACCATAAAAGGAAAATTAAGTAAAACCATGGACGCACTTTTAAAGAATCAGTCTCTGTTAGATCCAGTTTCAGTAAGAAATGCCTTAGAAGTTAACTAAAAATTATGACAATGAAAGCCAACAATAATCTAAATTTGGAATAAAAGTTTCAGAAAAGTCAAATAAACACAACACTAACAATAGCTATTATTGTGGAAAACAGCAAAAGTGAAACTTAGAAAAAATAGAATAAAAACTTTGCTAATTATAAAATCTATAAATTCCAAATAAAATTCTCTTTCATGAATCCCTATATAGGATAGGAAACTAAGGAAACAAAGCATGGGACATAATTACTTAACCATGACAAAAATCAAATATTAGCAGCAAAATGTCCTTTCACTTATTCCACTCTGCCTGAAAGCAGAAGAGTGAAGTGAGGTGGGATCCTGTGTAATATCATCCTACCAGGCTGACTCGTTTATTTTCCAGGAAGGAGCTGAAATGTAGGCTAAAATGTGGGAGCTGAAATGTGGGAGAAGTAAAAGGAAGGAAGGGACAGAAAGAATGGGCATGACAGAATCTAGGTTTCTTGGCTCACCTCACCCCAAAAGGAAAACTTTATTATAGAGTCCTTGAGAATTCTTACATTTTATCTCTTTAATGTCTCTTTCAAGCCTATATAAAAAAATTATTTGGGATCCGAAGATGAAGATGATTTCTCTATAATCAAAGAACCAGCTGAAGAAAAATTTCCTTCTTACAATGAACACTGGCTAGCAGGTAAGGTCAGTGGGCAAAATCCTGCCAAATACATAAAGGTTTCCCAATTCTATTACCAAGTTTCTCACTCTATATATTCAAGAAATTAATGAAATAAACAGCAACTAGAAATGAAAAATGTAGTCACCTCCACATTATTATACAAAACAAAACAAAAAAATTCACTGTATACGTCTAAGTAACTTGTCAGCTATACCATAATCAAGTAATCAATTTTTCAACAATCAGTTATTTAGAAATGTGAAGTATGTTAAGAGGCCTAATTCACTGAAATTTTAGAATTGCTATATACTTGAAGACTGAATTCTTCCTGTGAAATGATTTGGAATTCGATGTTATGATCATTTGGGTATGGTAAAATCAACCTGTACAGTTGCTTTTTTTTTTTTAAGAGAAAAGACTATCTTCTAGAAAAAAAAATACTTAAAATGGGAAAATTGCACTCTAATTTAGGAAAGATGCCCAATGTCTTTGAGAACTATGAAACTTAATTTCAAAGACAACTATAATTAGTGATTGGTATTACTTCAATAGGCATGTAAAATCCTTTTGTAAAGGAATGACTGTTCCATTACTATGATAAATCAGAGACCACCAATTTGGGAACACCACTAATGCAATATACCTTCCACTAACCTCAAACTGCCATCAGATTTCCTAGTAAGAATTAGTAAAGTGCTTTCCTAAGTACAAAATTTAACAGTGAGTCCTGTTAGTAGTGGTGATAATGAGAAAACACACACTTGGAAAAGTTCTACTACAAAATGACCCAAAGATAAATATAAAAATATATTGCTCTCTGAATAATACCCATGGCCCCCATTTATCAATCTTTGGAAAATCTGAGGTTAGTTTTTCACTATTGTCACCAGGAAATTGTATCTTAACATTTAAATAGCAAAATGCTCAAGATCAGGAGAAAAACGGCCCAAATATTTTCCTGAGAATCTATATAATGTAAAGCAAAATTCATTTTTTTTCTCTCAACAATGTACTACATAGAGTAGTAGACAGGATTTCGTTGCTTTAGAATTCATTAGTGAGATAAAAAGGATGCTTCTCCCAAAGACAGAAATATTAAGTTATCTATTGCTACTTTATGTGAATTTATGTTGTGTTTGCACAAACTTCCAACCTACAAGGAGATCTTATACTGTACAGAATAAATTAAGAAAACAAATTATTTAAATCATCAAGTAATTTAAAGTGACTCAATTAACATAATTAACATTCCTATGAGGAAGAGGCAGGGGACACTTGCTTCAAGAATATTTACTTTCCAAAACATATGGACATGTTACCAACTTAAACTCACAATGCTAACAAAAGAGGCCCCCTCTTTTTTTTATTAATTTAACTCCTTAGTTTTTAAAAGCAGGTATTTAGTCAAAATTCACAATTTTCAAGAAAAGTACTCCTTTCAGGCATCTACCTACTACTCAGATCTAAGAAATATATTCATAAAAACTAACTTCTGCCAAAGGTAACAAAACCAGTCAACCGAATTGTTATAAAGTCTCTTAAAAAGTCTGACAAGGCAACAGATACCTGATAGCCTTCATTAGGGTTTTGCAACACTACTGACATTGGTGGGGGTGGGGGGCGGATAATTCTTTAACGGGGTTGATATTCCTGTGTGTTAAAAAAGTTTACTTAGCAGCTTCCTTGGACTCCACTTATTACTTGCTTATTGCATCCTCAGTGCCCACCTTCACCTCAGTTATGATAACCAAAAATATCTCCAGGTATTTCCAAATGCTTCCTGAATGGATACTTAGCTCCAAATGAGAAAACGATGACTTAAACAAAGATAAAAATACATTTATCTATACCACTAGGGAAGATGGTTCTTTTGAACTGAAATCTCAAGGTCAACCATATATGCAGAGGTAAGAGAAGAAGAGAACAGCCTAACTAGGACAGATAAATGCTTAAGGTTAAGGCATTTAGTAGTCAGTTCCCCAAATCTAACTGAGGATGCACTTCTGGTCTCCCTGGCATTCGATCTTAAAATACATGGTTTTGTTCCTTATCATTTCTCCGAAATATTTTAAATAACTAAAGAAAGAACAAATACTGGCATCCTTAAACCAATGAATAAATGAGTCAAAGAGATGTGCTAAAAGGAATTGGATACAGAAGTATTTTAGAGCAGTAATGTATAAATAAATGAAAGCAAACTGTATCCAAAGAATTTTAAAAGCAAACTGTACTTTAAGTATCCACAGATGTCTCACTTCCTAAAACCACTGTGAAATTTTCTTATTCTTTTAATTCACAATAGTAATAAAAATCAGCACCGAGTTCTTATCCTTATAAGCCATTATCAGTTACAAACACATTGCTAGTAACTAACATGTTACATACAATCTTTAGAGGGTAGCGCTACAGTGATAACTATGGGTAAAATTTAAGCAGTAAAGGAATAAAAGAAAAAGAAAAGATTAATTATAGAAAAGAAACTGTGGGAAAAGACTGGCAAAGCACACAGTGCTAATCTATATTCTAAAGAGGAACATGCATTTTACCCACCAAAAAAGCTAACTTTAGAGAACCTACTACACAACTCTACTTGAACATGGAATTAAAAGATCTTAATTCCCACTAAAGTGTCTAATAAGCAAGGATGCCCTCACAGTGTGAATCCAATTATACCAGTCGCCTTTGGAAATGTATCCATAATCCACTATTAGACACTGATCCTTTTTAAATGACGAAAAAACTTTTTTATTCACTTTTAAACTTTGCTGCTATCAGTAAAACTTTCCAAGAAAAGTGATAAAGAACTGAAATCAGTGCTTAGAATGAAAAGATACCTTTAACCACAAGTACACAATATCTACCATAAGTTAAAATCTAGAACTTACCCCAATGGCAGAAATCAGAAGAAACCACAAAGAGATTACTAGGATCCGCTAGATATTTACTGAAGAGTTTTCCGAATTCCTGTTCTTTTGACTCACTCAGAGCTCCAACCAGTACAGGAATAATGGTAAACTCATCCTTATGGCTTAAAGAAAACAGAAAAAAAAAGTCATTTAAGAAGTTTAAGAATAAAAATAATTTTCCAGGGTGTTGGCACTAAAAAGTGGAACATTTATTAGTAATGGTAAGGAAAATATGCATAATATTGAATTCTTAAAATCTATAAATTAAATGTTTAAAGAGGACGGTTTCAAGATAATGAGAGGTGCAGCATACTAAATATGGCTACTAAGTTACAGAAATGTACAATACTTCTTTTGGTAAACAAACTACCTTACTACCAGGTTTAATAATATCCTCATAAATAAAAATAAGCTCATCAAACCATCACCAAGTCTTCTCAACTACCCATCAAAACTACAGCCACCTGCCCAATCGTTCCACAAATTTAAAAGAGCTTTAAATTCTTCCTCACCTATTTTAATCCTACCCTATTAGAAATACCACCATTTCTGCCTTCTAGAAACTTGCCAAGTGAAACCTAAAAACTTAATCTTGGCTTCCCAAAGATTCACCAACTGCACCTTACAACTATGCTCATGAAAAAGACAGGTCAGTCAAAGATACAAATCAATTTTCACTGGAATAGAAGTCAAGGAAGTGGATATTAATTTCTAACAAAGAAAAAGACACCACACCCGCCTATTATGTTTAAGTCAAATCCACAAGTCCCTTTTTCACTTTACAGATTGACAGATTTATGGAAAAGGAACACAGCAGATTAATAAAGGATAACTATGATGAACTAAAGAAATAGACATTTACTCAGACCCTTTTAAAAGTTTCATTGTAGTGAAATTTTACTCACATATATTCAGTATTATTTATGGTCTAAAGATCTCAGATTTGGAATTTATAAGTGTGAATGATGATTGTCTGACTTGGTTTAAACAGGATTTTGTAATCACCATTATAATACGTGTTTTTTAGTACAGTAATCTAGCACTTAACTGATTGTAGGACAAAGAGAATTCATAAAATGTTTCTAAAAACACTAAATTTAAATAATCCCCAAATAAATGTAAGCCCAGCTTCATAAAGCTAAATCCAGGGCACCCAATCACCTCCCCCAGAAGGCCCCCTTACCCTTGTCAACTGCGAAATAAACAGATCATACAGATCTCCAGTCCCTCTGCAATGCAGGGGCTCCTTGGGCAGAATCTGCATCTATGGAGCAAGAAAAAAAGAGGAAGCTGGCAGAGGAAGCTGCCTTGGGATAGCTCTTTTCTCTGACTTTTTTAACATTGGCTTAACAACTGTGTGAATGAATGGGAGCTCTTCAGTAAGGTAAGAGCGATTATCATTTGAAAGAAAGAATTTGAACTCTAGCAAAAACTCAAGATTGTTATGTCCTATGCTAACCTCAAGTAAGTACTACCTATATAAATGAATATACTATGATCATCAGAATCTGCAAATACTTATGACATGGTAAGGAAGCAGTTACATAGATAATAAACAAGAAGTAAAAAGAAATGGGTTCAAGTACGATCACATACAAATAATAAGATCGTGAAAGTTACTAACCAAAAACCATTTTATCTGTAAAATGATCATAATTGCAATATCTATTTCATAAAACTGTTACAAAACAAGAACAACTATAGGAACAAACACTTTGTCAACAACTGCTGGCTCACTCTGGACAAACAACACTTGTCTACTCTCCACAAGAGCCACAAAGCCATTCAAGTAACGTAAGTTTGACTTTGTAAATCTACACAGAAGTCAAAGATGGATACTAAAATAAGGTTTAAATCAAAATTCATCCATCCCTGTTTATCAAGATTCATCCATCCCTGTTGTTTTTTCTTTTAATTATTTTTAGTTCTCACACCACAAATAAAATTCAAGATCAGAGCATTTGGATTTGAAATATTATAGTTAGGCTGTAGAATCCCAATTGGGATTCTACATAACAGAGTAGTTGGTCTTTTCCCATAACTGAGTACACAATCTTATCCCTCAAAAAAGCAAATGTAAAGCAAGATCAAATTGTTAAAAACAATCGTTTCATGATCTAGAAATCAACTCAAGGGGGGGAAAACACCCACACAACACAATGGGAAGAGTTACTCATGGAAAAAACTGAATTTCAAGCCAAGAAGAGCAGAAGCCTAAGATCTTAGCAGGAGTTGCCTCCAACCCCTTCCCAATTCCACAAACACGGTTTTCCAATAAGGTGAGAGGTTTACAAGTTTAACCACCAAAGGGTGTTTACTTCAATTTGGAGCAGAGTATGAATGCCCACACCCAATAGGAAACAGAAAATTCAATAGTTCTTACAGCACAAGATTACTTTATCAGTTGAGGTAAGTCAAAAACTTGAAGATTACTTTGAAATTTAACAGAAAGATTCTAGGAAAGGCAGAGCCATAGAGGAATTTATTAAATTCACACACTCTAGAAGATGATGACTGATTGTGTAGGAGAGGCCCCATAAGGTCCCAAGCTCCCCACAAAATGCCAGTTAACTGGAAGGGTAAAAGCATGCTTCAGAGAAAATGAAGACCTGAGAAATACCGTATTCTCAACACAAGTGTGTATGTGCAGGGAGACCAAAGTATACCCAATAGAAAGTAAAAGAGGCAAACCTGATTATGGCCTAAAATTTGAATACACTCTGAAAACAAATACAATCTACCAACATAAGATGAAAACCTTACTTAAGGTATTCAAGCACAACCTTCAACCAACTATGCAGATACCAGACAATCTGGGGGGGGGG